>NW_026779034.1:0-600000 GCF_030144855.1 Hypanus sabinus
GTAGGTAATACGGCGTTTCATTTGGAGTGCTCGTTGACTGTGGGCAATACGGCGTGAGATAAGGAGTGCGCATTAACTGCGTGTAAAGAAGTGTTAGATTTTGAGTTCGCATTGGCTGTCGGTAATAAGGCCGTGGATATGGACTGTGCATTGACTGTGGGTAATACGGTGTTAGATTTGGAGTGCACATTGACTGTGGGCAATACGGCCGTGGATTTGGAGTGTGCATTGACTGTGGGCAATACGGCCGTGGATTTTGAGTTCGCATTGACTGTCGGTAATAAGGACGTGGATATTGACTGCGCATTTTCTGTGGGTAATACGGTGGTACATTTGAAGTCAGCATTGTCTGCGGGTAATACGGTGTTAGATTTGAAGTGCGCATTGACTGCCGGTAATACGGTGTTAGATTCGTAGTGCGCATAGACTGCAGGTAATACGGTGTTAGATTTGGAGTGCGCATTGACTGTGTGTAATACGGTTTTAGATTTGGAGTGCACATTGAGATCTGCTAATACCGTATTAGATTTGGAGTGCTCATTGACTAAGGGTGAAAAAGTGTTAGATTTGGGATGCGCATTGACTGCGGGTAATACGGTGTTAGATTTGGAGAGCACATTGACTGCGGGTAATACGGTGTTAGATTTGGAGTGCGCATTGACTGAGGGTGAAAAAGTGTTAGATTTGGGATGCGCATTGACTGCGGGTAATACAGTGTTAGATTTGGAGTGTGCATTGACTGTGTGTAATACGGTGTTTGATTTGGAGTGCGCATTGACTGTGGGCAATACGGCGTTAGATTTGTATTGAGTATTGACTGTGGGTAATACAGTGTTAGATTTGGGATGCGCACTGACTGCGGGTAATACGGTGTTAGATTTGTAGTGTGCATTGACTGCGTTTAATACGGTGCTAACTTGGAGTGTGCATTGACTGTTGGTAATACGGTGTTTGATTTGGAGTGCGCATTGACTGTGGGCAATATGGCCATGGATTTGGAGTGTGCATTGACTGTGGGCAATACGGCCGTGGATTTTGAGTTCGCATTAACTGTCAGTAATAAGGCCATGGATATTGACTGCGCTTTGACTGTGGGTAATATGGTGTTAGATTCGTAGTGCGCATAGACTGCAGGTAATACGGTGTTAGATTTGAAGTGCGCATTGACTGTGTGTAATACGGTGTTAGATTTGGAGTGCGCATTGAGAGCGGGTAATACCGTGTTAGATTTGGGGTGAGCATTGACTGCGGGTAATACGGTGTTAGATTTGGAGTGCGCATTGACTGCGGGTAATACGGTGTTAGATTTGGAGTGCGCATTGACTGAGGGTGAAAAAGTGTTAGATTTGGGATGCGCATTGACTGCGGGTAATACAGTGTTAGACTTGGAGTGCGCATTGACTGCGTGTAATACGGCGTTAGATTTGGAGTGCGTATTGACTGAGGGTAAAAAAGTGTTAGATTTGGAGTGCCCATTGACTGTGGGTAATATGGTGTTAGATTTGTATTGCGCATTGACTGTGGGTAATACGGACGTGGATATGGACTGCGCATTTGCTGTGGGTAATATGGTGTTACATTTGGAGTACGCATTGACTGTGGGTAATATGGTGTTATGTATGGAGTCCATATTGACTGTGGGCAATACGGCCGTTGGTTTTGAGTTCGCATTGACTGTCGGGAATAAGGCAGTGGATATAGACTGCGCATATTCTGGGTAATACGGTGTTAGATTTGGAGGGCGCATTGACCGTGGGTAATACAGTGTTAGATTTGAAGTGAGCATTGACTGCCGGTAATACGGTGTTAGATTCGGAGTGCGCATAGACTGCAGGTAATACGGTGTTAGATTTGGAGTGCGCATTGACTGTGTGTAATACGGTGTTAGATTTGGAGTACGCATTGAGAGCTGGTAATACGGTGTTAGATTTGGTGTGCGCATTGACTGCAGGTAATACGGTGTTAGAATTGGAGTGCGCATTGACTGAGGGTGAAAAAGTGTTAGATTTGGGATGCGCATTGACTGCGGGTAATACAGTGTTAGATTTGGAGTGTGCATTGACTGTGTGTAATACGGTGTTTGATTTGGAGTGCGCATTGACTGTGGACAATACGGCATTAGATTTGTATTGAGTATTGACTGTGGGTAATACAGTGTTAGATTTGGGATGCGCACTGACTGCGGGTAATACGGTGTTAGATTTGTAGTGTGCATTGACTGCGTTTAATACGGTGCTAACTTGGAGTGTGCATTGACTGTTGGTAATACGGTGTTTGATTTGGAGTGCGCATTGACTGTGGGCAATATGGCCGTGGATTTGGAGTGTGCATTGCCTGTGGGCAATACAGCCGTGGATTTTGAGTTCGCATTAACTGTCAGTAATAAGGCCATGGATATTGACTGCGCATTGACTGTGGGTAATATGGTGTTAGATTCGTAGTGCGCATAGACTGCAGGTAATACTGTGTTAGATTCGTAGTGCGCATAGACTGCAGGTAATACGGTGTTAGATTTGAAGTGCGCATTGACTGTGTGTAATACGGTGTTAGATTTGGAGTGCGCATTGAGAGCGGGTAATACCGTGTTAGATTTGGGGTGAGCATTGACTGCGGGTAATACGGTGTTAGATTTGGAGTGCGCATTGACTGCGGGTAATACGGTGTTAGATTTGGAGTGCGCATTGACTGAGGGTGAAAAAGTGTTAGATTTGGGATGCGCATTGACTGCGGGTAATACAGTGTTAGACTTGGAGTGCGCATTGACTGCGTGTAATACGGCGTTAGATTTGGAGTGCGTATTGACTGAGGGTAAAAAAGTGTTAGATTTGGAGTGCCCATTGACTGTTGGTAATACGGTGTTAGATTTGTATTGCGCATTGACTGTGGGTAATACGGACGTGGATATGGACTGCGCATTTGCTGTGGGTAATATGGTGTTACATTTGGAGTACGCATTGACTGTGGGTAATATGGTGTTATGTATGGAGTCTGCATTGACTGTGGGCAATACGGCCGTTGGTTTTGAGTTCGCATTGACTGTCGGGAATAAGGCAGTGGATATAGACTGCGCATATTCTGGGTAATACGGTGTTAGATTTGGAGGGCGCATTGACCGTGGGTAATACGGTGTTAGATTTGAAGTGAGCATTGACTGCCGGTAATACGGTGTTAGATTCGGAGTGCGCATAGACTGCAGGTAATACGGTGTTAGATTTGGAGTGCGCATTGACTGTGTGTAATACGGTGTTAGATTTGGAGTACGCATTGAGAGCTGGTAATACGGTGTTAGATTTGGTGTGCGCATTGACTGCAGGTAATACGGTGTTAGATTTGGAGTGCGCATTGACTGTGGGCAATACGGTGTTAGATTTGGAGTGCACATTGACTGTGGGCAATACGGTCGTGGATTTGGAGTGTGCATTGACTGTGGGCAATACGGCCGTGGATTGTGAGTTCGCACTGACTGTCGGTAATAAGGCCGTGGATATTGACTGCGCATTGACTGTGGGTAATATGGTGCTACATTTGGAGTGCTCATAGACTGCAAGTAATACGGTCTTAGATTTGGATTGCGCAATGACTGTGGGTAATACAGTGTTAGATTTGAAGTGCACATTGACTGCCGGTAATACGGTGTTAGATTCGTAGTGCGCATAGACCGCAGGTAATACGGTGTTAGATTTGGAGTGTGCATTGAGAGCGGGTAATACCGTGTTAGATTTGGAGTGAGCATTGACCGTGGGTCATACGGTGTTAGATTCGGAGTGCGCATAGACTGTGTGTAATACGGTGTTAGATTTGGTGTGCGCATTGACTGTGGGTAACATGGTGTAAGATTTGGAGTGCACATTGACTTTGGGTAATACGGTGTTTGATTTGGAGTGCGCATGGACTGCAGGTAATACGGTGTTAGATATGGGTTGCACATTGACTCTGGGCAATACGGATGAGGAATTTCAGTGCGCATTGACTGTTGGTGATATGCTGTTATATATGGAGTGAGCATAGACTGCGGGTAATATGGTTTTAGATTTGGATTGCGCAATGACTGTGTGTAAAACGGCTGTGGATTTGGAGTGCATATTGTCTGTGTGTAATACGGCTGTGGATTTGGATTGTGCATTGCCTGTGGGCAAAGCGGCCGTGGATATGGACTGTGCATTGACTGTAGGTAATACAGCATTTCATTTGGAGTGTTCGTTGACTGTGGGCAATACGGCGTGAGATTTGGAGTGCGCATTAACTGCGTGTAAAGAAGTGTTAGATTTTGAGTTCGCATTGGCTGTCGGTAATAAGGCCGTGGATATGGACTGTGCATTGACTGTGGGTAATTAGGTGTTAGATTTGGAGTGCGCAGAGTCTGCGGGTAATACGGTGTTAGATTTGGAGTGCACAGGGCACAGAGGACGGCCCTGTAGCTCAGAAGGGTAGGGTGAGAAGAAAGAGGTCCATAGTAATAGGGGACTCAATAGTCAGTGGCTCAGACAGGCGTTTCTGTGGAGGTGACCGGGAGTCCCGGATGGTAATTTGCCTCCCTGGTGCCAGGGTTCGGGACATTTCTGATCGCGTCCAAGATATCCTGAAGTGGGAGGGTGAAGAGCCAGAGGTCGTGGTACATGTAGGTACCAAAGACATAGGAAGGAAAAGGGAAGAGGTCCTGAAACGAGAGTATAGGGAGTTAGGAAGGCAGTTAAGAAGAAGGTCCGCAAAGGTAGTAATCTCGGGATTACTGCCTGTGCCACGCGACAGTGAGAGTAGGAATAGAATTAGGTGGAGGATGAATGTGTGGCTGTGGGATTGGAGCAGGGGGCAGGGATTCAAGTTTCTGGATCATTGGGACCTCTTCTGGGGCAGGAGTGACCTGTTCAAGAAGGACGGGTTACACTTGAATCGGGGGGGGACCAATATCCTAGCGGGGAGGTTTGCTAGGGCTACAGGGCGGACTTTAAACTAGTAAGATGGGGGGGGGGGTGGGAGACTATTTGAGGAGACTATGGGAGAGGAGGTTAGTTCACCAGTGGAGCAAGTAAATAGACAGTGTTTGAGGGAGGAAAGGCAGGTGATGGAGAAGGGATGCGCTCAGCCCGAAGATGTAGGGGAGAAGAAAGAAAAGGATAATAAATTTGAATGCATTGTTAGGGATGGAAAGAGAGGAGGAGATGGAGAGTATCTTAAATGTATCTATTTTAATGCTAGGAGCATTGTAAGAAAGGTGGATGAGCTTAAAGCGTGGACTGATACCTGGAATTATGATGTTGTAGCTATTAGTGAAACATGGTTGCAGGAAGGGTGTGTTTGGCAACTAAATATTCCTGGATTTAGTTGCTTCAGGTGTGATAGAGTAGGAGGGGCCAGAGGAGGAGGTGTTGCATTGCTTGTCCGAGAAAATCTTATGGCGGTGCTTTGGAAGGATAGATTAGAGAGCTCCTCTAGGGAGGCCATTTGGGTGGAATTGAAGAATGGGAAAGGTGCAGTAACACTGATAGGAGTGTATTATAGGCCACCTAATGGGGCGCGTGAGTTGGAAGTGCAAATGTGTAAGGAGATAGCAGATATTTGTAGTAAACACAAGGTGGTGATTGTGGGAGATTTTAATTTTCCACACGTAGACTGGGAAGCTCATTCTGTAAAAGGGCTGGATGGTTTAGAGTTTGTGAAATGTGTGCAGGATAGTTTTTTGCAACAATACATAGAAGTACCGACTAGAGATGGGGCAGTGTTGGATCTCCTGTTAGGGAATGCGATGGGTCAGCTGACAGATGTATGTGTTGGGGAGCACTTCAGGTCCGGTGATCACAATAGCATTAGCTTCAATATAATTATGGAGAAGGTCAGGACTGGACCTAGAGTTGAGATTTTTGATTGGAGAAAGGCTAACTTTGAGGGGATGCGAAGGGATTTAGAGAGAGTGGATTGGGTCAAGTTATTTTATGGGAAGGATGTAATAGAGAAATGGAGGTCATTTAAGGGTGAAATTATGAGGGTACAGAATCTCTATGTTCCTGTTAGGGTGAAAGGAAAGGTTAAAGGTTTGAGAGCACCATGGTTTTCAAGGGATATTAGAAATTTGGTTCAGAAAAAGAGGGATGTCTACAATAGATATAGGCAGCATGGAGTAAAGGAATTGCTCGAGGAATATAAAGAATGTAAAAGGAATCTTAAGAAAGAGATTAGAAAAGCTAAAAGAAGATACGAGGTTGGTTTGGCAAATAAGGTGAAAGTAAATCCGAAAGGCTTCTACAGTTATATTAAAAGCAAGAGGATAGTGAGGGATAAAATTGGCCCCTTAGAGAATCAGAGTGGTCAGCTATGTGTGGAACCAAAGGAGATGGGAGAGATTTTGAATGATTTCTTCTCTTCGGTATTCACTAAGGAGAAGGATATTGAATTGTCTAAGGTGTGGGAAACAAGTAAGGAAGTTATGGAACCTATGACAATTAAAGAGGTGGAGGTACTGGCGCTTTTAAGAAATTTAAAAGTGGATAAATCTCCGGATCCTGACAGGATATTCCCCAGGACCTTGAGGGAAGTTTGTGTAGAGATAGCAGGAGCTCTGACGGAGATCTTTAATATGGCATTAGAAACGGGGATTGTGCCGGAGGATTGGCGTATTGCTCATGTGGTTCCATTGTTTAAAAAGGGTTCTAGAAGGAAGCCTAGCAATTATAGACCTGTCAGTTTGACATCAGTGGTGGGTAAATTAATGGAAAGTATTCTTAGAGATAGTATTTATAATTATCTGGATAGACGGGATCTGATTAGAAGTAGCCAGCATGGATTTGTGCGTGGAAGGTCATGTTTGACAAACCTTATTGAATTTTTTGAAGAAGTTACGAGGAATGTTGACGAGGGTAAGGCTGTGGATGTAGTCTATATGGACTTCAGCAAAGCCTTTGACAAAGTTCCACATGGAAGGTTGGTTAAGAAGGTTCAGTCGTTAGGTATTAATGCTGGAGTAATAAAATGGATTCAACAGTGGCTAGATGGGAGATGCCAGAGAGTAGTGGTGGATAATTGTTTATCGGGATGGAGGCCGGTGACTAGCGGGGTGCCTCAGGGATCTGTTTTGGGCCCAATGTTGTTTGTAATATACATAAATGATCTGGATGATGGGGTGGTAAATTGGATTAGTAAGTATGCCGATGATACTAAGGTAGGAGATGTTGTGGATAATGAGGTGGATTTTCAAAGCTTGCAGGGAGATTTATTCCGGTTAGAAGAATGGGCTGAACGTTGGCAGATGGAGTTTAATGCTGAGAAGTGTGAGGTTCTACATTTTGGCAGGAATAATCCAAATAGAACATACAGTGTAAATGGTAGGGCATTGAGGAATGCAGAGGAACAGAGAGATCTAGGAATAACTGTGCATAGTTCCCTGAAAGTGGAGTCTCATGTAGATAGGGTGGTGAAGAGGGCTTTTCAAAAGCTGGCCTTTATAAATCAAAGCATTGAGTACAGGATGTAATGTTAAAGTTGTACAAGGCTTTGGTAAGGCCAAATTTGGAATATTGTGTGCAGTTCTGGTCACCGAATTATAGGAAAGATATCAATAAATTACAGAGAGTGCAGAGACGATTTACTAGGATGTTACCTGGGTTTCAGCAATTAAGTTACAGAGAAAGGTTGAACAAGTTAGGTCTCTATTCATTGGAGCGTAGAAGGTTGAGGGGGGATTTGATTGAGGTATTTAAAATTTTGAGAGGGATAGACAGAGTTGACGTGAACAGGCTGTTTCCATTGAGAGTAGGGGAGATTCAAACTAGAGGACATGATTTGAGAGTTAGGGGGCAGAAGTTTAAGGGAAACACGAGGGGGTATTTCTTTACTCAAAGAGTGATAGCTGTGTGGAATGAGCATCCTGTAGAAGTAGTAGAGGCCAGTTCAGTTGTGTCATTTAAGGTAAAATTGGATAGGTATTTGGACAGGAAAGGAGTGGAGGGTTATGGGCTGAGTGCGGGTAGGTGGGACTAGGTGAGATTAAGGGTTCGGCACGGACTAGGAGGGCCAAGATGGCCTGTTTCCGTGCTGTGATTGTTATATGGTTATATGGTTATGCATTGACTGTGGGTAATACGGTGTTAGATTTGGAGTGCGCAGAGTCTGCGGGTAATACAGTGTTAGATTTGGAGTGCACATTGACTGTGGGTAATACGGTGTTAGATTTGGATTGCGCATAGACTGCAGGTAATACGGTGTTAGATTTGGAGTGCGCCTTGACTATGGGCAATACGGTTTTAGATTTGGTGTGCGCATTGACTGCAGGTAATACAGTGTTAGATTTGGAGTGCGCAGAGTCTGCGGGTAATACGACTGTGTATTTGGAGTGCATATTGACTGTGTGTAATACGGCTGTGGATTTGGATTGTGCATTGTCTGTGGGCAATGCGGCTGTGGATATGGACTGCATTGACTGTAGGTAATACGGCGTTTCAGTTGGAGTGCTCATTGTCTGTGGGCAATACGGCGAGAGATTTGGAGTGCGCATTGACTGCGGGTAAAAAAGTGTTAGATTTGGAGTGCGCTTTGACTGTGGGTAATACGGCAATGGATATGGACTGCGCATTGACTGTCAGTAATTAGGTGTTAGATTTGCAGTGCGCAGATTCTGCGGGTAATATGGTGTTAGATTTGGAGTGCACATTGACTGTGAGTAATACGGTGTTTGATTTGGAGTTCGCAGAGTCTGCGGGTAATACGGTGTTAGATTTGGAGTGCACATTGACTGTGGGTAATACGGTGTTAGATTTGGAGTGCGCATTGACTGCGGGTAAGACGTTGTTAGATTTGGAGTGTGCATTGACTGTGGGTAATACGGTGTTAGATTTGGATTGTGCATAGACTGCAGGTAATACGGTGTTAGATTTGGAGTGCGCCTTGACTGTGGGCAATACGGCGTTAGATTTGGAGTGCGCATTGACTGAGGGTAAAAAAGTGTTCGATTTGGAGTGCGCATTGACTGCGGGTCATACGGTTTTTAGATTTGGAGTGCGCATTGACTGTGGGCAATACAGCCGTGGATTTAGAGTGCTCATTGACTGTGGGTAACATGGTCGAGGATATTGACTGCGCATTGACTGTGGGTGATACGGTGTTAGATTTGGAGTGCGCATTGTATGTGGATTATTCAGTGTTAGATTTGAGGTGGGCATTGACTGTGGGTAATAGGGCCGTTGATTTGGAATCCACTTTGACTGCGGGTAATACAGTGTTAGATTTGGAGTGCGCATTGAGTGCGGGTAATTCGGTGTTAGGTTTGGAGTGAGCATTGACTGCGGGTAATACGGTGTTAGATTTGAAGTGCCCATTGACCGTGGTAATACGGTGTTAGATATGGGTTGTGCATTGACTGGGCAATACGGATGAGGAATTTCAGTGCGCATTGACTGTTGGTAATACGGTGTTAGTTTTGGAGTGAGCATTGACTGTTGGTGATATGCTGTTATATATGGAGTGCGCATAGACTGCGGGTAATACGGTTTTAGATTTGGATTGCGCATTGACTGTGGGTAATCCGGTGTTAGATTTGGAGTGCACATTGACTGCGGGTAATACGGTGTTAGATTTGGAGTACGCATTGACTTCGGGTAACACAGTGTTAGATTTGGAGTGCACAGTGACTTTGGGTAATACGGTGTTAGATTTGGAGCGCGCATTGACTGTGGGTAATACGCTGTTAGATTTGGAGAGTGCATTGACTGTGGGTAATACGAGCGTAGAATTTGAGTGCGCATTGACTGTGGGTAATACGATGTTAGATTTGGAGTGTGCATTAACTGTGGGTAATACGGTGTTAGATTTGGAGTGCGCATTGACTGTGGGCAATACGGCGTGAGATTTGGACTGTGCATTGACTGCGGGTAAAAAAGTGTTAGATTTTGAGTTCGCATTGGCTGTCGGTGAAAAGGCCGTGGATATGGACTGCGCATTGACTGTGGGTAATTAGGTGTTAGATTTGGAGTGCACATTGACTGCGGGTAAGACGTTGTTAGATTTGGAGTGTGCATTGACTGCGGGTAATACGGTGTTAGATTTGGATTGCGCATAGACTGCAGGTAATACGGTGTGAGATTTGGAGTGCGCCTTGACTGTGGGCAATACGGCGTTAGATTTGGAGTGCGCATTGACTGAGGGTAAAAAAGTGTTCGATTTGGAGTGCGCATTGACTGAGGGTAAAAAGTGTTAGATTTGGAGTGCGCATTGACTGCAGGTAATACGGTGTTAAGATTTGGAGTGCGCATTGACTGTGGGTATCACGGTGTTGGATTTGGACTGTGCATTGATTGTGGGCAATATTGCCATGGATTTGGTGTGCGCAATAACTGTGGACAATTTGACCATTAATTTGGAGTGTGCAATGACTGTGGGTAATACGGCTGTGAAATTGGAGTGCACATTGACTGTGGGTAATACGGTGTTAGATTTGGAGTGCTCATAGTCTGTGCGTAATACGGCTGTGGATTTGGAGTGCATATTGACTGTGTGTAATAAGGCTGTGGATTTGGATTGTGCATTGTCTGTGGGCAATGTGGCTGTGGATATGGACTGCGCATTGTCTGTAGGTAATAGGGCGTTTCAGTTGGAGTGGTCATTGACTGTGGGCAATACGGCGTGAGATTTGGAGTGCGCATTGACTGTGGGTAAAGATGTGTTAGATTTGGAGTGCGCTTTGACTGTGGGTAATACGGCCATGGATATGGACTGCGCATTGACTGTGGGTAATATAGTGTTAGATTTGGAGTGCACATTGACTGTGAGTAATACGGTGTTTGATTTGGAGTACGCAGAGTCTGCGGGTAATACGGTGTTAGATTTGGAGTGCACATTGACTGCGGGTAATACGGTGTTAGATTTGGAGTACGCATTGACTTCGGGTAATACAGTGTTAGATTTGGAGTGCACAGTGACTTTGGGTAATACGGTGTTAGATTTGGAGCGCGCATTGACTGTGGGTAATACGCTGTTAGATTTGGAGAGTGCATTGACTGTGGGTAATACGAGCGTAGAATTTGTGTGCGCATTGACTGTGGGTAATACGATGTTAGATTTGGAGTGTGCATTAACTGTGGGTAATACGGTGTTAGATTTGGAGTGCACATTGACTGTGGGTAATACGGTGTTAGATTTGGATTGCGCATAGACTGCAGGTAATACGGTGTTAGATTTGGAGTGCGCCTTGACTATGGGCAATACGGTTTTAGATTTGGTGTGCGCATTGACTGCAGGTAATACAGTGTTAGATTTGGAGTGCGCAGAGTCTGCGGGTAATACGACTGTGTATTTGGAGTGCATATTGACTGTGTGTAATACGGCTGTGGATTTGGATTGTGCATTGTCTGTGGGCAATGCGGCTGTGGATATGGACTGCATTGACTGTAGGTAATACGGCGTTTCAGTTGGAGTGCTCATTGTCTGTGGGCAATACGGCGAGAGATTTGGAGTGCGCATTGACTGCGGGTAAAAAAGTGTTAGATTTGGAGTGCGCTTTGACTGTGGGTAATACGGCAATGGATATGGACTGCGCATTGACTGTCAGTAATTAGGTGTTAGATTTGCAGTGCGCAGATTCTGCGGGTAATATGGTGTTAGATTTGGAGTGCACATTGACTGTGAGTAATACGGTGTTTGATTTGGAGTTCGCAGAGTCTGCGGGTAATACGGTGTTAGATTTGGAGTGCACATTGACTGTGGGTAATACGGTGTTAGATTTGGAGTGCGCATTGACTGCGGGTAAGACGTTGTTAGATTTGGAGTGTGCATTGACTGCGGGTAATACGGTGTTAGATTTGGATTGTGCATAGACTGCAGGTAATACGGTGTTAGATTTGGAGTGCGCCTTGACTGTGGGCAATACGGCGTTAGATTTGGAGTGCGCATTGACTGAGGGTAAAAAAGTGTTCGATTTGGAGTGCGCATTGACTGCGGGTCATACGGTTTTTAGATTTGGAGTGCGCATTGACTGTGGGCAATACAGCCGTGGATTTAGAGTGCTCATTGACTGTGGGTAACATGGTCGAGGATATTGACTGCGCATTGACTGTGGGTGATACGGTGTTAGATTTGGAGTGCGCATTGTATGTGGATTATTCAGTGTTAGATTTGAGGTGGGCATTGACTGTGGGTAATAGGGCCGTTGATTTGGAATCCACTTTGACTGCGGGTAATACAGTGTTAGATTTGGAGTGCGCATTGAGTGCGGGTAATTCGGTGTTAGGTTTGGAGTGAGCATTGACTGCGGGTAATACGGTGTTAGATTTGAAGTGCCCATTGACCGTGGTAATACGGTGTTAGATATGGGTTGTGCATTGACTGGGCAATACGGATGAGGAATTTCAGTGCGCATTGACTGTTGGTAATACGGTGTTAGTTTTGGAGTGAGCATTGACTGTTGGTGATATGCTGTTATATATGGAGTGCGCATAGACTGCGGGTAATACGGTTTTAGATTTGGATTGCGCATTGACTGTGGGTAATCCGGTGTTAGATTTGGAGTGCACATTGACTGCGGGTAATACGGTGTTAGATTTGGAGTACGCATTGACTTCGGGTAACACAGTGTTAGATTTGGAGTGCACAGTGACTTTGGGTAATACGGTGTTAGATTTGGAGCGCGCATTGACTGTGGGTAATACGCTGTTAGATTTGGAGAGTGCATTGACTGTGGGTAATACGAGCGTAGAATTTGAGTGCGCATTGACTGTGGGTAATACGATGTTAGATTTGGAGTGTGCATTAACTGTGGGTAATACGGTGTTAGATTTGGAGTGCGCATTGACTGTGGTCAATACGGCGTGAGATTTGGACTGTGCATTGACTGCGGGTAAAAAAGTGTTAGATTTTGAGTTCGCATTGGCTGTCGGTGAAAAGGCCGTGGATATGGACTGCGCATTGACTGTGGGTAATTAGGTGTTAGATTTGGAGTGCACATTGACTGCGGGTAAGACGTTGTTAGATTTGGAGTGTGCATTGACTGCGGGTAATACGGTGTTAGATTTGGATTGCGCATAGACTGCAGGTAATACGGTGTGAGATTTGGAGTGCGCCTTGACTGTGGGCAATACGGCGTTAGATTTGGAGTGCGCATTGACTGAGGGTAAAAAAGTGTTCGATTTGGAGTGCGCATTGACTGAGGGTAAAAAGTGTTAGATTTGGAGTGCGCATTGACTGCAGGTAATACGGTGTTAAGATTTGGAGTGCGCATTGACTGTGGGTATCACGGTGTTGGATTTGGACTGTGCATTGATTGTGGGCAATATTGCCATGGATTTGGTGTGCGCATTAACTGTGGACAATTTGACCATTAATTTGGAGTGTGCAATGACTGTGGGTAATACGGCTGTGAAATTGGAGTGCACATTGACTGTGGGTAATACGGTGTTAGATTTGGAGTGCTCATAGTCTGTGCGTAATACGGCTGTGGATTTGGAGTGCATATTGACTGTGTGTAATAAGGCTGTGGATTTGGATTGTGCATTGTCTGTGGGCAATGTGGCTGTGGATATGGACTGCGCATTGTCTGTAGGTAATAGGGCGTTTCAGTTGGAGTGGTCATTGACTGTGGGCAATACGGCGTGAGATTTGGAGTGCGCATTGACTGTGGGTAAAGATGTGTTAGATTTGGAGTGCGCTTTGACTGTGGGTAATACGGCCATGGATATGGACTGCGCATTGACTGTGGGTAATATAGTGTTAGATTTGGAGTGCACATTGACTGTGAGTAATACGGTGTTTGATTTGGAGTACGCAGAGTCTGCGGGTAATACGGTGTTAGATTTGGAGTGCACATTGACTGCGGGTAATACGGTGTTAGATTTGGAGTACGCATTGACTTCGGGTAATACAGTGTTAGATTTGGAGTGCACAGTGACTTTGGGTAATACGGTGTTAGATTTGGAGCGCGCATTGACTGTGGGTAATACGCTGTTAGATTTGGAGAGTGCATTGACTGTGGGTAATACGAGCGTAGAATTTGTGTGCGCATTGACTGTGGGTAATACGATGTTAGATTTGGAGTGTGCATTAACTGTGGGTAATACGGTGTTAGATTTGGAGTGCACATTGACTGTGGGTAATACGGTGTTAGATTTGGATTGCGCATAGACTGCAGGTAATACGGTGTTAGATTTGGAGTGCGCCTTGACTATGGGCAATACGGTTTTAGATTTGGTGTGCGCATTGACTGCAGGTAATACAGTGTTAGATTTGGAGTGCGCAGAGTCTGCGGGTAATACGACTGTGTATTTGGAGTGCATATTGACTGTGTGTAATACGGCTGTGGATTTGGATTGTGCATTGTCTGTGGGCAATGCGGCTGTGGATATGGACTGCATTGACTGTAGGTAATACGGCGTTTCAGTTGGAGTGCTCATTGTCTGTGGGCAATACGGCGAGAGATTTGGAGTGTGCATTGACTGCGGGTAAAAAAGTGTTAGATTTGGAGTGCGCTTTGACTGTGGGTAATACGGCAATGGATATGGACTGCGCATTGACTGTCAGTAATTAGGTGTTAGATTTGCAGTGCGCAGATTCTGCGGGTAATATGGTGTTAGATTTGGAGTGCACATTGACTGTGAGTAATACGGTGTTTGATTTGGAGTTCGCAGAGTCTGCGGGTAATACGGTGTTAGATTTGGAGTGCACATTGACTGTGGGTAATACGGTGTTAGATTTGGAGTGCGCATTGACTGCGGGTAAGACGTTGTTAGATTTGGAGTGTGCATTGACTGCGGGTAATACGGTGTTAGATTTGGATTGTGCATAGACTGCAGGTAATACGGTGTTAGATTTGGAGTGCGCCTTGACTGTGGGCAATACGGCGTTAGATTTGGAGTGCGCATTGACTGAGGGTAAAAAAGTGTTCGATTTGGAGTGCGCATTGACTGCGGGTCATACGGTTTTTAGATTTGGAGTGCGCATTGACTGTGGGCAATACAGCCGTGGATTTAGAGTGCTCATTGACTGTGGGTAACATGGTCGAGGATATTGACTGCGCATTGACTGTGGGTGATACGGTGTTAGATTTGGAGTGCGCATTGTATGTGGATTATTCAGTGTTAGATTTGAGGTGGGCATTGACTGTGGGTAATAGGGCCGTTGATTTGGAATCCACTTTGACTGCGGGTAATACAGTGTTAGATTTGGAGTGCGCATTGAGTGCGGGTAATTCGGTGTTAGGTTTGGAGTGAGCATTGACTGCGGGTAATACGGTGTTAGATTTGAAGTGCCCATTGACCGTGGTAATACGGTGTTAGATATGGGTTGTGCATTGACTGGGCAATACGGATGAGGAATTTCAGTGCGCATTGACTGTTGGTAATACGGTGTTAGTTTTGGAGTGAGCATTGACTGTTGGTGATATGCTGTTATATATGGAGTGCGCATAGACTGCGGGTAATACGGTTTTAGATTTGGATTGCGCATTGACTGTGGGTAATCCGGTGTTAGATTTGGAGTGCACATTGACTGCGGGTAATACGGTGTTAGATTTGGAGTACGCATTGACTTCGGGTAACACAGTGTTAGATTTGGAGTGCACAGTGACTTTGGGTAATACGGTGTTAGATTTGGAGCGCGCATTGACTGTGGGTAATACGCTGTTAGATTTGGAGAGTGCATTGACTGTGGGTAATACGAGCGTAGAATTTGAGTGCGCATTGACTGTGGGTAATACGATGTTAGATTTGGAGTGTGCATCAACTGTGGGTAATACGGTGTTAGATTTGGAGTGCGCATTGACTGTGGGCAATACGGCGTGAGATTTGGACTGTGCATTGACTGCGGGTAAAAAAGTGTTAGATTTTGAGTTCGCATTGGCTGTCGGTGAAAAGGCCGTGGATATGGACTGCGCATTGACTGTGGGTAATTAGGTGTTAGATTTGGAGTGCACATTGACTGCGGGTAAGACGTTGTTAGATTTGGAGTGTGCATTGACTGCGGGTAATACGGTGTTAGATTTGGATTGCGCATAGACTGCAGGTAATACGGTGTGAGATTTGGAGTGCGCCTTGACTGTGGGCAATACGGCGTTAGATTTGGAGTGCGCATTGACTGAGGGTAAAAAAGTGTTCGATTTGGAGTGCGCATTGACTGAGGGTAAAAAGTGTTAGATTTGGAGTGCGCATTGACTGTGGGTATCACGGTGTTGGATTTGGACTGTGCATTGATTGTGGGCAATATTGCCATGGATTTGGTGTGCGCATTAACTGTGGACAATTTGACCATTAATTTGGAGTGTGCAATGACTGTGGGTAATACGGCTGTGAAATTGGAGTGCACATTGACTGTGGGTAATACGGTGTTAGATTTGGAGTGCTCATAGTCTGTGCGTAATACGGCTGTGGATTTGGAGTGCATATTGACTGTGTGTAATAAGGCTGTGGATTTGGATTGTGCATTGTCTGTGGGCAATGTGGCTGTGGATATGGACTGCGCATTGTCTGTAGGTAATAGGGCGTTTCAGTTGGAGTGGTCATTGACTGTGGGCAATACGGCGTGAGATTTGGAGTGCGCATTGACTGTGGGTAAAGATGTGTTAGATTTGGAGTGCGCTTTGACTGTGGGTAATACGGCCATGGATATGGACTGCGCATTGACTGTGGGTAATATAGTGTTAGATTTGGAGTGCACATTGACTGTGAGTAATACGGTGTTTGATTTGGAGTACGCAGAGTCTGCGGGTAATACGGTGTTAGATTTGGAGTGCACATTGACTGCGGGTAATACGGTGTTAGATTTGGAGTACGCATTGACTTCGGGTAATACAGTGTTAGATTTGGAGTGCACAGTGACTTTGGGTAATACGGTGTTAGATTTGGAGCGCGCATTGACTGTGGGTAATACGCTGTTAGATTTGGAGAGTGCATTGACTGTGGGTAATACGAGCGTAGAATTTGTGTGCGCATTGACTGTGGGTAATACGATGTTAGATTTGGAGTGTGCATTAACTGTGGGTAATACGGTGTTAGATTTGGAGTGCGCATTGACTGTGGGCAATACGGCGTGAGATTTGGACTGCGCATTGACTGCGGGTAAAAAAGTGTTAGATTTTGAGTTCGCATTGGCTGTCGGTGAAAAGGCCGTGGATATGGACTGCGCATTGACTGTGGGTAATTAGGTGTTAGATTTGGAGTGCGCAGAGTCTGCGGGTAATACGGTGTTGGATTTGGACTGTGCATTGATTGTGGGCAATATTGCCATGGATTTGGTGTGCGCATTAACTGTGGACAATTTGACCATTAATTTGGAGTGTGCATTGACTGTGGGTAATACGGTGTTAGATTTGGAGTGCACATTGACTGCGGGTCATACGGTGTTAGATTTGGAGTGTGCATAGATTGCGGGTAATACGGTTTTAGATGTGGATTGTGCAATGACTGTGGGTAATACGGCTGTGAAATTGGAGTGCACATTGACTGTGGGTAATACGGTGTTAGATTTGGAGTGCTCATAGTCTGTGCGTAATACGGCTGTGGATTTGGAGTGCATATTGACTGTGTGTAATACGGCTGTGGATTTGGATTGTGCATTGTCTGTGGGCAATGTGGCTGTGGATATGGACTGCGCATTGTCTGTAGGTAATAGGGCGTTTCAGATGGAGTGGTCATTGACTGTGGGTAAAAAAGTGTTAGATTTGGAGTGCGCATTGACTGCAGGTAATACGGTGTTAGATTTGGAGTGCGCATTGACTGTGGGTATCACGGTGTTGGATTTGGACTGTGCATTGATTGTGGGCAATATTGCCATGGATTTGGTGTGCGCATTAACTGTGGACAATTTGACCATTAATTTGGAGTGTGCAATGACTGTGGGTAATACGGCTGTGAAATTGGAGTGCACATTGACTGTGGGTAATACGGTGTTAGATTTGGAGTGCTCATAGTCTGTGCGTAATACGGCTGTGGATTTGGAGTGCATATTGACTGTGTGTAATAAGGCTGTGGATTTGGATTGTGCATTGTCTGTGGGCAATGTGGCTGTGGATATGGACTGCGCATTGTCTGTAGGTAATAGGGCGTTTCAGTTGGAGTGGTCATTGACTGTGGGCAATACGGCGTGAGATTTGGAGTGCGCATTGACTGTGGGTAAAGATGTGTTAGATTTGGAGTGCGCTTTGACTGTGGGTAATACGGCCATGGATATGGACTGCGCATTGACTGTGGGTAATATAGTGTTAGATTTGGAGTGCACATTGACTGTGAGTAATACGGTGTTTGATTTGGAGTACGCAGAGTCTGCGGGTAATACGGTGTTAGATTTGGAGTGCACATTGACTGCGGGTAATACGGTGTTAGATTTGGAGTACGCATTGACTTCGGGTAATACAGTGTTAGATTTGGAGTGCACAGTGACTTTGGGTAATACGGTGTTAGATTTGGAGCGCGCATTGACTGTGGGTAATACGCTGTTAGATTTGGAGAGTGCATTGACTGTGGGTAATACGAGCGTAGAATTTGTGTGCGCATTGACTGTGGGTAATACGATGTTAGATTTGGAGTGTGCATTAACTGTGGGTAATACGGTGTTAGATTTGGAGTGCGCATTGACTGTGGGCAATACGGCGTGAGATTTGGACTGCGCATTGACTGCGGGTAAAAAAGTGTTAGATTTTGAGTTCGCATTGGCTGTCGGTGAAAAGGCCGTGGATATGGACTGCGCATTGACTGTGGGTAATTAGGTGTTAGATTTGGAGTGCGCAGAGTCTGCGGGTAATACGGTGTTGGATTTGGACTGTGCATTGATTGTGGGCAATATTGCCATGGATTTGGTGTGCGCATTAACTGTGGACAATTTGACCATTAATTTGGAGTGTGCATTGACTGTGGGTAATACGGTGTTAGATTTGGAGTGCACATTGACTGCGGGTCATACGGTGTTAGATTTGGAGTGTGCATAGATTGCGGGTAATACGGTTTTAGATGTGGATTGTGCAATGACTGTGGGTAATACGGCTGTGAAATTGGAGTGCACATTGACTGTGGGTAATACGGTGTTAGATTTGGAGTGCTCATAGTCTGTGCGTAATACGGCTGTGGATTTGGAGTGCATATTGACTGTGTGTAATACGGCTGTGGATTTGGATTGTGCATTGTCTGTGGGCAATGTGGCTGTGGATATGGACTGCGCATTGTCTGTAGGTAATAGGGCGTTTCAGATGGAGTGGTCATTGACTGTGGGTAAAAAAGTGTTAGATTTGGAGTGCGCTTTGATTGTGGGTAATACGGCCATGGATATGGACAGCGCATTGACTGTGGGTAATTAGGTGTTAGATTTGGAGTGCGCAGATTCTGCGGGTAATATAGTGTTAGATTTGGAGTGCACATTGACTGTGAGTAATACGGTGTTTGATTTGGAGTGCGCAGAGTCAGCGGGTAATACGGTGTTTAATTTGGAGTGCACATTGACTGTGGGTAATACAATGTTAGATTTGGAGTGCACATTGACTGCGGGTAAGACGTTGTTAGATTTGGAGTGTGCATTGACTGCGGGTAATACGGTGTTAGATTTGGATTGCGCATAGACTGCAGGTAATACGGTGTGAGATTTGGAGTGCACCTTGACTGTGGGCAATACGGCGTTAGATTTGGAGTGCGCATTGACTGAGGGTAAAAAAGTGTTCGATTTGGAGTGCGCATTCACTGAGGGTAAAAAGTGTTAGATTTGGAGTGCGCATTGACTGCAGGTAATACGGTGTTAAGATTTGGAGTGCGCATTGACTGTGGGTATCACGGTGTTGGATTTGGACTGTGCATTGATTGTGGGCAATATTGCCATGGATTTGGTGTGCGCATTAACTGTGGACAATTTGACCATTAATTTGGAGTGTGCATTGACTGTGGGTAATACGGTGTTAGATTTGGAGTGCACATTGACTGCGGGTCATACGGTGTTAGATTTGGAGTGTGCATAGATTGCGGGTAATACGGTTTTAGATGTGGATTGTGCAATGACTGTGGGTAATACGGCTGTGAAATTGGAGTGCACATTGACTGTGGGTAATACGGTGTTAGATTTGGAGTGCTCATAGTCTGTGCGTAATACGGCTGTGGATTTGGAGTGCATATTGACTGTGTGTAATACGGCTGTGGATTTGGATTGTGCATTGTCTGTGGGCAATGTGGCTGTGGATATGGACTGCGCATTGTCTGTAGGTAATAGGGCGTTTCAGATGGAGTGGTCATTGACTGTGGGTAAAAAAGTGTTAGATTTGGAGTGCGCTTTGATTGTGGGTAATACGGCCATGGATATGGACAGCGCATTGACTGTGGGTAATTAGGTGTTAGATTTGGAGTGCGCAGATTCTGCGGGTAATACGGTGTTAGATTTGGAGTGCACATTGACTGTGGGTAATACGGTGTTAGATTTGGAGTGCGCATTGACTGCGGGTAAGACGTTGTTAGATTTGGAGTGTGCATTGACTGCGGGTAATACGGTGTTAGATTTGGATTGCGCATAGACTGCAGGTAATACGGTGTTAGATTTGGAGTGCGCTTGACTGTGGGCAATACGGCGTTAGATTTGGAGTGCGCATTGACTGAGGGTAAAAAAGTGTTCGATTTGGAGTGCGCATTGACTGCGGGTCATACGGTGTTAGATTTGGAGTGCGCATTGACTGTGGGCAATACAGCCATGGATTTAGTGTGCGCATTGACTGTGGTAACATGGTCGAGGATATTGACAGCGCATTGACTGTGGGTGATACGGTGTTAGATTTGGAGTGCGCATTGTATGTGTGTTATTCGGTGTTAGATTTGAGGTGGGCATTGACTGTGGGTAATAGGGCCGTTGATTTGGAATGCACTTTGACTGCGGGTAATACAGTGTTAGATTTGGAGTGCGCATTGACTGCGGGTAATTCGGTGTTAGGTTTGGAGTGAGCATTGACTGCGGGTAATACGGTGTTAGATTTGGAGTGCCCATTGACCGTGGTAATACGGTGTTAGATTTGAAGTGCGCATTGACTGCGGTTCATACGGTGTTAGATTTGGAGTGCGCATAGACTGTGTATAATACGGTGTTAGATTTGGAGTGCGCATTGAGAGCAGTTAATACCGTTTTAGATTTGGAGTGCACATTGACTGTGTGCAATACGGTGTTAGATTTGGAGTGCACATTGACTGTGGGTAACATGGTGTAAGATTTGGAGTGCACATTGACTGTGGGTAATACGGTGTTTGAATTGGAGTGCACATTGTCTGCGGGTAATACGGTGTTAGATTTGGAGTACGCATTGACTTCGGGTAATACAGTGTTAGAATTGGAGTGCACAGTGACTTTGGGTAATTCGGTGTTAGATTTGGAGAGTGCATTGACTGTGGGTAATATGGGCGTAGAATTTGAGTGCGCATTGACTGTAGGTAATACGGTGTTAGATTTGGAGTGTGCATTAACTGTGGGTAATACGGTGTTAGATTTGGAGTGCACATTGACTGTGGGCAATACGGCGTGAGATTTGGAGTGCGCATTGACTGCGGGTAAAAAAGTGTTAGATTTTGAGTTCGCATTGGCTGTCGGTGAAAAGGCTGTGGATATGGACTGCGCATTGACTGTGGGTAATTAGGTGTAAGATTTGGAGTGCGCAGAGTCTGCGGGTAATACGGTGTTAGATTTGGAGTGCACATTGACTGTGGGTAATATGGTGTTAGATTTGGAGTGCGCATTGACTGCGGGTAAGACGTTGTTAGATTTGGAGTGCGCATTGACTGTGGGTAATACGGTGTTAGATTTGGAGTGCGCATTCACTGAGGGTAAAAAAGTGTTAGATTTGGAGTGCGCATTGACTGAGGGTAAAAAAGTGTTAGATTTGGAGTGCGCATTGACTGTGGGCAATACGGCGTTAAATTTGAAGTGCGCATTCACTGTGGGTAATACAGGCTTAGATTTGGAGTGCGCTTTGACTGCGGGTGATACGGCCGTGGATTTGGAGTGCGCATTGACTGTGGGCAATACAGCCGTGGATGTAGAGTGCGCATTGACTGTGGGTAATACGGTGTTAGATTTGGAGCGCGCATTGACTGTGGGTAATACGCTGTTAGATTTGGAGTACGCATTGACTTCGGGTAATACAGTGTTAGATTTGGAGTGCACAGTGACTTTGGGTAATACGGTGTTAGATTTGGAGCGCGCATTGACTGTGGGTAATACGCTGTTAGATTTGGAGAGTGCATTGACTGTGGGTAATACGAGCGTAGAATTTGTGTGCGCATTGACTGTGGGTAATACGATGTTAGATTTGGAGTGTGCATTAACTGTGGGTAATACGGTGTTAGATTTGGAGTGCGCATTGACTGTGGGCAATACGGCGTGAGATTTGGAGTGCGCATTGACTGCGGGTAAAAAAGTGTTAGATTTTGAGTTCGCATTGGCTGTCGGTGAAAAGGCCGTGGATATGGACTGCGCATTGACTGTGGGTAATTAGGTGTAAGATTTGGAGTGCGCAGAGTCTGTGGGTAATACGGTGTTAGATTTGGAGTGCACCTTGACTGTGGGCAATACGGCGTTAGATTTGGAGTGCGCATTGACTGAGGGTAAAAAAGTGTTCGATTTGGAGTGCGCATTGACTGAGGGTAAAAAAGTGTTAGATTTGGAGTGCGCATTGACTGCAGGTAATACGGTGTTAGATTTGGAGTGCGCATTGACTGTGGGTATCACGGTGTTGGATTTGGACTGTGCATTGATTGTGGGCAATATTGCCATGGATTTGGTGTGCGCATTAACTGTGGACAATTTGACCATTAATTTGGAGTGTGCATTGACTGTGGGTAATACGGTGTTAGATTTGGAGTGCACATTGACTGCGGGTCATACGGTGTTAGATTTGGAGTGTGCATAGATTGCGGGTAATACGGTTTTAGATGTGGATTGTGCAATGACTGTGGGTAATACGGCTGTGAAATTGGAGTGCACATTGACTGTGGGTAATACGGTGTTAGATTTGGAGTGCTCATAGTCTGTGCGTAATACGGCTGTGGATTTGGAGTGCATATTGACTGTGTGTAATACGGCTGTGGATTTGGATTGTGCATTGTCTGTGGGCAATGTGGCTGTGGATATGGACTGCGCATTGTCTGTAGGTAATAGGGCGTTTCAGATGGAGTGGTCATTGACTGTGGGTAAAAAAGTGTTAGATTTGGAGTGCGCTTTGATTGTGGGTAATACGGCCATGGATATGGACAGCGCATTGACTGTGGGTAATTAGGTGTTAGATTTGGAGTGCGCAGATTCTGCGGGTAATATAGTGTTAGATTTGGAGTGCACATTGACTGTGAGTAATACGGTGTTTCATTTGGAGTGCGCAGAGTCTGCGGGTAATACGGTGTTTAATTTGGAGTGCACATTGACTGCGGGTAAGACGTTGTTAGATTTGGAGTGTGCATTGACTGCGGGTAATACGGTGTTAGATTTGGATTGCGCATAGACTGCAGGTAATACGGTGTGAGATTTGGAGTGCGCCTTGACTGTGGGCAATACGGCGTTAGATTTGGAGTGCGCATTGACTGAGGGTAAAAAAGTGTTCGATTTGGAGTGCGCATTGACTGAGGGTAAAAAGTGTTAGATTTGGAGTGCGCATTGACTGCAGGTAATACGGTGTTAGATTTGGAGTGCGCATTGACTGTGGGTATCACGGTGTTGGATTTGGACTGTGCATTGATTGTGGGCAATATTGCCATGGATTTGGTGTGCGCATTAACTGTGGACAATTTGACCATTAATTTGGAGTGTGCATTGACTGTGGGTAATACGGTGTTAGATTTGGAGTGCACATTGACTGCGGGTCATACGGTGTTAGATTTGGAGTGTGCATAGATTGCGGGTAATACGGTTTTAGATGTGGATTGTGCAATGACTGTGGGTAATACGGCTGTGAAATTGGAGTGCACATTGACTGTGGGTAATACGGTGTTAGATTTGGAGTGCTCATAGTCTGTGCGTAATACGGCTGTGGATTTGGAGTGCATATTGACTGTGTGTAATACGGCTGTGGATTTGGATTGTGCATTGTCTGTGGGCAATGTGGCTGTGGATATGGACTGCGCATTGTCTGTAGGTAATAGGGCGTTTCAGATGGAGTGGTCATTGACTGTGGGTAAAAAAGTGTTAGATTTGGAGTGCGCTTTGATTGTGGGTAATACGGCCATGGATATGGACAGCGCATTGACTGTGGGTAATTAGGTGTTAGATTTGGAGTGCGCAGATTCTGCGGGTAATACGGTGTTAGATTTGGAGTGCACATTGACTGTGGGTAATACGGTGTTTGATTTGGAGTGCGCATTGACTGCGGGTAATACGGTGTTAGATTTGGAGTGCACATTGACTGTGGGTAATACGGTGTTAGATTTGGAGTGCACATTGACTGCGGGTAAGACGTTGTTAGATTTGGAGTGTGCATTGACTGCGGGTAATACGGTGTTAGATTTGGATTGCGCATAGACTGCAGGTAATACGGTGTTAGATTTGGAGTGCGCTTGACTGTGGGCAATACGGCGTTAGATTTGGAGTGCGCATTGACTGAGGGTAAAAAAGTGTTCGATTTGGAGTGCGCATTGACTGCGGGTCATACGGTGTTAGATTTGGAGTCCGCATTGTATGTGTGTTATTCGGTGTTAGATTTGAGGTGGGCATTGACTGTGGGTAATAGGGCCGTTGATTTGGAATGCACTTTGACTGCGGGTAATACAGTGTTAGATTTGGAGTGCGCATTGACTGCGGGTAATTCGGTGTTAGGTTTGGAGTGAGCATTGACTGCGGGTAATACGGTGTTAGATTTGGAGTGCCCATTGACCGTGGTAATACGGTGTTAGATTTGAAGTGCGCATTGACTGCGGTTCATACGGTGTTAGATTTGGAGTGCGCATAGACTGTGTATAATACGGTGTTAGATTTGGAGTGCGCATTGAGAGCAGTTAATACCGTTTTAGATTTGGAGTGCACATTGACTGTGTGCAATACGGTGTTAGATTTGGAGTGCACATTGACTGTGGGTAATACGGTGTTTGAATTGGAGTGCACATTGTCTGCGGGTAATACGGTGTTAGATTTGGAGTACGCATTGACTTCGGGTAATACAGTGTTAGAATTGGAGTGCACAGTGACTTTGGGTAATTCGGTGTTAGATTTGGAGAGTGCATTGACTGTGGGTAATATGGGCGTAGAATTTGAGTGCGCATTGACTGTAGGTAATACGGTGTTAGATTTGGAGTGTGCATTAACTATGGGTAATACGGTGTTAGATTTGGAGTGCACATTGACTGTGGGCAATACGGCGTGAGATTTGGAGTGCGCATTGACTGCGGGTAAAAAAGTGTTAGATTTTGAGTTCGCATTGGCTGTCGGTGAAAAGGCCGTGGATATGGACTGCGCATTGACTGTGGGTAATTAGGTGTAAGATTTGGAGTGCGCAGAGTCTGCGGGTAATACGGTGTTAGATTTGGAGTGCACATTGACTGTGGGTAATATGGTGTTAGATTTGGAGTGCGCATTGACTGTGGGTAAGACGTTGTTAGATTTGGAGTGCGCATTGACTGTGGGTAATACGGTGTTAGATTTGGAGTGCGCATTCACTGAGGGTAAAAAAGTGTTAGATTTGGAGTGCGCATTGACTGAGGGTAAAAAAGTGTTAGATTTGGAGTGCGCATTGACTGTGGGCAATACGGCGTTAAATTTGAAGTGCGCATTCACTGTGGGTAATACAGGCTTAGATTTGGAGTGCGCTTTGACTGCGGGTGATACGGCCGTGGATTTGGAGTGCGCATTGACTGTGGGCAATACAGCCGTGGATGTAGAGTGCGCATTGACTGTGGGTAACATGGTCGAGGATAGTGACTGCGCATTGACTGTGGGTGATATGGTGTTAGATTTGGAGTGCGCATTGTATGTGGGTTATACGGTGTTAGATTTGAGGTGGGCATTGACTGTGGGTAATAGGGCCGTTGATTTGGAATGCACATTGACTGCGGGTAATACGGTGTTAGATTTGGAGAGTGCATTGACTGTGGGTAATATGGGCGTAGAATTTGAGTGCGCATTGACTGTAGGTAATACGGTGTTAGATTTGGAGTGTGCATTAACTGTGGGTAATACGGTGTTAGATTTGAAGTGCTCATTGACTGTGGGCAATACGGCGTGAGATTTGGAGTGCGCATTGACTGCGGGTAAAAAAGTGTTAGATTTTGAGTTCGCATTGGCTGTCGGTGAAAAGGCCGTGGATATGGACTGCGCATTGACTGTGGGTAATTAGGTGTTAGATTTGGAGTGCGCAGAGTCTGCGGGTAATACGGTGTTTAATTTGGAGTGCACATTGACTGTGGGTAATATGGTGTTAGATTTGGAGTGCACATTTACTGCGGGTAAGACGTTGTTAGATTTGGAGTGTGCATAGACTGCAGGTAATACGGTGTGAGATTTGGAGTGCGCCTTGACTGTGTGCAATACGGCGTTAGATTTGGAGTGCGCATTGACTGAGGGTAAAAAAGTGTTCGATTTGGAGTGCGCATTGACTGAGGGTAAAAAGTGTTAGATTTGGAGTGTGCATTGACTGTGGGTAATACGGTGTTAGATTTGGAGTGCGCATTGACTGTGGGTATCACGGTGTTGGATTTGGACTGTGCATTGATTGTGGGCAATATTGCCATGGATTTGGTGTGCGCATTAACTGTGGACAATTTGACCATTAATTTGGAGTGTGCATTGACTGTGGGTAATACGGTGTTAGATTTGGAGTGCACATTGACTGCGGGTCATACGGTGTTAGATTTGGAGTGTGCATAGATTGCGGGTAATACGGTTTTAGATGTGGATTGTGCAATGACTGTGGGTAATACGGCTGTGAAATTGGAGTGCACATTGACTGTGGGTAATACGGTGTTAGATTTGGAGTGCTCATAGTCTGTGCGTAATACGGCTGTGGATTTGGAGTGCATATTGACTGTGTGTAATACGGCTGTGGATTTGGATTGTGCATTGTCTGTGGGCAATGTGGCTGTGGATATGGACTGCGCATTGTCTGTAGGTAATAGGGCGTTTCAGTTGGAGTGGTCATTGACTGTGGGCAATACGGCGTGAGATTTGGAGTGCGCATTGACTGTGGGTAAAAAAGTGTTAGATTTGGAGTGCGCTTTGATTGTGGGTAATACGGCCATGGATATGGACAGCGCATTGACTGTGGGTAATTAGGTGTTAGATTTGGAGTGCGCAGATTCTGCGGGTAATATAGTGTTAGATTTGGAGTGCACATTGACTGTGAGTAATACGGTGTTTGATTTGGAGTGCGCAGAGTCTGCGGGTAATACGGTGTTTAATTTGGAGTGCACATTGACTGTGGGTAATATGGTGTTAGATTTGGAGTGCACATTTACTGCGGGTAAGACGTTGTTAGATTTGGAGTGTGCATAGACTGCAGGTAATACGGTGTGAGATTTGGAGTGCGCCTTGACTGTGTGCAATACGGCGTTAGATTTGGAGTGCGCATTGACTGAGGGTAAAAAAGTGTTCGATTTGGAGTGCGCATTGACTGAGGGTAAAAAGTGTTAGATTTGGAGTGCGCATTGACTGTGGGTATCACGGTGTTGGATTTGGACTGTGCATTGATTGTGGGCAATATTGCCATGGATTTGGTGTGCGCATTAACTGTGGACAATTTGACCATTAATTTGGAGTGTGCATTGACTGTGGGTAATACGGTGTTAGATTTGGAGTGCACATTGACTGCGGGTCATACGGTGTTAGATTTGGAGTGTGCATAGATTGCGGGTAATACGGTTTTAGATGTGGATTGTGCAATGACTGTGGGTAATACGGCTGTGAAATTGGAGTGCACATTGACTGTGGGTAATACGGTGTTAGATTTGGAGTGCTCATAGTCTGTGCGTAATACGGCTGTGGATTTGGAGTGCATATTGACTGTGTGTAATACGGCTGTGGATTTGGATTGTGCATTGTCTGTGGGCAATGTGGCTGTGGATATGGACTGCGCATTGTCTGTAGGTAATAGGGCGTTTCAGTTGGAGTGGTCATTGACTGTGGGCAATACGGCGTGAGATTTGGAGTGCGCATTGACTGTGGGTAAAAAAGTGTTAGATTTGGAGTGCGCTTTGATTGTGGGTAATACGGCCATGGATATGGACAGCGCATTGACTGTGGGTAATTAGGTGTTAGATTTGGAGTGCGCAGATTCTGCGGGTAATATAGTGTTAGATTTGGAGTGCACATTGACTGTGAGTAATACGGTGTTTGATTTGGAGTGCGCAGAGTCTGCGGGTAATACGGTGTTTAATTTGGAGTGCACATTGACTGTGGGTAATATGGTGTTAGATTTGGAGTGCACATTTACTGCGGGTAAGACGTTGTTAGATTTGGAGTGTGCATAGACTGCAGGTAATATGGTGTGAGATTTGGAGTGCGCCTTGACTGTGTGCAATACGGCGTTAGATTTGGAGTGCGCATTGACTGAGGGTAAAAAAGTGTTCGATTTGGAGTGCGCATTGACTGAGGGTAAAAAGTGTTAGATTTGGAGTGCACATTGACTGTGGGCAATACGGTGTTAGATTTGGAGTGCGCATTGACTGCAGGTAATACGGTGTTAAGATTTGGAGTGCGCATTGACTGTGGGTATCACGGTGTTGGATTTGGACTGTGCATTGATTGTGGGCAATATTGCCATGGATTTGGTGTGCGCATTAACTGTGGACAATTTGACCATTAATTTGGAGTGTGCATTGACTGTGGGTAATACGGTGTTAGATTTGGAGTGCACATTGACTGCGGGTCATACGGTGTTAGATTTGGAGTGTGCATAGATTGCGGGTAATACGGTTTTAGATGTGGATTGTGCAATGACTGTGGGTAATACGGCTGTGAAATTGGAGTGCACATTGACTGTGGGTAATACGGTGTTAGATTTGGAGTGCTCATAGTCTGTGCGTAATACGGCTGTGGATTTGGAGTGCATATTGACTGTGTGTAATACGGCTGTGGATTTGGATTGTGCATTGTCTGTGGGCAATGTGGCTGTGGATATGGACTGCGCATTGTCTGTAGGTAATAGGGCGTTTCAGTTGGAGTGGTCATTGACTGTGGGCAATACGGTGTGAGATTTGGAGTGCGCATTGACTGTGGGTAAAAAAGTGTTAGATTTGGAGTGCGCTTTGATTGTGGGTAATACGGCCATGGATATGGACAGCGCATTGACTGTGGGTAATTAGGTGTTAGATTTGGAGTGCGCAGATTCTGCGGGTAATATAGTGTTAGATTTGGAGTGCACATTGACTGTGAGTAATACGGTGTTTGATTTGGAGTGCGCAGAGTCTGCGGGTAATACGGTGTTTAATTTGGAGTGCACATTGACTGTGGGTAATATGGTGTTAGATTTGGAGTGCACATTTACTGCGGGTAAGACGTTGTTAGATTTGGAGTGTGCATAGACTGCAGGTAATACGGTGTGAGATTTGGAGTGCGCCTTGACTGTTTGCAATACGGCGTTAGATTTGGAGTGCGCATTGACTGAGGGTAAAAAAGTGTTCGATTTGGAGTGCGCATTGACTGAGGGTAAAAAGTGTTAGATTTGGAGTGCGCATTGACTGCAGGTAATACGGTGTTAGATTTGGAGTGCGCATTGACTGTGGGTATCACGGTGTTGGATTTGGACTGTGCATTGATTGTTGGCAATATTGCCATGGATTTGGTGTGCGCATTAACTGTGGACAATTTGACCATTAATTTGGAGTGTGCATTGACTGTGGGTAATACGGTGTTAGATTTGGAGTGTGCATAGATTGCGGGTAATACGGTTTTAGATGTGGATTGTGCAATGACTGTGGGTAATACGGCTGTGAAATTGGAGTGCACATTGACTGTGGGTAATACGGTGTTAGATTTGGAGTGCTCATAGACTGCAGGTAATACGGTGTTAGATTTGGAGTGCGCTTGACTGTGGGCAATACGGCGTTAGATTTGGAGTGCGCATTGACTGAGGGTAAAAAAGTGTTCGATTTGGAGTGCGCATTGACTGCGGGTCATACGGTTTTTAGATTTGGAGTGCACATTGACTGCGGGTCATACGGTGTTAGATTTGGAGTGTGCATAGATTGCGGGTAATACGGTTTTAGATGTGGATTGTGCAATGACTGTGGGTAATACGGCTGTGAAATTGGAGTGCACATTGACTGTGGGTAATACGGTGTTAGATTTGGAGTGCTCATAGTCTGTGCGTAATACGGCTGTGGATTTGGAGTGCATATTGACTGTGTGTAATACGGCTGTGGATTTGGATTGTGCATTGTCTGTGGGCAATGTGGCTGTGGATATGGACTGCGCATTGTCTGTAGGTAATAGGGCGTTTCAGTTGGAGTGGTCATTGACTGTGGGCAATACGGCGTGAGATTTGGAGTGCGCATTGACTGTGGGTAAAAAAGTGTTAGATTTGGAGTGCGCTTTGATTGTGGGTAATACGGCCATGGATATGGACAGCGCATTGACTGTGGGTAATTAGGTGTTAGATTTGGAGTGCGCAGATTCTGCGGGTAATATAGTGTTAGATTTGGAGTGCACATTGACTGTGAGTAATACGGTGTTTGATTTGGAGTGCGCAGAGTCTGCGGGTAATACGGTGTTTAATTTGGAGTGCACATTGACTGTGGGTAATATGGTGTTAGATTTGGAGTGCACATTTACTGCGGGTAAGACGTTGTTAGATTTGGAGTGTGCATAGACTGCAGGTAATATGGTGTGAGATTTGGAGTGCGCCTTGACTGTGTGCAATACGGCGTTAGATTTGGAGTGCGCATTGACTGAGGGTAAAAAAGTGTTCGATTTGGAGTGCGCATTGACTGAGGGTAAAAAGTGTTAGATTTGGAGTGCACATTGACTGTGGGCAATACGGTGTTAGATTTGGAGTGCGCATTGACTGCAGGTAATACGGTGTTAAGATTTGGAGTGCGCATTGACTGTGGGTATCACGGTGTTGGATTTGGACTGTGCATTGATTGTGGGCAATATTGCCATGGATTTGGTGTGCGCATTAACTGTGGACAATTTGACCATTAATTTGGAGTGTGCATTGACTGTGGGTAATACGGTGTTAGATTTGGAGTGCACATTGACTGCGGGTCATACGGTGTTAGATTTGGAGTGTGCATAGATTGCGGGTAATACGGTTTTAGATGTGGATTGTGCAATGACTGTGGGTAATACGGCTGTGAAATTGGAGTGCACATTGACTGTGGGTAATACGGTGTTAGATTTGGAGTGCTCATAGTCTGTGCGTAATACGGCTGTGGATTTGGAGTGCATATTGACTGTGTGTAATACGGCTGTGGATTTGGATTGTGCATTGTCTGTGGGCAATGTGGCTGTGGATATGGACTGCGCATTGTCTGTAGGTAATAGGGCGTTTCAGTTGGAGTGGTCATTGACTGTGGGCAATACGGTGTGAGATTTGGAGTGCGCATTGACTGTGGGTAAAAAAGTGTTAGATTTGGAGTGCGCTTTGATTGTGGGTAATACGGCCATGGATATGGACAGCGCATTGACTGTGGGTAATTAGGTGTTAGATTTGGAGTGCGCAGATTCTGCGGGTAATATAGTGTTAGATTTGGAGTGCACATTGACTGTGAGTAATACGGTGTTTGATTTGGAGTGCGCAGAGTCTGCGGGTAATACGGTGTTTAATTTGGAGTGCACATTGACTGTGGGTAATATGGTGTTAGATTTGGAGTGCACATTTACTGCGGGTAAGACGTTGTTAGATTTGGAGTGTGCATAGACTGCAGGTAATACGGTGTGAGATTTGGAGTGCGCCTTGACTGTTTGCAATACGGCGTTAGATTTGGAGTGCGCATTGACTGAGGGTAAAAAAGTGTTCGATTTGGAGTGCGCATTGACTGAGGGTAAAAAGTGTTAGATTTGGAGTGCGCATTGACTGCAGGTAATACGGTGTTAGATTTGGAGTGCGCATTGACTGTGGGTATCACGGTGTTGGATTTGGATTGTGCATTGATTGTGGGCAATATTGCCATGGATTTGGTGTGCGCATTAACTGTGGACAATTTGACCATTAATTTGGAGTGTGCATTGACTGTGGGTAATACGGTGTTAGATTTGGAGTGTGCATAGATTGCGGGTAATACGGTTTTAGATGTGGATTGTGCAATGACTGTGGGTAATACGGCTGTGAAATTGGAGTGCACATTGACTGTGGGTAATACGGTGTTAGATTTGGAGTGCTCATAGACTGCAGGTAATACGGTGTTAGATTTGGAGTGCGCTTGACTGTGGGCAATACGGCGTTAGATTTGGAGTGCGCATTGACTGAGGGTAAAAAAGTGTTCGATTTGGAGTGCGCATTGACTGAGGGTAAAAAGTGTTAGATTTGGAGTGCGCATTGACTGTGGGTATCACGGTGTTGGATTTGGACTGTGCATTGATTGTGGGCAATATTGCCATGGATTTGGTGTGCGCATTAACTGTGGACAATTTGACCATTAATTTGGAGTGTGCATTGACTGTGGGTAATACGGTGTTAGATTTGGAGTGCACATTGACTGCGGGTCATACGGTGTTAGATTTGGAGTGTGCATAGATTGCGGGTAATACGGTTTTAGATGTGGATTGTGCAATGACTGTGGGTAATACGGCTGTGAAATTGGAGTGCACATTGACTGTGGGTAATACGGTGTTAGATTTGGAGTGCTCATAGTCTGTGCGTAATACGGCTGTGGATTTGGAGTGCATATTGACTGTGTGTAATACGGCTGTGGATTTGGATTGTGCATTGTCTGTGGGCAATGTGGCTGTGGATATGGACTGCGCATTGTCTGTAGGTAATAGGGCGTTTCAGTTGGAGTGGTCATTGACTGTGGGCAATACGGCGTGAGATTTGGAGTGCGCATTGACTGTGGGTAAAAAAGTGTTAGATTTGGAGTGCGCTTTGATTGTGGGTAATACGGCCATGGATATGGACAGCGCATTGACTGTGGGTAATTAGGTGTTAGATTTGGAGTGCGCAGATTCTGCGGGTAATATAGTGTTAGATTTGGAGTGCACATTGACTGTGAGTAATACGGTGTTTGATTTGGAGTGCGCAGAGTCTGCGGGTAATACGGTGTTTAATTTGGAGTGCACATTGACTGTGGGTAATATGGTGTTAGATTTGGAGTGCACATTTACTGCGGGTAAGACGTTGTTAGATTTGGAGTGTGCATAGACTGCAGGTAATATGGTGTGAGATTTGGAGTGCGCCTTGACTGTGTGCAATACGGCGTTAGATTTGGAGTGCGCATTGACTGAGGGTAAAAAAGTGTTCGATTTGGAGTGCGCATTGACTGAGGGTAAAAAGTGTTAGATTTGGAGTGCACATTGACTGTGGGCAATACGGTGTTAGATTTGGAGTGCGCATTGACTGCAGGTAATACGGTGTTAAGATTTGGAGTGCGCATTGACTGTGGGTATCACGGTGTTGGATTTGGACTGTGCATTGATTGTGGGCAATATTGCCATGGATTTGGTGTGCGCATTAACTGTGGACAATTTGACCATTAATTTGGAGTGTGCATTGACTGTGGGTAATACGGTGTTAGATTTGGAGTGCACATTGACTGCGGGTCATACGGTGTTAGATTTGGAGTGTGCATAGATTGCGGGTAATACGGTTTTAGATGTGGATTGTGCAATGACTGTGGGTAATACGGCTGTGAAATTGGAGTGCACATTGACTGTGGGTAATACGGTGTTAGATTTGGAGTGCTCATAGTCTGTGCGTAATACGGCTGTGGATTTGGAGTGCATATTGACTGTGTGTAATACGGCTGTGGATTTGGATTGTGCATTGTCTGTGGGCAATGTGGCTGTGGATATGGACTGCGCATTGTCTGTAGGTAATAGGGCGTTTCAGTTGGAGTGGTCATTGACTGTGGGCAATACGGTGTGAGATTTGGAGTGCGCATTGACTGTGGGTAAAAAAGTGTTAGATTTGGAGTGCGCTTTGATTGTGGGTAATACGGCCATGGATATGGACAGCGCATTGACTGTGGGTAATTAGGTGTTAGATTTGGAGTGCGCAGATTCTGCGGGTAATATAGTGTTAGATTTGGAGTGCACATTGACTGTGAGTAATACGGTGTTTGATTTGGAGTGCGCAGAGTCTGCGGGTAATACGGTGTTTAATTTGGAGTGCACATTGACTGTGGGTAATATGGTGTTAGATTTGGAGTGCACATTTACTGCGGGTAAGACGTTGTTAGATTTGGAGTGTGCATAGACTGCAGGTAATACGGTGTGAGATTTGGAGTGCGCCTTGACTGTTTGCAATACGGCGTTAGATTTGGAGTGCGCATTGACTGAGGGTAAAAAAGTGTTCGATTTGGAGTGCGCATTGACTGAGGGTAAAAAGTGTTAGATTTGGAGTGCGCATTGACTGCAGGTAATACGGTGTTAGATTTGGAGTGCGCATTGACTGTGGGTATCACGGTGTTGGATTTGGACTGTGCATTGATTGTGGGCAATATTGCCATGGATTTGGTGTGCGCATTAACTGTGGACAATTTGACCATTAATTTGGAGTGTGCATTGACTGTGGGTAATACGGTGTTAGATTTGGAGTGTGCATAGATTGCGGGTAATACGGTTTTAGATGTGGATTGTGCAATGACTGTGGGTAATACGGCTGTGAAATTGGAGTGCACATTGACTGTGGGTAATACGGTGTTAGATTTGGAGTGCTCATAGACTGCAGGTAATACGGTGTTAGATTTGGAGTGCGCTTGACTGTGGGCAATACGGCGTTAGATTTGGAGTGCGCATTGACTGAGGGTAAAAAAGTGTTCGATTTGGAGTGCGCATTGACTGCGGGTCATACGGTGTTAGATTTGGAGTGCGCATTGACTGTGGGCAATATAGCCATGGATTTAGTGTGCGCATTGACTGTGGTAACATGGTCGAGGATATTGACAGCGCATTGACTGTGGGTGATACGGTGTTAGATTTGGAGTGCGCATTGTATGTGTGTTATTCGGTGTTAGATTTGAGGTGCGCATTGACTGTGGGTAATAGGGCCGTTGATTTGGAATGCACTTTGACTGCGGGTAATACAGTGTTAGATTTGGAGTGTGCATTGACTGCGGGTAGTACGGTGTTAGATTTGGATTGCGCATAGACTGCAGGTAATACGGTGTTAGATTTGGAGTGCGCTTGACTGTGGGCAATACGGCGTTAGATTTGGAGTGCGCATTGACTGAGGGTAAAAAAGTGTTCGATTTGGAGTGCGCATTGACTGCGGGTCATACGGTGTTAGATTTGGAGTGCGCATTGACTGTGGGCAATACAGCCATGGATTTAGTGTGCGCATTGACTGTGGTAACATGGTCGAGGATATTGACAGCGCATTGACTGTGGGTGATACGGTGTTAGATTTGGAGTGCGCATTGTATGTGTGTTATTCGGTGTTAGATTTGAGGTGCGCATTGACTGTGGGTAATAGGGCCGTTGATTTGGAATGCACTTTGCGGGTAATACAGTGTTAGATTTGGAGTGCGCATTGACTGCGGGTAATTCGGTGTTAGGTTTGGAGTGAGCATTGAATGCGGGTAATACGGTGTTAGATTTGGAGTGCCCATTGACCGTGGTAATACGGTGTTAGATTCGGAGTGCGCATAGACTGTGTGTAATACGGTGTTAGATTTGGAGTGCGCATTGAGAGCAGTTAATACCGTTTTAGATTTGGAGTGCACATTGACTGTGTGCAATACGGTGTTAGATTTGGAGTGCACATTGACTGTGGGTAACATGGTGTAAGATTTGGAGTGCACATTGACTGTGGGTAATACGGTGTTTGAATTGGAGTGCACATTGTCTGCGGGTAATACGGTGTTAGATTTGGAGTACGCATTGACTTCGGGTAATACAGTGTTAGATTTGGAGTGCACAGTGACTTTGGGTAATTCGGTGTTGGATTTGGAGAGTGCATTGACTGTGGGTAATATGGGCGTAGAATTTGAGTGCGCATTGACTGTAGGTAATACGGTGTTAGATTTGGAGTGTGCATTAACTGTGGGTAATACGGTGTTAGATTTGGAGTGCACATTGACTGTGGGCAATACGGCGTGAGATTTGGAGTGCGCATTGACTGCGGGTAAAAAAGTGTTAGATTTTGAGTTCGCATTGGCTGTCGGTGAAAAGGCCGTGGATATGGACTGCGCATTGACTGTGGGTAATTAGGTGTTAGATTTGGAGTGCGCAGAGTCTGCGGGTAATACGGTGTTAGATTTGGAGTGCACATTGACTGTGGGTAATATGGTGTTAGATTTGGAGTGCGCATTGACTGCGGGTAAGACGTTGTTAGATTTGGAGTGCGCATTGACTGTGGGTAATACGGTGTTAGATTTGGAGTGCGCATTCACTGAGGGTAAAAAAGTGTTAGATTTGGAGTGCGCTTTGACTGCGGGTGATACGGCCGTGGATTTGGAGTGCGCATTGACTGTGGGCAATACAGCCGTGGATGTAGAGTGCGCATTTACTGTGGGTAACATGGTCGAGGATATTGACTGCGCATTGACTGTGGGTGATATGGTGTTAGATTTGGAGTGCGCATTGTATGTGGGTTATACGGTGTTAGATTTGAGGTGGGCATTGACTGTGGGTAATAGGGCCGTTGATTTGGAATGCACATTGACTGCGGGTAATACGGTGTTAGATTTGGAGCGCGCATTAACTGTGGGTAATACGCTGTTAGATATGGAGAGTGCATTGACTGTGGGTAATACGAGCGTAGAATTTGAGTGCGCATTGACTGTGGGTAATACGATGTTAGATTTGGAGTCTGCATTAACTGTGGGTAATACGGTGTTAGATTTGGAGTGCGCATTGACTGTGGGCAATACGGCATTAGATTTGGAGTGCGCAGAGTCTGCGGGTAATACGGTGTGAGATTTGGAGTGCGCCTTGACTGTGGGCAATACGCGTTAGATTTGGAGTGCGCAGAGTCTGCGGGTAATACGGTGTTTAATTTGGAGTGCACATTGACTGTGGGTAATACAATGTTAGATTTGGAGTGCACATTGACTGCGGGTAAGACGTTGTTAGATTTGGATTGCGCATAGACTGCAGGTAATACGGTGTGAGATTTGGAGTGCGCCTTGACTGTGGGCAATACGGCGTTAGATTTGGAGTGCGCATTGACTGAGGGTAAAAAAGTGTTAGATTTGGAGTACGCTTTGACTGCGGGTGATACGGCCGTGGATTTGGAGTGCGCATTGACTGTGGGCAATACAGCCGTGGATGTAGAGTGCGCATTGACTGTGGGTAACATGGTCGAGGATATTGACTGCGCATTGACTGTGGGTGATATGGTGTTAGATTTGGAGTGCGCATTGACTGTGGGCAATACGGCGTGAGATTTGGACTGCGCATTGACTGCGGGTAAGACGTTGTTAGATTTGGAGTGTGCATTGACTGCGGGTAATACGGTGTTAGATTTGGATTGCGCATAGACTGCAGGTAATACGGTGTGAGATTTGGAGTGCGCCTGGACTGTGGGCAATACGGCGTTAGATTTGGAGTGTGCATTGACTGAGGGTAAAAAAGTGTTCGATTTGGAGTGCGCATTGACTGAGGGTAAAAAGTGTTAGATTTGGAGTGCGCATTGACTGCAGGTAATACGGTGTTAAGATTTGGAGTGCGCATTGACTGTGGGTATCACGGTGTTGGATTTGGACTGTGCATTGATTGTGGGCAATATTGCCATGGATTTGGTGTGCGCATTAACTGTGGACAATTTGACCATTAATTTGGAGTGTGCATTGAATGTGGGTAATACGGTGTTAGATTTGGAGTGCACATTGACTGTGGGCAATACGGCGTGAGATTTGGAGTGCGCATTGACTGCGGGTAAAAAAGTGTTAGATTTTGAGTTCGCATTGGCTGTCGGTGAAAAGGCCGTGGATATGGACTGCGCATTGACTGTGGGTAATTAGGTGTTAGATTTGGAGTGCGCAGAGTCTGCGGGTAATACGGTGTTAGATTTGGAGTGCACATTGACTGTGGGTAATATGGTGTTAGATTTGGAGTGCGCATTGACTGCGGGTAAGACGTTGTTAGATTTGGAGTGCGCATTGACTGTGGGTAATACGGTGTTAGATTTGGAGTGCGCATTCACTGAGGGTAAAAAAGTGTTAGATTTGGAGTGCGCTTTGACTGCGGGTGATACGGCCGTGGATTTGGAGTGCGCATTGACTGTGGGCAATACAGCCGTGGATGTAGAGTGCGCATTTACTGTGGGTAACATGGTCGAGGATATTGACTGCGCATTGACTGTGGGTGATATGGTGTTAGATTTGGAGTGCGCATTGTATGTGGGTTATACGGTGTTAGATTTGAGGTGGGCATTGACTGTGGGTAATAGGGCCGTTGATTTGGAATGCACATTGACTGCGGGTAATACGGTGTTAGATTTGGAGCGCGCATTGACTGTGGGTAATACGCTGTTAGATATGGAGAGTGCATTGACTGTGGGTAATACGAGCGTAGAATTTGAGTGCGCATTGACTGTGGGTAATACGATGTTAGATTTGGAGTCTGCATTAACTGTGGGTAATACGGTGTTAGATTTGGAGTGCGCATTGACTGTGGGCAATACGGCATTAGATTTGGAGTGCGCAGAGTCTGCGGGTAATACGGTGTGAGATTTGGAGTGCGCCTTGACTGTGGGCAATACGGCGTTAGATTTGGAGTGCGCAGAGTCTGCGGGTAATACGGTGTTTAATTTGGAGTGCACATTGACTGTGGGTAATACAATGTTAGATTTGGAGTGCACATTGACTGCGGGTAAGACGTTGTTAGATTTGGATTGCGCATAGACTGCAGGTAATACGGTGTGAGATTTGGAGTGCGCCTTGACTGTGGGCAATACGGCGTTAGATTTGGAGTGCGCATTGACTGAGGGTAAAAAAGTGTTAGATTTGGAGTACGCTTTGACTGCGGGTGATACGGCCGTGGATTTGGAGTGCGCATTGACTGTGGGCAATACAGCCGTGGATGTAGAGTGCGCATTGACTGTGGGTAACATGGTCGAGGATATTGACTGCGCATTGACTGTGGGTGATATGGTGTTAGATTTGGAGTGCGCATTGTATGTGGGTTATACGGTGTTAGATTTGAGGTGGGCATTGACTGTGGGTAATAGGGCCGTTGATTTGGAATGCACATTGACTGCGGGTAATACGGTGTTAGATTTGGAGTGCGCATTGACTGTGGGTAATACGCTGTTAGATTTGGAGAGTGCATTGACTGTGGGTAATACGAGCGTAGAATTTGAGTGCGCATTGACTGTGGGTAATACGATGTTAGATTTGGAGTGTGCATTAACTGTGGGTAATACGGTGTTAGATTTGGAGTGCGCATTGACTGTGGGCAATACGGCGTGAGATTTGGACTGCGCATTGACTGCGGGTAAAAAAGTGTTAGATTTTGAGTTCGCATTGGCTGTCGGTGAAAAGGCCGTGGATATGGACTGCGCATTGACTGTGGGTAATTAGGTGTTAGATTTGGAGTGCGCAGAGTCTGCGGGTAATACGGTGTTTAATTTGGAGTGCACATTGACTGTGGGTAATACAATGTTAGATTTGGAGTGCACATTGACTGCGGGTAAGACGTTGTTAGATTTGGAGTGTGCATTGACTGCGGGTAATACGGTGTTAGATTTGGATTGCGCATAGACTGCAGGTAATACGGTGTGAGATTTGGAGTGCGCCTGGACTGTGGGCAATACGGCGTTAGATTTGGAGTGTGCATTGACTGAGGGTAAAAAGTGTTCGATTTGGAGTGCGCATTGACTGCAGGTAATACGGTGTTAGATTTGGAGTGCGCATTGACTGTGGGTATCACGGTGTTGGATTTGGACTGTGCATTGATTGTGGGCAATATTGCCATGGATTTGGTGTGCGCATTAACTGTGGACAATTTGACCATTAATTTGGAGTGTGCATTGAATGTGGGTAATACGGTGTTAGATTTGGAGTGCACATTGACTGCGGGTCATACGGTGTTAGATTTGGAGTGTGCATAGATTGCGGGTAATACGGTTTTAGATGTGGATTGTGCAATGACTGTGGGTAATACGGCTGTGAAATTGGAGTGCACATTGACTGTGGGTAATACGGTGTTAGATTTGGAGTGCTCATAGTCTGTGCGTAATACGGCTGTGGATTTGGAGTGCATATTGACTGTGTGTAATACGGCTGTGGATTTGGATTGTGCATTGTCTGTGGGCAATGTGGCTGTGGATATGGACTGCGCATTGTCTGTAGGTAATAGGGCGTTTCAGTTGGAGTGGTCATTGACTGTGGGCAATACGGCGTGAGATTTGGAGTGCACATTGACTGTGGGTAAAAAAGTGTTAGATTTGGAGTGCGCTTTGATTGTGGGTAATACGGCCATGGATATGGACAGCGCATTGACTGTGGGTAATTAGGTGTTAGATTTGGAGTGCGCAGAGTCTGCGGGTAATACGGTGTTAGATTTGGAGTGCACATTGACTGCGGGTAAGACGTTGTTAGATTTGGAGTGCGCATTGACTGTGGGTAATACAGTGTTAGATTTGGAGTGCGCATTCACTGAGGGTAAAAAAGTGTTAGATTTGGAGTGTGCATTGACTGAGGGTAAAAAAGTGTTAGATTTGGAGTGCGCATTGACTGTGGGCAATACGGCGTTAAATTTGAAGTGCGCATTCACTGTGGGTAATACAGGCATAGATTTGGAGTGCGCTTTGACTGCGGGTGATACGGCCGTGGATTTGGAGTGCGCATTGACTGTGGGCAATACAGCCGTGGATGTAGAGTGCGCATTGACTGTGGGTAACATGGTCGAGGATATTGACTGCGCATTGACTGTGGGTGATATGGTGTTAGATTTGGAGTGCGCATTGTATGTGGGTTATACGGTGTTAGATTTGAGGTGGGCATTGACTGTGGGTAATAGGGCCGTTGATTTGGAATGCACATTGACTGCGGGTAATACGGTGTTAGATTTGGAGTGCGCATTGACTGCGGGTAATTCGGTGTTAGGTTTGGAGTGAGCATTGACTGCGGGTAATACGGTGTTAGATTTGGAGTGCGCATTGACCGTGGTAATAGGGTGTTAGATTTGAAGTGCTCATTGACTGCGGGTCATACGGAGTTAGATTCGGAGTGCGCATTGACTCTGGGCAATACGGCATTACATTTGGAGTACGCATTGACTCTGGGCAATACAACGTCAGATTTGGAGTGCGCATTGACTGTGGGTAATACGGCCGTGGTTTTGGAGTGCGCGTTGACTGTGGGCAATACGGCGTTACATTTGGAGTGCACATTGTCTGTGGGTAATACGGTGTTAGATTTGGGGTGCACCTTGACTGTGGGCAATACGGCGTTAGATTTGGAGTGCGCATTGACTGAGGGTAAAAAAGTGTTCGATTTGGAGTGCGCATTGACTGAGGGTAAAAAAGTGTTAGATTTGGAGTGCGCATTGACTGCAGGTAAGACGTTGTTAGATTTGGAGTGTGCATTGACTGCGGGTAAGACGTTGTTAGATTTGGAGTGTGCATTGACTGAGGGTAATACGGTGTTAGATTTGGGTTGCGCATAGACTGCAGGTAATGCGGTGTTAGATTTGGAGTGCACCTTGACTGTGGGCAATACGGCGTTAGATTTGGAGTGCGCATTGACTGAGGGTAAAAAAGTGTTCGATTTGGAGTGCGCATTGACTGCGGGTCATACGGAGTTAGATTTGGAGTGCGCATTGACTGTGGGCAATACAGCCGTGGATTTAGACTGCGCATTGACTGTGGGTAACATGGTCGAGGATATTGACTGCGCATTGACTGTGGGTGATATGGTGTTAGATTTGGAGTGCGCATTGTATGTGGGTTATTCGGTGTTAGATTTGAGGTGGGCATTGACTGTGGGTAATAGGGCCGTTGATTTGGAATGCACTTCAACTGCGGGTAATACAGTGTTAGATTTGGAGTGCGCATTGACTGCGGGTAATTCGGTGTTAGGTTTGGAGTAAGCATTGACTGCGGGTAATACGGTGTTAGATTTGGAGTGCCCATTGACCGTGGTAATACGGTGTTAGATTTGAAGTGCGCCTTGACTGCAGTTCATACGGTGTTAGATTCGGAGTGCGCATAGACTGTGTGTAATACGGTGTTAGATTTGGAGTGCGCATTGAGAGCAGTTAATACCATTTTAGATTTGGAGTGCACATTGACTGTGTGAAATACGGTGTTAGATTTGGAGTGCGCATTGACTGTGGGTAGTATGTTGTTAGATTTGGAGTGCGCATTTACTGCGGGTAAGACGTTGTTAGATTTGGAGTGTGCATTGACTGCGGGTAATACGGTGTTAGATTTGGAGTGCACCTTGACTGTGGGCAATACGGCGTTAGATTTGGAGTGCGCATTGACTGAGGGTAAAAAAGTGTTCGATTTGGAGTGCGCATTGACTGAGGGTAAAAAAGTGTTCGATTTGGAGTGCGCATTGACTGCAGGTAATACGGTGTTAGATTTGGAGTGCGCATTGACTGTGGGTATCACGGTGTTGGATTTGGACTGTGCATTGATTGTGGGCAATATTGCCATGGATTTGGTGTGCGCATTAACTGTGGACAATTTGACCATTAATTTGGAGTGTACATTGACTGTGTGTAATACGGTGTTAGATTTGGAGTGCACATTGACTGCGGGTCATAAGGTGTTAGATTTGGTGTGCGCATAGATTGCGGGTAATACGGTTTTAGATGTGGATTGTGCAATGACTGTGGGTAATACTGCTGTGAAATTGGAGTGCACATTGACTGTGGGTAATACGGTGTTCGATTTGGAGTGCTCATAGTCTGTGCGTAATACGGCTGTTGATTTGGAGTGCATATTGACTGTGCGTAATACGGCTGTGGATTTGGATTGTGCATTGTCTGTGGGCAATGCGGCTGTGGATATGGACTGCGCATTGTCTGTAGGTAATAGGGCGTTTCAGTTGGAGTGGTCATTGACTGTGGGCAATACGGCGTGAGATTTGGAGTGCGCAGAGTCTGCGGGTAATACGGTGTTAGATTTGGAGTGCACATTGACTGTGGGTAATACGGTGTAAGATTTGGAGTGCGCATTGACTGCGGGTAAGACGTTGTTAGATTTGGAGTGTGCATTGACTGAGGGTAATACGGTGTTAGATTTGGGTTGCGCATAGACTGCAGGTAATGCGGTGTTAGATTTGGAGTGCGCCTTGACTGTGGGCAATACGGCGTTAGATTTGGAGTGCGCATTGACTGAGGGTAAAAAAGTGTTCGATTTGGAGTGCGCATTGACTGCGGGTCATACGGAGTTAGATTTGGAGTGCGCATTGACTGTGGGCAATACAGCCGTGGATTTAGACTGCGCATTGACTGTGGGTAACATGGTCGAGGATATTGACTGCGCATTGACTGTGGGTGATATGGTGTTAGATTTGGAGTGCGCATTGTATGTGGGTTATTCGGTGTTAGATTTGAGGTGGGCATTGACTGTGGGTAATAGGGCCGTTGATTTGGAATGCACTTCAACTGCGGGTAATACAGTGTTAGATTTGGAGTGCGCATTGACTGCGGGTAATTCGGTGTTAGGTTTGGAGTAAGCATTGACTGCGGGTAATACGGTGTTAGATTTGGAGTGCCCATTGACCGTGGTAATACGGTGTTAGATTTGAAGTGCGCATTGACTGCAGTTCATACGGTGTTAGATTCGGAGTGCGCATAGACTGTGTGTAATACGGTGTTAGATTTGGAGTGCGCATTGAGAGCAGTTAATACCATTTTAGATTTGGAGTGCACATTGACTGTGTGAAATACGGTGTTAGATTTGGAGTGCGCATTGACTGTGGGTAGTATGTTGTTAGATTTGGAGTGCGCATTTACTGCGGGTAAGACGTTGTTAGATTTGGAGTGTGCATTGACTGCGGGTAATACGGTGTTAGATTTGGAGTGCACCTTGACTGTGGGCAATACGGCGTTAGATTTGGAGTGCGCATTGACTGAGGGTAAAAAAGTGTTCGATTTGGAGTGAGCATTGACTGAGGGTAAAAAAGTGTTCGATTTGGAGTGCGCATTGACTGCAGGTAATACGGTGTTAGATTTGGAGTGCGCATTGACTGTGGGTATCACGGTGTTGGATTTGGACTGTGCATTGATTGTGGGCAATATTGCCATGGATTTGGTGTGCGCATTAACTGTGGACAATTTGACCATTAATTTGGAGTGTACATTGACTGTGGGTAATACGGTGTTAGATTTGGAGTGCACATTGACTGCGGGTCATAAGGTGTTAGATTTGGTGTGCGCATAGATTGCGGGTAATACGGTTTTAGATGTGGATTGTGCAATGACTGTGGGTAATACTGCTGTGAAATTGGAGTGCACATTGACTGTGGGTAATACGGTGTTCGATTTGGAGTGCTCATAGTCTGTGCGTAATACGGCTGTTGATTTGGAGTGCATATTGACTGTGCGTAATACGGCTGTGGATTTGGATTGTGCATTGTCTGTGGGCAATGCGGCTGTGGATATGGACTGCGCATTGTCTGTAGGTAATAGGGCGTTTCAGTTGGAGTGGTCATTGACTGTGGGCAATACGGCGTGAGATTTGGAGTGCGCAGAGTCTGCGGGTAATACGGTGTTAGATTTGGAGTGCACATTGACTGTGGGTAATACGGTGTAAGATTTGGAGTGCGCATTGACTGCGGGTAAGACGTTGTTAGATTTGGAGTGTGCATTGACTGAGGGTAATACGGTGTTAGATTTGGGTTGCGCATAGACTGCAGGTAATACGGTGTTAGATTTGGAGTGCGCCTTGACTGTGGGCAATACGGCGTTAGATTTGGAGTGCGCATTGACTGAGGGTAAAAAAGTGTTCGATTTGGAGTGCGCATTGACTGAGGGTAAAAAAGTGTTAGATTTGGAGTGCGCATTGACTGCAGGTAATACGGTGTTAGATTTGGAGTGCGCATTGACTGTGGGTATCACGGTGTTGGATTTGGACTGTGCATTGATTGTGGGCAATATTGCCATGGATTTGGTGTGCGCATTAACTGTGGACAATTTGACCATTAATTTGGAGTGTGCATTGACTGTGGGTAATACGGTGTTAGATTTGGAGTGCACATTGACTGTGAGTAATACGGTGTTTGATTTGGAGTGCGCAGAGTCTGCGGGTAATACGGTGTTAGATTTGGAGTGCACATTGACTGTGGGTAATACGGTGTTAGATTTGGAGTGCGCATTGACTGCGGGTAAGACGTTGTTAGATTTGGAGTGTGCATTGACTGAGGGTAATACGGTGTTAGATTTGGGTTGCGCATAGACTGCAGGTAATACGGTGTTAGATTTGGAGTGCGCCTTGACTGTGGGCAATACGGCGTTAGATTTGGAGTGCGCATTGACTGAGGGTAAAAAAGTGTTCGATTTGGAGTGCGCATTGACTGCGGGTCATACGGAGTTAGATTTGGAGTGCGCATTGACTGTGTGCAATACAGCCGTGGATTTAGACTGCGCATTGACTGTGGGTAACATGGTCGAGGATATTGACTGCGCATTGACTGTGGGTGATATGGTGTTAGATTTGGAGTGCGCATTGTATGTGGGTTATTCGGTGTTAGATTTGAGGTGGGCATTGACTGTGGGTAATAGGGCCGTTGATTTGGAATGCACTTCAACTGCGGGTAATACAGTGTTAGATTTGGAGTGCGCATTGACTGCGGGTAATTCGGTGTTAGGTTTGGAGTGAGCATTGACTGCGGGTAATACGGTGTTAGATTTGGAGTGCCCATTGACCGTGGTAATACGGTGTTAGATTTGAAGTGCGCATTGACTGCAGTTCATACGGTGTTAGATTCGGAGTGCGCATAGACTGTGTGTAATACGGTGTTAGATTTGGAGTGCGCATTGAGAGCAGTTAATACCGTTTTAGATTTGGAGTGCACATTGACTGTGTGAAATACGGTGTTAGATTTGGAGTGCGCATTGACTGTGGGTAACATGGTGTAAGATTTGGAGTGCACATTGACTGTGGGTAATACGCTGTTAGATTTGGAGAGTGCATTGACTCTGGGTAATATGGGCGTAGAATTTGAGTGCGCATTGACTGTAGGTAATACAGAGTTAGATTTGGAGTGTGCATTAACTGTGGGTAATACGGTGTTAGATTTGGAGTGCACATTGACTGTGGGCAATACGGCGTGAGATTTGGAGTGCGCATTGACTGCGGGTAAAAAAAGTGTTAGATTTTGAGTTCGCATTGGCTGTCGGTGAAAAAGCCGTGGATATGGACTGCGCATTGACTGTGGGTAATTAGGTGTTAGATTTGGAGTGCGCAGAGTCTGCGGGTATTACGGTGTTAGATTTGGAGTGCGCATTGACTGTGGGCAATACGGTGTTAGATTTGGAGTGCGCAGAGTCTGTGGGTAATACGGTGTTAGATTTGGAGTGCACATTGACTGTGGGTAATACGGTGTTAGATTTGGAGTGCGCATTGACTGCGTGTAAGGCGTTGTTAGATTTGGAGTGTGCATTGACTGTGGGTAATACGGTGTTAGATTTGGAGTGCGCATTGACTGAGGGTAAAAAAGTGTTCGATTTGGAGTGCGCATTGACTGAGGGTAAAAAAGTGTTAGATTTGGAGTGCGCATTGACTGCAGGTAATACGGTGTTAGATTTGGAGTGCGCATTGACTGTGGGTATCACGGTGTTGGATTTGGACTGTGCATTGATTGTGGGCAATATTGCCATGGATTTGGTGTGCACATTAACTGTGGACAATTTGACCATTAATTTGGAGTGTGCATTGACTGTGGGTAATACGGTGTTAGATTTGGAGTGCACATTGACTGCGGGTCATACGGTGTTAGATTTGGAGTGCGCATAGATTGCGGGTAATACGGTTTTAGATGTGGATTGTGCAATGACTGTGGGTAATACTGCTGTGAAATTGGAGTGCACATTGACTGTGGGTAATACGGTGTTCGATTTGGAGTGCTCATAGTCTGTGCGTAATACGGCTGTGGATTTGGAGTGCATATTGACTGTGCGTAATACGGCTGTGGATTTGGATTGTGCATTGTCTGTGGGCAATGCGGCTGTGGATATGGACTGCGCATTGTCTGTAGGTAATAGGGCATTTCATTTGGAGTGGTCATTGACTGTGGGCAATACGGCGTGAGATTTGGAGTGCGCATTGACTGTGAGTAATACGGTGTTTGATTTGGAGTGCGCAGAGTCTGCGGGTAATACGGTGTTAGATTTGGAGTGCACATTGACTGTGGGTAATACGGTGTTAGATTTGGAGTGCGCATTGACTGCGGGTAAGACGTTGTTAGATTTGGAGTGCGCCTTGACTGCAGTTCATACGGTGTTAGATTCGGAGTGCGCATAGACTGTGTGTAATACGGTGTTAGATTTGGAGTGCGCATTGAGAGCAGTTAATACCATTTTAGATTTGGAGTGCACATTGACTGTGTGAAATACGGTGTTAGATTTGGAGTGCGCATTGACTGTGGGTAGTATGTTGTTAGATTTGGAGTGCGCATTTACTGCGGGTAAGACGTTGTTAGATTTGGAGTGTGCATTGACTGCGGGTAATACGGTGTTAGATTTGGAGTGCACCTTGACTGTGGGCAATACGGCGTTAGATTTGGAGTGCGCATTGACTGAGGGTAAAAAAGTGTTCGATTTGGAGTGCGCATTGACTGAGGGTAAAAAAGTGTTCGATTTGGAGTGCGCATTGACTGCAGGTAATACGGTGTTAGATTTGGAGTGCGCATTGACTGTGGGTATCACGGTGTTGGATTTGGACTGTGCATTGATTGTGGGCAATATTGCCATGGATTTGGTGTGCGCATTAACTGTGGACAATTTGACCATTAATTTGGAGTGTACATTGACTGTGTGTAATACGGTGTTAGATTTGGAGTGCACATTGACTGCGGGTCATAAGGTGTTAGATTTGGTGTGCGCATAGATTGCGGGTAATACGGTTTTAGATGTGGATTGTGCAATGACTGTGGGTAATACTGCTGTGAAATTGGAGTGCACATTGACTGTGGGTAATACGGTGTTCGATTTGGAGTGCTCATAGTCTGTGCGTAATACGGCTGTTGATTTGGAGTGCATATTGACTGTGCGTAATACGGCTGTGGATTTGGATTGTGCATTGTCTGTGGGCAATGCGGCTGTGGATATGGACTGCGCATTGTCTGTAGGTAATAGGGCGTTTCAGTTGGAGTGGTCATTGACTGTGGGCAATACGGCGTGAGATTTGGAGTGCGCAGAGTCTGCGGGTAATACGGTGTTAGATTTGGAGTGCACATTGACTGTGGGTAATACGGTGTAAGATTTGGAGTGCGCATTGACTGCGGGTAAGACGTTGTTAGATTTGGAGTGTGCATTGACTGAGGGTAATACGGTGTTAGATTTGGGTTGCGCATAGACTGCAGGTAATGCGGTGTTAGATTTGGAGTGCGCCTTGACTGTGGGCAATACGGCGTTAGATTTGGAGTGCGCATTGACTGAGGGTAAAAAAGTGTTCGATTTGGAGTGCGCATTGACTGCGGGTCATACGGAGTTAGATTTGGAGTGCGCATTGACTGTGGGCAATACAGCCGTGGATTTAGACTGCGCATTGACTGTGGGTAACATGGTCGAGGATATTGACTGCGCATTGACTGTGGGTGATATGGTGTTAGATTTGGAGTGCGCATTGTATGTGGGTTATTCGGTGTTAGATTTGAGGTGGGCATTGACTGTGGGTAATAGGGCCGTTGATTTGGAATGCACTTCAACTGCGGGTAATACAGTGTTAGATTTGGAGTGCGCATTGACTGCGGGTAATTCGGTGTTAGGTTTGGAGTAAGCATTGACTGCGGGTAATACGGTGTTAGATTTGGAGTGCCCATTGACCGTGGTAATACGGTGTTAGATTTGAAGTGCGCATTGACTGCAGTTCATACGGTGTTAGATTCGGAGTGCGCATAGACTGTGTGTAATACGGTGTTAGATTTGGAGTGCGCATTGAGAGCAGTTAATACCATTTTAGATTTGGAGTGCACATTGACTGTGTGAAATACGGTGTTAGATTTGGAGTGCGCATTGACTGTGGGTAGTATGTTGTTAGATTTGGAGTGCGCATTTACTGCGGGTAAGACGTTGTTAGATTTGGAGTGTGCATTGACTGCGGGTAATACGGTGTTAGATTTGGAGTGCACCTTGACTGTGGGCAATACGGCGTTAGATTTGGAGTGCGCATTGACTGAGGGTAAAAAAGTGTTCGATTTGGAGTGAGCATTGACTGAGGGTAAAAAAGTGTTCGATTTGGAGTGCGCATTGACTGCAGGTAATACGGTGTTAGATTTGGAGTGCGCATTGACTGTGGGTATCACGGTGTTGGATTTGGACTGTGCATTGATTGTGGGCAATATTGCCATGGATTTGGTGTGCGCATTAACTGTGGACAATTTGACCATTAATTTGGAGTGTACATTGACTGTGGGTAATACGGTGTTAGATTTGGAGTGCACATTGACTGCGGGTCATAAGGTGTTAGATTTGGTGTGCGCATAGATTGCGGGTAATACGGTTTTAGATGTGGATTGTGCAATGACTGTGGGTAATACTGCTGTGAAATTGGAGTGCACATTGACTGTGGGTAATACGGTGTTCGATTTGGAGTGCTCATAGTCTGTGCGTAATACGGCTGTTGATTTGGAGTGCATATTGACTGTGCGTAATACGGCTGTGGATTTGGATTGTGCATTGTCTGTGGGCAATGCGGCTGTGGATATGGACTGCGCATTGTCTGTAGGTAATAGGGCGTTTCAGTTGGAGTGGTCATTGACTGTGGGCAATACGGCGTGAGATTTGGAGTGCGCAGAGTCTGCGGGTAATACGGTGTTAGATTTGGAGTGCACATTGACTGTGGGTAATACGGTGTAAGATTTGGAGTGCGCATTGACTGCGGGTAAGACGTTGTTAGATTTGGAGTGTGCATTGACTGAGGGTAATACGGTGTTAGATTTGGGTTGCGCATAGACTGCAGGTAATACGGTGTTAGATTTGGAGTGCGCCTTGACTGTGGGCAATACGGCGTTAGATTTGGAGTGCGCATTGACTGAGGGTAAAAAAGTGTTCGATTTGGAGTGCGCATTGACTGAGGGTAAAAAAGTGTTAGATTTGGAGTGCGCATTGACTGCAGGTAATACGGTGTTAGATTTGGAGTGCGCATTGACTGTGGGTATCACGGTGTTGGATTTGGACTGTGCATTGATTGTGGGCAATATTGCCATGGATTTGGTGTGCGCATTAACTGTGGACAATTTGACCATTAATTTGGAGTGTGCATTGACTGTGGGTAATACGGTGTTAGATTTGGAGTGCACATTGACTGTGAGTAATACGGTGTTTGATTTGGAGTGCGCAGAGTCTGCGGGTAATACGGTGTTAGATTTGGAGTGCACATTGACTGTGGGTAATACGGTGTTAGATTTGGAGTGCGCATTGACTGCGGGTAAGACGTTGTTAGATTTGGAGTGTGCATTGACTGAGGGTAATACGGTGTTAGATTTGGGTTGCGCATAGACTGCAGGTAATACGGTGTTAGATTTGGAGTGCGCCTTGACTGTGGGCAATACGGCGTTAGATTTGGAGTGCGCATTGACTGAGGGTAAAAAAGTGTTCGATTTGGAGTGCGCATTGACTGCGGGTCATACGGAGTTAGATTTGGAGTGCGCATTGACTGTGTGCAATACAGCCGTGGATTTAGACTGCGCATTGACTGTGGGTAACATGGTCGAGGATATTGACTGCGCATTGACTGTGGGTGATATGGTGTTAGATTTGGAGTGCGCATTGTATGTGGGTTATTCGGTGTTAGATTTGAGGTGGGCATTGACTGTGGGTAATAGGGCCGTTGATTTGGAATGCACTTCAACTGCGGGTAATACAGTGTTAGATTTGGAGTGCGCATTGACTGCGGGTAATTCGGTGTTAGGTTTGGAGTGAGCATTGACTGCGGGTAATACGGTGTTAGATTTGGAGTGCCCATTGACCGTGGTAATACGGTGTTAGATTTGAAGTGCGCATTGACTGCAGTTCATACGGTGTTAGATTCGGAGTGCGCATAGACTGTGTGTAATACGGTGTTAGATTTGGAGTGCGCATTGAGAGCAGTTAATACCGTTTTAGATTTGGAGTGCACATTGACTGTGTGAAATACGGTGTTAGATTTGGAGTGCGCATTGACTGTGGGTAACATGGTGTAAGATTTGGAGTGCACATTGACTGTGGGTAATACGCTGTTAGATTTGGAGAGTGCATTGACTCTGGGTAATATGGGCGTAGAATTTGAGTGCGCATTGACTGTAGGTAATACAGAGTTAGATTTGGAGTGTGCATTAACTGTGGGTAATACGGTGTTAGATTTGGAGTGCACATTGACTGTGGGCAATACGGCGTGAGATTTGGAGTGCGCATTGACTGCGGGTAAAAAAAGTGTTAGATTTTGAGTTCGCATTGGCTGTCGGTGAAAAAGCCGTGGATATGGACTGCGCATTGACTGTGGGTAATTAGGTGTTAGATTTGGAGTGCGCAGAGTCTGCGGGTATTACGGTGTTAGATTTGGAGTGCGCATTGACTGTGGGCAATACGGTGTTAGATTTGGAGTGCGCAGAGTCTGTGGGTAATACGGTGTTAGATTTGGAGTGCACATTGACTGTGGGTAATACGGTGTTAGATTTGGAGTGCGCATTGACTGCGTGTAAGGCGTTGTTAGATTTGGAGTGTGCATTGACTGTGGGTAATACGGTGTTAGATTTGGAGTGCGCATTGACTGAGGGTAAAAAAGTGTTCGATTTGGAGTGCGCATTGACTGAGGGTAAAAAAGTGTTAGATTTGGAGTGCGCATTGACTGCAGGTAATACGGTGTTAGATTTGGAGTGCGCATTGACTGTGGGTATCACGGTGTTGGATTTGGACTGTGCATTGATTGTGGGCAATATTGCCATGGATTTGGTGTGCACATTAACTGTGGACAATTTGACCATTAATTTGGAGTGTGCATTGACTGTGGGTAATACGGTGTTAGATTTGGAGTGCACATTGACTGCGGGTCATACGGTGTTAGATTTGGAGTGCGCATAGATTGCGGGTAATACGGTTTTAGATGTGGATTGTGCAATGACTGTGGGTAATACTGCTGTGAAATTGGAGTGCACATTGACTGTGGGTAATACGGTGTTCGATTTGGAGTGCTCATAGTCTGTGCGTAATACGGCTGTGGATTTGGAGTGCATATTGACTGTGCGTAATACGGCTGTGGATTTGGATTGTGCATTGTCTGTGGGCAATGCGGCTGTGGATATGGACTGCGCATTGTCTGTAGGTAATAGGGCATTTCATTTGGAGTGGTCATTGACTGTGGGCAATACGGCGTGAGATTTGGAGTGCGCATTGACTGTGAGTAATACGGTGTTTGATTTGGAGTGCGCAGAGTCTGCGGGTAATACGGTGTTAGATTTGGAGTGCACATTGACTGTGGGTAATACGGTGTTAGATTTGGAGTGCGCATTGACTGCGGGTAAGACGTTGTTAGATTTGGAGTGTGCATTGACTGAGGGTAATACGGTGTTAGATTTGGGTTGCGCATAGACTGCAGGTAATACGGTGTTAGATTTGGAGTGCGCCTTGACTGTGGGCAATACGGCGTTAGATTTGGAGTGCGCATTGACTGAGGGTAAAAAAGTGTTCGATTTGGAGTGCGCATTGACTGTGGGCAATACAGCCGTGGATTTAGACTGCGCATTGACTGTGGGTAACATGGTCGAGGATATTGACTGCGCATTGACTGTGGGTGATATGGTGTTAGATTTGGAGTGCGCATTGTATGTGGGTTATTCGGTGTTAGATTTGAGGTGGGCATTGACTGTGGGTAATAGGGCCGTTGATTTGGAATGCACTTCAACTGCGGGTAATACAGTGTTAGATTTGGAGTGCGCATTGACTGCGGGTAATTCGGTGTTAGGTTTGGAGTGAGCATTGACTGCGGGTAATACGGTGTTAGATTTGGAGTGCCCATTGACCGTGGTAATACGGTGTTAGATTTGAAGTGCGCATTGACTGCAGTTCATACGGTGTTAGATTCGGAGTGCGCATAGACTGTGTGTAATACGGTGTTAGATTTGGAGTGCGCATTGAGAGCAGTTAATACCGTTTTAGATTTGGAGTGCACATTGACTGTGTGAAATACGGTGTTAGATTTGGAGTGCGCATTGACTGTGGGTAACATGGTGTAAGATTTGGAGTGCACATTGACTGTGGGTAATACGCTGTTAGATTTGGAGAGTGCATTGAGTCTGGGTAATATGGGAGTAGAATTTGAGTGCGCATTGACTGTAGGTAATACAGAGTTAGATTTGGAGTGTGCATTAACTGTGGGTAATACGGTGTTAGATTTGGAGTGCACATTGACTGTGGGCAATACGGCGTGAGATTTGGAGTGCGCATTGACTGCGGGTAAAAAAAGTGTTAGATTTTGAGTTCGCATTGGCTGTCGGTGAAAAAGCCGTGGATATGGACTGCGCATTGACTGTGGGTAATTAGGTGTTAGATTTGGAGTGGGCAGAGTCTGCGGGTAATACGGTGTTAGATTTGGAGTGCGCATTGACTGTGGGCAATACGGTGTTAGATTTGGAGTGCGCATTGACTGTGGGCAATACGGTGTTAGATTTGGAGTGCGCAGAGTCTGTGGGTAATACGGTGTTAGATTTGGAGTGCGCAGAGTCTGTGGGTAATACGGTGTTAGATTTGGAGTGTGCATTGACTGTGGGTAATACGGTGTTAGATTTGGAGTGCACATTCACTGAGGGTAAAAGAGTGTTAGATTTGGAGTGCACATTGACTGAGGGTAAAAAAGTGTTAGATTTGGAGTGCGCATTGACTGAGGATGAAAAAGTGTTAGATTTGGAGTGCGCATTGACTGTGGGCAATACGGCGTTAAATTTGAAGTGCGCATTCACTGTGGGTAATACAGGCTTAGATTTGGAGTGCGCTTTGACTGCGGGTGATACGGCCGTGGATTTAGAGTGCGCATTGACTGTGGGTAACATGGTCGAGGATATTGACTGCGCATTGACTGTGGGTGATATGGTGTTAGATTTGGAGTGCGCATTGTATGTGGGTTATACGGTGTTAGATTTGAGGTGGGCATTGACTGTGGGTAATAGGGCCGTTGATTTGGAATGCACATTGACTGCGGGTAATACGGTGTTAGATTTGGAGTGAGCATTGACTGCGGGTAATACGGTGTTAGATTTGGAGTGCGCATTGACCGTGGTAATAGGGTGTTAGATTTGAAGTGCGCATTGACTGCGGGTCATACGGTGTTAGATTCGGAGTGCGCGTTGACTTTGGGTAATACGGCGTTAGATTTGGAGTGGGCATTCACTGTGGGTAATGTGATAGTTTTGGAGTGGGCATTGACTGTGGGTAATATGGTGTTAGATTTGGAGTGCGCATTGACTGTGGGCAATACGGCCTTACATTTGGAGTACGCATTGACTCTGGGCAATACAACGTCAGATTTGTAGTGCGCATTGACTGTGGGTAATAAGGCCGTGGTTTTGGAGTGCGCGTTGACTGTGGGCAATACGGCGTTACATTTGGAGTGCACATTGTCTGTGGGTAATACGGTGTTATATTTGGAGTTCACATTGACTGTGGGTAGTATGTTGTTAGATTTGGAGTGTGCATTGACTGTGGGTAAGACGGTTTTAGATTTGGAGGGCGCATTGACTGTGGGTAATACAGTGTTAGATTTGGAGTATGCATTGACTGTGGGCAATATGGCCGTGGATTTGGAGGGAGCATTGACTGTGGGTAATAGGGCCGTTGATTTGGAATGCACATTGACTGTGGGTAATACAGTGTTAGATTTGGAGTGCGTATTGACTGCGGGTAATACGGTGTTAGATTTGTATTGCGCAATGTTTGTGGGTAATACTGCCGTGGATTTGGATTGTGCATTGACTGTGGTCAATACGGCCGTGGAAATGGACTGCGCATCGACTGTGGGTAATACGGTGTTAGATTTGGACTGCGCATTTTCTGCGGGTAATACGGTGTTAGATTTGGAGTGCGCATTGACTGTGGCCAATACAGCTGTGGTTTTGGAGTGCGCATTGACTGTGGGTAACATGGCAGTGGATATTGACTGCGCATTGACTGTGGGCCATATGGTGTTAGATTTGGAGTGTGCATTCACTGTGGGTAATGCAGGCTTAGATTTGGAGTGCGCATTGACTGTGGGCAATACGGACTAGGATTTGGAGTGCGCATTGACTGTGGGTAACACGGTGTTAGATTTGGATTCTCAATTAACTGTGGGCAATATTGCCGTGGATTTGGTGTGCGCATTGACTGTGAGTAATACGGTTGTAGATTTGGAGTGCACATTGACTGCGGGTAATACGGTGTTAGATTTGGAGTGCGCATTGACTGTGGGTAATACAGTGTTAGATTTGGAGTGCACATTGACTGTGGGTAATACGGTGTTAGATTTGGAGTGCGCATTGACTGAGGGTAAAAAAAGTGTTAGATTTGGAGTGCGCATTGACTGAGGGTAAAAAAGTGTTAGATTTGGAGTGCGCATTGACTGTGGGCAATACGGCGTTAAATTTGAAGTGCGCATTCACTGTGGGTAATACAGGCTTAGATTTGGAGTGCGCTTTGACTGCGGGTGATACAGCCGTGGATTTGGAGTGCGCATTGACTGTGGGCAATACAGCCGTGGATTTAGAGTGCACATTGACTGTGGGTAACATGGTCGAGGATATTGACTGCGCATTGACTGTGGGTGATATGGTGTTAGATTTGGAGTGCGCATTGTATGTGGGTTATACGGTGTTAGATTTGAGGTGGGCATTGACTGTGGGTAATAGGGCCGTTGATTTGGAATGCACATTGACTGCGGGTAATACGGTGTTAGATTTGGAGTGAGCATTCACTGCGGGTAATACGGTGTTAGATTTGGAGTGCGCATTGACCGTGGTAATAGGGTGTTAGATTTGAAGTGCGCATTGACTGCGGGTCATACGGTGTTTGATTTGGAGTGCGCGTTGACTTTGGGTAATACGGCGTTAGATTTGGAGTGGGCATTCACTGTGGTAATATGGTGTTAGATTTGGAGTGCGCATTGACTGTGGGCAATACGGCATTACATTTGGAGTACGCATTGACTCTGGGCAATACAACGTCAGATTTGGAGTGCGCATTGACTGTGGGTAATACGGCCGTGGTTTTGGAGTGCGCGTTGACTGTGGGGAATACGGCGTTACATTTGGAGTGCACATTGTCTGTGGGTAATACGGTGTTATATTTGGTGTTCGCATTGACTGTGGGGAGTATGTTGTTAGATTTGGAGTGAGCATTGACTGTGGGTAAGACGGTTTTAGATTTGGAGGGCGCATTGACTGTGGGTAATACAGTGTTAGATTTGGAGTACGCATTGACTGTGGGCAATATGGCCGTGGATTTGGAGGGAGCATTGACTGTGGGTAATAGGGCCGTTGATTTGGAATGCACATTGACTGTGGGTAATACAGTGTTAGATTTGGAGTGCGTATTGACTGCGGGTAATACGGTGTTAGATTTGGATTACGCAATGATTGTAGGTAATACTGCCGTCGATTTGGATTGTGCATTGACTGTGGTCTATACGGCCGTGGAAATGGACTGCGCATCGACTGTGGGTAATACAGTGTTAGATTTGGAGTGCGCATTGACCGTGGTAATACGGTGTTAGATTTGAAGTGCGCATTGACTTTGGGTAATACGGTGTTAGATTTGGAGTGCGCGTTGACTTTGGGTAATACGGCGTTAGATTTGGAGTGGGCATTCACTGTGGGTAATATGGTGATAGTTTTGGAGTGGGCATTGACTGTGGGTAATATGGTGTTAGATTTGGAGTGCACATTGACTGCGGGTAATACGGTGTTAGATTTGGATTACGCAATGATTGTAGGTAATACTGCCGTCGATTTGGATTGTGCATTGACTGTGGTCAATACGGCCGTGGAAATGGACTGCGCATCGACTGTGGGTAATACAGTGTTAGATTTGGAGTGCGCATTGACCGTGGTAATACGGTGTTAGATTTGAAGTGCGCATTGACTTTGGGTAATACGGTGTTAGATTTGGAGTGCGCGTTGACTTTGGGTAATACGGCGTTAGATTTGGAGTGGGCATTCACTGTGGGTAATATGGTGATAGTTTTGGAGTGGGCATTGACTGTGGGTAATATGGTGTTAGATTTGGAGTGCACATTGACTGCGGATAAGACGTTGTTAGATTTGGAGTGTGCATTGACTGCGGGTAACACGGTTTTAGATTTGGAGTGCGCATTGACTGTGGGTAATACAGTGTTAGATTTGGAGTGCGCATTGACTGTGGGTAATACGGTGTTATATTTGGAGTTCGCATTGACTGTGGGTAATATGTTGTTAGATTTGGAGTGAGCATTTACTGCGGGTAAGACGTTGTTAGATTTGGAGTGTGCATTGACTGCGGGTAATACGGTGTTAGATTTGGAGTGCACCTTGACTGTGGGCAATACGGCGTTAGATTTGGAGTGCGCATTGACTGAGGGTAAAAAAGTGTTCGATTTGGAGTGCGCATTGACTGAGGGTAAAAAAGTGTTAGATTTGGAGTGCGCATTGACTGCAGGTAATACGGTGTTAGATTTGGAGTGCGCATTGACTGTGGGTATCACGGTGTTGGATTTGGACTGTGCATTGATTGTGGGCAATATTGCCATGGATTTGGTGTGCGCATTAACTGTGGACAATTTGACCATTAATTTGGAGTGTACATTGACTGTGGGTAATACGGTGTTAGATTTGGAGTGCACATTGACTGCGGGTCATACGGTGTTAGATTTGGAGTGCGCATAGATTGCGGGTAATACGGTTTTAGATGTGGATTGTGCAATGACTGTGGGTAATACTGCTGTGAAATTGGAGTGCACATTGACTGTGGGTAATACGGTGTTCGATTTGGAGTGCTCATAGTCTGTGCGTAATACGGCTGTGGATTTGGAGTGCATATTGACTGTGCGTAATACGGCTGTGGATTTGGATTGTGCATTGTCTGTGGGCAATGCGGCTGTGGATATGGACTGCGCATTGTCTGTAGGTAATAGGGCGTTTCAGTTGGAGTGGTCATTGACTGTGGGCAATACGGCGTGAGATTTGGAGTGCGCATTGACTGTGAGTAATACGGTGTTTGATTTGGAGTGCGCAGAGTCTGCGGGTAATACGGTGTTAGATTTGGAGTGCACATTGACTGTGGGTAATACGGTGTTAGATTTGGAGTGCGCATTGACTGCGGGTAAGACGTTGTTAGATTTGGAGTGTGCATTGACTGAGGGTAATACGGTGTTAGATTTGGGTTGCGCATAGACTGCAGGTAATACGGTGTTAGATTTGGAGTGCGCCTTGACTGTGGTCAATACGGCGTTAGATTTGGAGTGCGCATTGACTGAGGGTAAAAAAGTGTTCGATTTGGAGTGCGCATTGACTGCGGGTCATACGGAGTTAGATTTGGAGTGCGCATTGACTGTGTGCAATACAGCCGTGGATTTAGACTGCGCATTGACTGTGGGTAACATGGTCGAGGATATTGACTGCGCATTGACTGTGGGTGATATGGTGTTAGATTTGGAGTGCGCATTGTATGTGGGTTATTCGGTGTTAGATTTGAGGTGGGCATTGACTGTGGGTAATAGGGCCGTTGATTTGGAATGCACTTCAACTGCGGGTAATACAGTGTTAGATTTGGAGTGCGCATTGACTGCGGTAATTCGGTGTTAGGTTTGGAGTGAGCATTGACTGCGGGTAATACGGTGTTAGATTTGGAGTGCCCATTGACCGTGGTAATACGGTGTTAGATTTGAAGTGCGCATTGACTGCAGTTCATACGGTGTTAGATTCGGAGTGCGCATAGACTGTGTGTAATACGGTGTTAGATTTGGAGTGCGCATTGAGAGCAGTTAATACCGTTTTAGATTTGGAGTGCACATTGACTGTGTGAAATACGGTGTTAGATTTGGAGTGCGCATTGACTGTGGGTAACATGGTGTAAGATTTGGAGTGCACATTGACTGTGGGTAATACGCTGTTAGATTTGGAGAGTGCATTGACTCTGGGTAATATGGGCGTAGAATTTGAGTGCGCATTGACTGTAGGTAATACAGAGTTAGATTTGGAGTGTGCATTAACTGTGGGTAATACGGTGTTAGATTTGGAGTGCAGATTGACTGTGGGCAATACGGCGTGAGATTTGGAGTGCGCATTGACTGCGGGTAAAAAAAGTGTTAGATTTTGAGTTCGCATTGGCTGTCGGTGAAAAAGCCGTGGATATGGACTGCGCATTGACTGTGGGTAATTAGGTGTTAGATTTGGAGTGCGCAGAGTCTGCGGGTAATACGGTGTTAGATTTGGAGTGCGCATTGACTGTGGGCAATACGGTGTTAGATTTGGAGTGCGCAGAGTCTGTGGGTAATACGGTGTTAGATTTGGAGTGCACATTGACTGTGGGTAATACGGTGTTAGATTTGGAGTGTGCATTGACTGTGGGTAATACTGTGTTAGATTTGGAGTGCACATTCACTGAGGATAAAAGAGTGTTAGATTTGGAGTGCACATTGACTGAGGGTAAAAAAGTGTTAGATTTGGAGTGCGCATTGACTGAGGATGAAAAATTGTTAGATTTGGAGTGCACATTGACTGCGGGTAATACGGTGTTAGATTTGGAGTGCACATTGACTGTGGGTAATACGGTGTTAGATTTGGAGTGCGCATTGACTGTGGGCAATACGGCGTTAAATTTGAAGTGCGCATTCACTGTGGGTAATACAGGCTTAGATTTGGAGTGCGCTTTGACTGCGGGTGATACGGCTGTGGATTTAGAGTGCGCATTGACTGTGGGTAACATGGTCGAGGATATTGACTGCTCATTGACTGTGGGTGATATGGTGTTAGATTTGGAGTGCGCATTGTATGTGTGTTATACGGTGTTAGATTTGAGGTGGGCATTGACTGTGGGTAATAGGGCCGTTGATTTGGAATGCACATTGACTGCGGGTAATACGGTGTTAGATTTGGAGTGAGCATTGACTGCGGGTAATACGGTGTTAGATTTGGAGTGCGCATTGACCGTGGTAATAGGGTGTTAGATTTGAAGTGCGCATTGACTGCGGGTCATACGGTGTTAGATTCGGAGTGCGCGTTGACTTTGGGTAATACGGCGTTAGATTTGGAGTGGGCATTCACTGTGGGTAATATGGTGATAGTTTTGGAGTGGGCATTGACTGTGGGTAATATGGTGTTAGATTTGGAGTGCACATTGACTGCGGGTAAGACGTTGTTAGATTTGGAGTGTGCATTGACTGCGGGTAACACGGTTTTAGATTTGGAGTGCGCATTGACTGTGGGTAATACAGTGTTAGATTTGGAGTGCGCATTGACTGTGGGCAATATGGTGTTAGATTTGGAGTATGCAATGACTGTGGCTAATACAGCCGTGGATTTCTAGTGCGCGTTCATTTTATTACAGTCGGGAACTAGTAGAGCCCCATTCACAAGTAAAACATAAATGCAATTGTTACAAAAATATCATGATTTAAGTATAATAACTCCATATAAATAACAGAACACAAGAGGCCATGCATGGAAAGTGAGAAGCAGTAAATTCAAAGCTGATATGTGCAGCAATTCTTACAGTGTTGAGTGTGTGGATATTGTGTAGGCAAAAGAGATTTGTTTAGTTGGGCAAGTGATGGGTAATTTAATTAGTCCAGTACAACATGCTGGGCTGAAGGGTTTGTACCATTCTGTGTTCTAATTAGAATTAAAACAACACAGTCGTATAACGGTTTAATTCCCGCCACTGCCTGTGAGAAGTTTGTGTGTTCTTCCTGTGACCGTGTGGGTTTCCTCAGGGTGCTCTGGTTTTCTCCCACAGTCTGAAGTCGTACGTGTTGGTTAGTAGATGAATTGGTCATATGGGTGTATTTGGGTTGCATGATCTCGTTCATGCTGGAAGAGCCTGTTACCGTGCTGTATCTCTAAATAAAACACATAGAAATAATTTTTTTAAGAAGAACTAGAGCAAAGTAATCATAGTTGATACAGCTAGTCAACTAGGGTTCCAGTAGTAACCAGAGTCCTCTTTCCGTGGCAGACAATCATATCACTGAGGTTGGTGTCAAGGCTTTGCTGGCCGCGCTGAAAGTGCAGATAAGCCATGCCAGGCCTGCTGTCGACGGGAGGAGCGTCAGCGGGTTACTGCGACTGGTACTGACGGTGAGTCTATTTAACAAGTGAGCAGCAATGGGCTGCAGCGGGGAGGGTGAGAGGGTGCACAGTGGAGTTTGGAGGGGTTGGGGGCCGCTGGCCTGTCATAGAAGGATCACAGTGAAGGGGGAAGGAATGACAGCATCTCCAAGTAGCTGTGGGTGAATTTTCAGGTGTGGGCTGTCAGTTACAGGTGCAAAAGAAGAGTGGCTCGCAGCAGCATCACAGGCACAGAGCATCAAAGACAAAACATCATCAGCAAAGTAAGTTATACAAATAAGAACACGATTAGAACAAAGGCCAAGCGCATTGTAGTGCAAAGTGGTCACAGTGTTGCTGTACTGAGACGGTGATTAGGGTTGTGATGGTTTGTTCAGGAACCGAGTGGTTGAAGGGAGGTCGCTGTTCCTGAACCTGGTGGTGTGGGACTTCAGGCATCTGTACCTCCTGCCCGATGGGAGCAGTGAGAAGGTGGTCTGGCCCGATGGAGGGGATCTATGATGATGGATGTACTAGTTTGTAATCTGCAGAATACCTTGTTGTGGAACTTAAGCGGGTGAGACTAGCCTGCTCTAAACAGTCTAACCCTTCCCCCTAGCCTCTCTGCTTCCCTCTTCGCCAAAATCATGTCTGAACTTCCAACTCAGTCTCCTGCAATATCCCCATATCCAACAATTTCTTTAATTCCAGAAAACTACAAATATCTAAAAATGGAGTGCGCATTGACTGCGGGTAAATACAGTCTTAGATTTCGAGTGCACATTGACTGTGGGCAATACAGCTGTGGATTTGGAGTGGGCATTGACTGTGGGTAATAAGACCGTGGATATTGACTGTGGGTAACATGGCCGTGCATATTGACTGCGCATTGACTGTGGGTAATTAGGTGTTAGATTTGGAGTGCGCAGATTCTGCGGGTAATATAGTGTTAGATTTGGAGTGCACATTGACTGTGAGTAATACGGTGTTTGATTTGGAGTGCGCAGAGTCTGCGGGTAATACGGTGTTAGATTTGGAGTGCACATTGACTGCGGGTAATACGGTGTTAGATTTGGAGTACGCATTGACTTCGGGTAATACAGTGTTAGATTTGGAGTGCACAGTGACTTTGGGTAATACGGTGTTAGATTTGGAGCGCGCATTGACTGTGGGTAATACGCTGTTAGATTTGGAGAGTGCATTGACTGTGGGTAATACGAGCGTAGAATTTGAGTGCGCATTGACTGTGGGTAATACGATGTTAGATTTGGAGTGTGCATTAACTGTGGGTAATACGGTGTTAGATTTGGAGTGCGCATTGACTGTGGGCAATACGGCGTGAGATTTGGACTGCACATTGACTGCGGGTAAAAAAGTGTTAGATTTTGAGTTCGCATTGGCTGTCGGTGAAAAGGCCGTGGATATGGACTGCGCATTGACTGTGGGTAATTAGGTGTTAGATTTGGAGTGCGCAGAGTCTGCGGGTAATACGGTGTTTAATTTGGAGTGCACATTGACTGTGGGTAACATGGTCGAGGATATTGACTGCGCATTGACTGTGGGTGATATGGTGTTAGATTTGGAGTGCGCATTGTATGTGGGTTATACGGTGTTAGATTTGAGGTGGGCATTGACTGTGGGTAATAGGGCCGTTGATTTGGAATGCACATTGACTGCGGGTAATACGGTGTTAGATTTGGAGTGCGCATTGACCGTGGTAATAGGGTGTTAGATTTGAAGTGCGCATTGACTGCGGGTCATACGGTGTTAGATTCGGAGTGCGCGTTGACTTTGGGTAATACGGCGTTAGATTTGGAGTGGGCATTCACTGTGGGTAATATGGTGATAGTTTTGGAGTGGGCATTGACTGTGGGTAATATGGTGTTAGATTTGGAGTGCACATTGACTGCGGGTAAGACGTTGTTAGATTTGGAGTGTGCATTGACTGCGGGTAACACGGTTTTAGATTTGGAGTGCGCATTGACTGTGGGTAATACAGTGTTAGATTTGGAGTGCGCATTGACTGTGGGCAATATGGTGTTAGATTTGGAGTACGCAATGACTGTGGCTAATACAGCCGTGGATTTCTAGTGCTCATTGTCTGTTCATTTTATTACAGTCGGGAACTAGTAGAGCCCCATTCAGAAGTAAAACATAAATGCAATTGTTACAAAAATATCATGATTTAAGTATAATAACTCCATATAAATAACAGAACACAAGAGGCCATGCATGGAAAGTGAGAAGCAGTAAATTCAAAGCTGATATGTGCAGCAATTCTTACAGTGTTGAGTGTGTGGATATTGTGTAGGCAAAAGAGATTTGTTTAGTTGGGCAAGTGATGGGTAATTTAATTAGTCCAGTACAACATGCTGGGCTGAAGGGTTTGTACCATTCTGTGTTCTAATTAGAATTAAAACAACACAGTCGTATAACGGTTTAATTCCCGCCACTGCCTGTGAGAAGTTTGTGTGTTCTTCCTGTGACCGTGTGGGTTTCCTCAGGGTGCTCTGGTTTTCTCCCACAGTCTGAAGTCGTACGTGTTGGTTAGTAGATGAATTGGTCATATGGGTGTATTTGGGTTGCATGATCTCGTTCATGCTGGAAGAGCCTGTTACCGTGCTGTATCTCTAAATAAAACACATAGAAATAATTTTTTTAAGAAGAACTAGAGCAAAGTAATCATAGTTGATACAGCTAGTCAACTAGGGTTCCAGTAGTAACCAGAGTCCTCTTTCCGTGGCAGACAATCATATCACTGAGGTTGGTGTCAAGGCTTTGCTGGCCGCGCTGAAAGTGCAGATAAGCCATGCCAGGCCTGCTGTCGACGGGAGGAGCGTCAGCGGGTTACTGCGACTGGTACTGACGGTGAGTCTATTTAACAAGTGAGCAGCAATGGGCTGCAGCGGGGAGGGTGAGAGGGTGCACAGTGGAGTTTGGAGGGGTTGGGGGCCGCTGGCCTGTCATAGAAGGATCACAGTGAAGGGGGAAGGAATGACAGCATCTCCAAGTAGCTGTGGGTGAATTTTCAGGTGTGGGCTGTCAGTTACAGGTGCAAAAGAAGAGTGGCTCGCAGCAGCATCACAGGCACAGAGCATCAAAGACAAAACATCATCAGCAAAGTAAGTTATACAAATAAGAACACGATTAGAACAAAGGCCAAGCGCATTGTAGTGCAAAGTGGTCACAGTGTTGCTGTACTGAGACGGTGATTTGGGTTGTGATGGTTTGTTCAGGAACCGAGTGGTTGAAGGGAGGTCGCTGTTCCTGAACCTGGTGGTGTGGGACTTCAGGCATCTGTACCTCCTGCCCGATGGGAGCAGTGAGAAGGTGGTCTGGCCCGATGGAGGGGATCTATGATGATGGATGTACTAGTTTGTAATCTGCAGAATACCTTGTTGTGGAACTTAAGCGGGTGAGACTAGCCTGCTCTAAACAGTCTAACCCTTCCCCCTAGCCTCTCTGCTTCCCTCTTCGCCAAAATCATGTCTGAACTTCCAACTCAGTCTCCTGCAATATCCCCATATCCAACAATTTCTTTAATTCCAGAAAACTACAAATATCTAAAAATGGAGTGCGCATTGACTGCGGGTAAATACAGTCTTAGATTTCGAGTGCACATTGACTGTGGGCAATACAGCTGTGGATTTGGAGTGGGCATTGACTGTGGGTAATATGGTGTTAGATTTGGAGTGCACATTGACTGCGGGTAAGACGTTGTTAGATTTGGAGTGTGCATTGACTGCGGGTAACACGGTTTTAGATTTGGAGTGCGCATTGACTGTGGGTAATACAGTGTTAGATTTGGAGTGCGCATTGACTGTGGGCAATATGGTGTTAGATTTGGAGTACGCAATGACTGTGGCTAATACAGCCGTGGATTTCTAGTGCTCATTGTCTGTTCATTTTATTACAGTCGGGAACTAGTAGAGCCCCATTCAGAAGTAAAACATAAATGCAATTGTTACAAAAATATCATGATTTAAGTATAATAACTCCATATAAATAACAGAACACAAGAGGCCATGCATGGAAAGTGAGAAGCAGTAAATTCAAAGCTGATATGTGCAGCAATTCTTACAGTGTTGAGTGTGTGGATATTGTGTAGGCAAAAGAGATTTGTTTAGTTGGGCAAGTGATGGGTAATTTAATTAGTCCAGTACAACATGCTGGGCTGAAGGGTTTGTACCATTCTGTGTTCTAATTAGAATTAAAACAACACAGTCGTATAACGGTTTAATTCCCGCCACTGCCTGTGAGAAGTTTGTGCGTTCTTCCTGTGACCGTGTGGGTTTCCTCAGGGTGCTCTGGTTTTCTCCCACAGTCTGAAGTCGTACGTGTTGGTTAGTAGATGAATTGGTCATATGGGTGTATTTGGGTTGCATGATCTCGTTCATGCTGGAAGAGCCTGTTACCGTGCTGTATCTCTAAATAAAACACATAGAAATAATTTTTTTAAGAAGAACTAGAGCAAAGTAATCATAGTTGATACAGCTTGTCAACTAGGGTTCCAGTAGTAACCAGAGTCCTCTTTCCGTGGCAGACAATCATATCACTGAGGTTGGTGTCAAGGCTTTGCTGGCCGCGCTGAAAGTGCAGATAAGCCATGCCAGGCCTGCTGTCGACGGGAGGAGCGTCAGCGGGTTACTGCGACTGGTACTGACGGTGAGTCTATTTAACAAGTGAGCAGCAATGGGCTGCAGCGGGGAGGGTGAGAGGGTGCACAGTGGAGTATGGAGGGGTTGGGGGCCGCTGGCCTGTCATAGAAGGATCACAGTGAAGGGGGAAGGAATGACAGCATCTCCAAGTAGCTGTGGGTGAATTTTCAGGTGTGGGCTGTCAGTTACAGCTGCAAAAGAAGAGTGGCTCGCAGCAGCATCACAGGCACAGAGCATCAAAGACAAAACATCATCAGCAAAGTAAGTTATACAAATAAGAACACGATTAGAACAAAGACCAAGCGCATTGTAGTGCAAAGTGGTCACAGTGTTGCTGTACTGAGACGGTGATTTGGGTTGTGATGGTTTGTTCAGGAACCGAGTGGTTGAAGGGAGGTCGCTGTTCCTGAACCTGGTGGAGTGGGACTTCAGGCATCTGTACCTCCTGCCCGATGGGAGCAGTGAGAAGGTGGTCTGGCCCGATGGAGGGGATCTATGATGATGGATGTACCAGTTTGTAATCTGCAGAATACCTTGTTGTGGAACTTAAGCGGGTGAGACTAGCCTGCTCTAAACAGTCTAACCCTTCCCCCTAGCCTCTCTGCTTCCCTCTTCGCCAAAATCATGTCTGAACTTCCAACTCAGTCTCCTGCAATATCCCCATATCCAACAATTTCTTTAATTCCAGAAAACTACAAATATCTAAAACTGGAGTGCGCATTGACTGCGGGTAATACAGTCTTAGATTTCGAGTGCACATTGACTGTGGGCAATACAGCTGTGGATTTGGAGTGGGCATTGACTGTGGGTAATAAGACTGTGGATATTGACTGCGCATTGACTGTGGGTAACATGGCCGTGCATATTGACTGCGCATTCACTGTGGGTAATACGGTGTTAGATTTGGAGTGCGCATTGAATGTGGGTTATACGGTGTTAGATTTGGGGTGCGCATTGACTGTGGGCAATATGGCCATGGATTTGGAGGGAGCATTGACTGTGGGTAATAGGGCCGTTGATTTGGAATGCACATTGACTGTGGGTAATACAGTGTTAGATTTGGAGTGCGTATTGACTGCGGGTAATACGGTGTTAGATGGATTGCGCAATGATTGTGGGTAATACTGCCGTGGATTTGGATTGTGCATTGACTGTGGTCAATACGGCCGTGGAAATGGACTGCGCATCGACTGTGGGTAATACGGTGTTAGATTTGGACTGCGCATTGACTGCGGGTAATACGGTGTTAGATTTGGAGTGCGCATTGACTGTGGCCAATACAGCTGTGGTTTTGGAGTGCGCATTGACTGTGAGTAACATGGCCGTGGATATTGACTGCGCATTGACTGTGGGCCATATGGTGTTAGATTTGGAGTGCGCATTGACTGTGGGTAATACGGTGTTAGATTTGGAGTGTGCATTCACTGTGGGTAATGCAGGCTTAGATTTGGAGTGCGCATTGACTGTGGCCAATACAGCTGTGGTTTTGGAGTGCGCATTCACTGTGGGTAACATGGCCGTAGATATTGACCGCGCATTGACTGTGGGCCATATGGTGTTAGATTTGGAGTGCGCATTGACTGTGGGTAATACAGTGTTAGATTTGGATTGCGCAATGATTGTGGGTAATACTGCCGTGGATTTGGATTGTGCATCGACTGTGGGTAATACGGTGTTAGATTTGGACTGCGCATTGGCTGCGGGTAATACGGTGTTAGATTTGGAGTGCGCATTGACTGTGGCCAATACAGCTGTGGTTTTGGAGTGTGCATTGACTGTGGGTAACATGGCCGTGGATATTAACTGCGCATTGACTTTTGGCCATATGGTGTTAGATTTGGAGTGCGCATTGACTGTGGGCAATACGGCCTAGGATTTGGAGTGCGCATTGACTGTGGGTAACACGGTGTTAGATTTGGATTCTCAATTGACTGTGGGCAATATTGCCGTGGATTTGGTGTGCGCATTGACTGTGAGTAATACGGTTGTAGATTTGGAGTGCACATTGACTGCGGGTAATACGGTGATAGATTTGGAGTGCGCATTGACTGAGGGTAAAAAAGTGTTAGATTTGGAGTGCGCATTGACTGTGGGCAATACGGCGTTAAATTTGAAGTGCGCATTCACGGTGGGTAATACAGGCTTAGATTTGGAGTGCGCTTTGACTGCGGGTGATACGGCCGTGGATTTGGAGTGCGCATTGACTGTGGGCAATACAGCCGTGGATTTAGAGTGCACATTGACTGTGGGTAATACGGTGTTAGATTACAAGTGCCCATTGACTGCGGGTTAGACATTGTTAGATTTGGAGTGCGCATTGACTGCGGGTAATACAGTGTTAGATCTGGAGTGCGCATTGACGGCGGGTAATACGGTGTTAGATTTGGAGTGCACATTGACTGTGGGTAATACGGTGTTAGATTTGGAGTGCGCATTGACTGCGGGTAAGACGTTGTTAGATTCGGAGTGCGCATTGACTGCGGGTAATACGGTATTAGATTTGGAGTGCGCCTAGACTGCAGGTAATATGGTGTTAGATTTGGAGTGCGCATTGACTGTGGGTAAAAAAGTGTTAGATTTGGAGTGCGCATTGACTGTGGGTAATCCCGTGTTAGATTTGGAGTGTGCGTTGATTGCGGGTAATACCGTGTTAGATTTGGAGTGCGCATTGACTGTGTGTAATACGGTGTTAGATTTGGAGTGTGCATTGACTCGGGTAATACCATGTTACATTTGGAGTGCACATTGACTGTGGGTAATACGGTGTTTGATTTGCAGTGCGCATTGACTGCAGGTAATATGGTTGAAATTATGCAGGCAGTGGGCTAAAAAGCCCTCTTGTGATTTTTGACCTCCTCACTTGAGATTCCTTTTCACATGACCCTGCCACTTTGATCTGGCCCACGCCTTCATTAACCAGGTCTCTCACTTGCCTTTGTTGAATCTTGCCCCTCTCGGCATAGGACATTGGGTTTGTGAGGGTCTAGCAAAAGTTCATCGGTGTGTGCTTAGGGTTTGTGCTGCTGAAGCCAGTGTTAGTCGGGAAGTGCCAAGGGTTTGTGGGAGTGTGTGCCCCTTTTGCACTTTAGGATTTGGTTTGAGTGTTGAGCTGGTGGATGTATATATGTGGCAGTCACAGTTAAGGCTGTTGAGTTTTGAGCGGTGATGTATGAACTGCTATGGCGGATAGGCTTGCATGAGGGTAAGGGTTATGATTTTGTTGCGAAACTGTCATACTGACAGGTCACCACCAGGTGGGAGTATTGTCCACATCTGATCTGTCATGGCGGCAGGACACCAGCAGGTGGGAGTGTTGTCCACATCTGATCTCTCATTATGACAGGAGACCACCAGGTGGGAGTATTGTCTATGGACGATCTGTCATTGCGGCACGACACCACCAGGTGGGAGTATTGTACACATCTGATCTGTCGTTATGACAGGAGACCAGCAGGTGGGAGTGTTGTCCACATCTGATCTGTCGTTATGACAGGACACCACCAGGTGGGAGTATTGTCTATAAACGAACTGTCATTGCGGCACGACACCACCAGGTGGGAGTATTGTCCACATCTGATCTGTCGTTATGACAGGAGACCACCAGGTGGGAGTATTGTCTACGGACGAACTGTCATTGCGGCACGACACCACCAGGTGGGAGTATTGTCCACATCTGATCTGTCGTTATGACAGGACACCACCAGGTGGGAGTTTTGTCAACAAGGGATCAGTCCTTGCCGCAGGACATCTGCAGTTGGAAATGTTGTACACAGCCAAACTGTCATTGCGGAAGGCACCACAAGGTGAAAGTGTTTTCTGCAAAAGATCAGTTCCTCCGGCAGGACACCAGCAGGTGAGAGAGTTGTCCACACCAAAACACACATCACAGCAGGACACTACCAGGTGGGAATGTTATACACAGCGAACAAGTCATTGTGGCAGGACACCACCAGGTGGCAGTCTTGTCCCACAACTAACGTGATGTTATGGCAGGACACCACCAGGTGAGAGTATTGTCCACATCTGATCTATCTTTGCGGCAGAACACCACCAGGAGGTACTGTTATCCACAGAGGACCTGCCATTCTGGGAGGACACCACCAGGTGGGACTATTATCAACAGCACAACTGTCATTGCGACAGTACACCACCAGCTGGGAATGTTCTCCACAAAACATTAGGTTGAGCGTATGTCGGCAGTGGGCGAATCAGACCTCTTGTGCTTTTTGATCTCGTCACTTGAGATTCAGTTTCACGCGACCGTGCCACTTTGAACTGGCCCACGCTTTCATTAACCAGGTCCAACACTTGCCTTTGTTGAATCTTGTTCCCCTTGATATAGGATATCCAGTTTGTGGGGGTTTAGCAAGGTTTAATAGGGGTGTGTTTAGGGTTTGTCGGGCCAAAGCCAGGGTTAATCGGGGAGTGCCTAGGGTTTGTGGGGGTGTGTGTCCCTTTTGGGCTTTAGGATTAGGTTTGTGTGCTGGGCTGGTGGAGGTATATATCGGGTATGTGGGGATTTAGCAGGGGTCAATCGGGGTGTGCTTAGGGTTTGTGGGGCTGGAGCCAGGGCTAGCCGGGAAGTGTTTAGGGTTTGTGGGGGTGTGTGCCCCTTTTGGACTTTAGGGTTAGGTAGCGATTATGCGGGCAGTGGGCTAATTAGCCCCCTTGTGATTTTTGATCTCGCCACTTGAGATTCAGTTTCACGTGACCCTGCCACTTTGATCTGGCCCACTCTTTCATTAACGCGGTCCAACACGTGCCTTTGTTGCGGGTCATGCTATTTCTAAGGGTTTAATTCCAGGGCAGCCTAGCTCTTTAGGCCTCGTTCAGGCCGTGCGGACAATAAGTCTGCAGTGTTTCAATCCATCTCCTCTCTACTCTTTTTCTTCGGGCATTTGTCCAGTTTATGTTAGTTTCCAGGCCTAATATTTTTAAGAAGTACCCCCCATGTTCCTGGAAGTGTCTGCTAACGGGTCTGTTTTGGATACCCCTTCTGATGTTACTGAGGTGTCCCATGAGTCTGGTTCTCAGGCTGTTGCCCATCTCCGCTACGTATATAATATGGCATAGTGTGCACTGGATTGCATGTACTACATTCTTTTGTTCACAGGTTATCCACTACTCTATCTCGGCCCACTTTCCTGTGGCTCGCATTAGATTTGGTTAGATCTGTTAGATTTGGAGTGCCCATTAACTGTGGGTATTACGGTGTATGATTTGGAGTGCGCATTGACTGTGGGCAATACGGATGTGGAATTTCAGAGCGCATTGACTGTTGGTAATACAGTGTTAGATTTGGAGTGTGCATTGACTGTGGGTAATATGGTGTTATATTTGGAGTGCGCACTGACTGTGGGCAATACGTCCGTGGATTTTGAGTTCGCATTGACTGTCGGTAATAAAGCCGTGGATATGGACTGCGCATTGACTGTGGATAATACAGTGTTACATTTGGAGTGAGCATTCACTGTGGGTAATACGGTGTCAGATTTGGAGTGCACATTGACTGTGGGTATCACGGTGTTAGATTTGGAGTGCGCATTGACTGCGGGTAATACGGTGTTAGATTTGGACTGCGCATTGGCTGTGGGTAATACAGTGATAGATTTGGAGTTCGCATTGACTGTGGGCAATACGGTGTTAGATTTGGAGTACACAGTCACAGTGGGTAATACGGCCGTGGATTTTGAGTGTGCATTCTCTGTGTGCAATATGGTGATAGATTTGGAGTGGGCATTGACTGTGGGCAAGACGGCCGTGGATTTTGAGTGCGCGTTGACTGTGGGTAATATGGTGTTAGATTTGGAGTGCGCATTCACTGTGGCTAATACAGTCTTAGATTTGGAGTGCGCATTGACTGCGAGTATTACGGCCATAGTTTTGGAGTGCGCATTGACTGCGAGTAATACGGCCATAGTTTTGGAGTGCGCATTGACTGTGGGTAATACGGCCATGGATATTGACTGTGGGTAAAACAGTGTTAGATTTGGAGTGCGCATTGACTGTGGGTAATCCGGCCGTGGATTTTGAGTGCGCGTTGACAGTGCATAGTATGGTGTTAGATTTGGAGTGTGCGCTAACTGTGGGTAATACGGTGTTAGATTTGGAGAGCGCATTGACTGTGGGCAATATGTTGTTAGATTTGGAGTACGCATTGACTGTGGGCAATATGTTGTTAGATTTGGAGTACGCATTGACTGTGGGTAACACAGCCGTGGATTTTTAGTGTGCGTTTACTGTGGGTAATACGGCGTTAGATTTGGAGTGTGCATTGACTGTGGGCAATACGGCGTTACATTTAGAGTGCTCATTGACTGTGGGTAATACTGCCGTGGATATTGACTGCGCATTCTCTTTGTGCAATATGGTGATAGATTTGGAGTGGGCATTGACTGTGGGCAAGACGGCCGTGGATTTTAAGTGGGCATTGACTGTGGGTAATATGGTGTTAAATTTGGAGTGGGCATTGACTGTGGGCAATATGGCCGTGGGTTTTGAGTACGCATTGACTGTGGGCACTACGGCCGTGGATTTTGAGTGCGAATTGACTGTGGGTAATACGGTGTTAGATTTGGAGTGCGCATTGACTGCGAGTAATACGGCCATAGTTTTGGAGTGCGCATTGACTGCGAGTAATACGGCCATAGTTTTGGAGTGCGCATTGACTGTGGGTAATACGGCCGTGGATTTTTAGTGTGCGTTTACTGTGGGTAATACGGTGTTAGATTTGGAGTGTGCATTGACTGTGGGTAATACGGTGTTAGATTTGGAGTGTGCATTGACTGCGGGTAATACGGCCATGGATATGGAGTGCGCATTGACTGCGGGTAATACGGCGTTAAATTTGGAGTGTGCATTGACTGTGGGTATTACGGCCGTGGTTTTGGAGTGCACATTGAATGTGGGCAATGCGGCGTTACATTTGGAGTGCACATTGTCTGTGGCTAATATGGTGTTAGATTTGGAGTTCGCATTGACTGTGGGTAATATGGTGTTAGATTTGGAGTACGCATTGACTGTGGGTAATACTGCCGTGGATTTTGAGTGCGCATTCTCTGTGTGCAATATGGTGATAGATTTGGAGTGGGCATTGACTGTGGGCAAGATGGCCGTGGATTTTGAGTGGGCATTGACTGTGGGTAATATGGTGATAGATTTGGAGTGGGCATTGACTGTGGGCAATATGGCCGTGGGTTTTGAGTGCACATTGACTGTGGGTAATACAGCCGTGGATTTTGAGTGCGCGTTGACTGTGGGTAATACGGCATTAGATTTGGAGTACGCATTGACTGTGGGAAATACGGCCATGGAATTTGAGTGCGAATTGACTGTGGGTAATACGGTGTTAGATTTGGAGAGCGCATTGACTGTGGGCAATATGTTGTTAGATTTGGAGTACGCATTGACTGTGGGCAATATGTTGTTAGATTTGGAGTACGCATTGACTGTGGGTAACACAGCCGTGGATTTTTAGTGTGCGTTTACTGTGGGTAATACGGCGTTAGATTTGGAGTGTGCATTGACTGTGGGTAATACGGCCATGGATATGGAGTGCGCATTGACTGCGGGTAATACGGCGTGAGATTTGGAGTGTGCATTGACTGTGGGTATTACGGCCGTGGTTTTGCAGCGCACATTGAATGTGGGCAATACGGCGTTACATTTGGAGTGCACATTGTCTGTGGCTAATATGGTGTTAGATTTGGAGTTCGCATTGACTGTGGGTAATATGGTGTTAGATTTGGAGTGAGCAATGAATGTGGGCAATACGGCGTTACATTTAGAGTGCTCATTGACTGTGGGTAATACTGCCGTGGATTTTGAGTGTGCATTCTCTGTGTGCAATATGGTGATAGATTTGGAGTGGGCATTGACTGTGGGCAAGACGGCCGTGGATTTTGAGTGGGCATTGACTGTGGGTAATATGGTGTTAAATTTGGAGTGGGCATTGACTGTGGGCAATATGGCCGTGGGTTTTGAGTACGCATTGACTGTGGGCAATACGGCCGTGGATTTTGAGTGCGAATTGACTGTGGGTAATACGGTGTTAGATTTGGAGTGCGCATTCACTGTGGCTAATACAGTCTTAGATTTGGAGTGCGCATTGACTGCGAGTAATACGGCCATAGTTTTGGAGTGCGCATTGACTGCGAGTAATACGGCCATAGTTTTGGAGTGCGCATTGACTGTGGGTAATACGGCCATGGATATTGACTGTGGGTAAAACAGTGTTAGATTTGGTGTACACATCGACTGTGGGTAATATGGTGTTACATTTGGAGTGCGCATTGACTGTGGGAAATCCAGCCGTGGATTTTGAGTGCGCGTTGACTGTGCATAGTACGGTGTTAGATTTCGAGTGTGCGCTAACTGTGGGTCATACAGTGTTAGATTTGGAGAGCGCATTGACTGTGGGCAATATGTTGTTAGATTTGGAGTACGCATTGACTGTGGGTAACACAGCCGTGGATTTTTAGTGTGCGTTTACTTTGGGTAATACGGTGTTAGATTTGGAGTGTGCATTGACTGCGGGTAATACGGCCATGGATATGGAGTGCGCATTGACTGCGGGTAATACGGCGTTAGATTTGGAGCGCACATTGAATGTGGGCAATACGGCGTTACATTTGGAGTGCACATTGTCTGTGGCTAATATGGTGTTAGATTTGGAGTTCGCATTGACTGTGGGTAATATGGTGTTAGATTTGGAGTGAGCAATGAATGTGGGCAATACGGCGTTACATTTAGAGTGCTCATTGACTGTGGGTAATACTGCCGTGGATTTTGAGTGTGCATTCTCTGTGTGCAATATGGTGATAGATTTGGAGTGGGCATTGACTGTGGGCAAGACGGCCGTGGATTTTGAGTGGGCATTGACTGTGGGTAATATGGTGTTAAATTTGGAGTGGGCATTGACTGTGGGCAATATGGCCGTGGGTTTTGAGTACGCATTGACTGTGGGCAATACGGCCGTGGATTTTGAGTGCGAATTGACTGTGGGTAATACGGTGTTAGATTTGGAGTGCGCATTCACTGTGGCTAATACAGTCTTAGATTTGGAGTGCGTATTGACTGCGAGTAATACGGCCATAGTTTTGGAGTGCGCATTGACTGTGGGTAATACGGCCATGGATATTGACTGTGGGTAAAACAGTGTTAGATTTGGTGTACACATCGACTGTGGGTAATATGGTGTTACATTTGGAGTGCGCATTGACTGTGGGAAATCCAGCCGTGGATTTTGAGTGCGCGTTGACTGTGCATAGTACGGTGTTAGATTTCGAGTGTGCGCTAACTGTGGGTCATACAGTGTTAGATTTGGAGAGCGCATTGACTGTGGGCAATATGTTGTTAGATTTGGAGTACGCATTGACTGTGGGTAACACAGCCGTGGATTTTTAGTGTGCGTTTACTTTGGGTAATACGGCGTTAGATTTGGAGTGTGCATTGACTGTGGGTAATACGGTGTTAGATTTGGAGTGTGCATTGACTGCGGGTAATACGGCCATGGATATGGAGTGCGCATTGACTGCGGGTAATACGGCGTTAGATTTGGAGTGTGCATTGACTGTGGCTAATATGGTGTTAGATTTGGAGTTCGCATTGACTGTGGGTAATATGGTGTTAGATTTGGAGTACGCATTGACTGTGGGTAATACTGCCGTGGATTTTGAGTGCGCATTCTCTGTGTGCAATATGGTGATAGATTTGGAGTGGGCATTGACTGTGGGCAAGACGGCCGTGGATTTTGAGTGGGCATTGACTGTGGGTAATATGGTGATAGATTTGGAGTGGGCATTGACTGTGGGCAATATGGCCGTGGGTTTTGAGTGCACATTGACTGTGGGTAATACAGCCGTGGATTTTGAGTGCGCGTTGACTGTGGGTAATACGGCGTTAGATTTGGAGTACGCATTGACTGTGGGAAATACGGCCATGGAATTTGAGTGCGAATTGACTGTGGGTAATACGGTGTTAGATTTGGAGTACCCATCGACTGTGGGTAATATGGTGTTACATTTGGAGTGCGCATTGACTGTGGGTAATCCAGCCGTGGATCTTGAGTGCGCGTTGACTGTGCATAGTACGGTGTTAGATTTGGAGTGTGCGCTAACTAATACGGTGTTAGATTTGGAGAGCGCATTGACTGTGGGCAATATGTTGTTAGATTTGGAGTACGCATTGACTGTGGGTAACACAGTGTTAGATTTGGATTCTCAATTGACTGTGGGCAATATTGCCGTGGATTTGGAGTGTGCATTGTCTGTGGCTAATATGGTGTTTGATTTGGAGTTCGCATTGACTGTGGGTAATATGGTGTTAGATTTGGAGCGCACATTGAATGTGGGCAATACGGCGTTACATTTGGAGTGCACATTGTCTGTGGCTAATATGGTGTTAGATTTGGAGTGCGCATTCTCTGTGTGCAATATGGTGATAGATTTGGAGTGGGCATTGACTGTGGGCAATATGGCCATGGGTTTTGAGTGCACATTGACTGTGGGTAATACAGCCGTGGATTTTGAGTGCGCGTTGACTGTGGGTAATACGGCGTTAGATTTGGAGTACGCATTGACTGTGGGAAATACGGCCGTGGATTTTGAGTGGGCATTGACTGTGGGTAATATGGTGATAAATTTGGAGTGGGCATTGACTGTGGGCAATATGGCCGTGGGTTTTGAGTGCGCATTGACTGTGGGTAATACAGCCGTGGATTTTGAGTGCACGTTGACTGTGGGTAATACGGCGTTAGATTTGGAGTACGCATTGACTGTGGCAGTACGGCCGTGGATTTTGAGTGCGAATTGACTGTGGGTAATACGGTGTTAGATTTGGAGTTCGCATTGACTGTGGGTAATATGGTGTTAGATTTGGAGTGAGCATTGACTGTGGGCAATACGGCGTTACATTTGGAGTGCGCATTGCCTGTGGGTAATACTGCCGTGGATTTGAGTGCGCTTTGACAGTGGGTAATACGGCGTTAGATTTGGAGTGTGCATTGACTGTGGGTATTATGGCCGTGGTTGTGGAGCGCACATTGACTGTGGGCAATACGGCGTTACATTTGGAGTGCACATTGTCTGTGGCTAATACGGTGTTAGATTTGGAGTTCGCATTGACTGTGGGTAATATGGTGTTAGATTTGGAGTGAGCAATGAATGTGGGCAATACGGCCGTGGATTTTGAGTGCGCATTGACGGTGGGTAATAATGCCGTGGATTTTGAGTGCGCATTGACTGTGGGTAATACAGTGTTAGATTTGGAGTACCCATCGACTGTGGGTAATATGGTGTTACATTTGGAGTGCGCATTGACTGTGGGTAATCCGGCCGTGGATCTTGAGTGCGCGTTGACTGTGCATAGTACGGTGTTAGATTTGGAGTGTGCGCTAACTAATACGGTGTTAGATTTGGAGAGCGCATTGACTGTGGGTAATACGGTGTTAGATTTGGAGTGCGCATTGACTGCGGGTAATACGGCCATGGATATGGAGTGCGCATTGACTGCGGGTAATACGGCGTTAGATTTGGAGTGTGCATTGACTGTGGGTATTACGGCCGTGGTTTTGGAGCGCACATTGAATGTGGGCAATACGGCGTTACATTTGGAGTGCACATTGTCTGTGGCTAATATGGTGTTAGATTTGGAATTCGCATTGACTGTGGGTAATATGGTGTTAAATTTGGAGTGAGCAATGAATGTGGGCAATACGGCGTTACATTTAGAGTGCTCATTGACTGTGGGTAATACTGCCGTGGATTTTGAGTGCGCATTCTCTGTGTGCAATATGGTGATAGATTTGGAGTGGGCATTGACTGTGGGCAAGATGGCCGTGGATTTTGAGTGGGCATTGACTGCGGGTAATACGGCCATGGATTTGGAGTGCGCATTGACTGTGGGTAATACGGCCGTGGATTTTGAGTGCGCATTGACTGAGGGTAATACGGCCAGGGATATTGACTGCGCATTGACTGTGGTAATACAGTGTTAGATTTGGAGTGAGCATCGATTGTGGGGAAAATGATGTTAGATTTGTAGTGCGCATTGACTGTGGGAAATCCGGCCGTGGATTTTGAGTGCGCATCGACTGTGGGTAATACGGTGTTAGATTTCTAGTGCACATTGACAGTGGGTAATACGGTGTTAGATTTGGAGTGCGCATTGACTGTGGGTATTACGGCCGTGGTTTTGGAGCGCGCTTTGACTGTGGGCAATACGGCATTACATTTGGAGTGCACATTTTCTATGGCTAATACGGTGTTAGATTTGGAGTTCGCATTGACTGTGGGTAATATGGTGTTAGATTTGGAGTGAGCATTGACTGTGGGTAATACTGCCATGGATTTTGAGTGCGCGTTGACTGTGGGTAATACGGCGTTAGATTTGGAGTACGCATTGACTGTGGGAAATACGGCCGTGGATTTTGAGTGGGCATTGACTGTGGGTAATATGGTGATAAATTTGGAGTGGGCATTGACTGTGGGCAATATGGCCGTGGGTTTTGAGTGCGCATTGACTGTGGGTAATACAGCCGTGGATTTTGAGTGCACGTTGACTGTGGGTAATACGGCGTTAGATTTGGAGTACGCATTGACTGTGGCAGTACGGCCGTGGATTTTGAGTGCGAATTGACTGTGGGTAATACGGTGTTAGATTTGGAGTTCGCATTGACTGTGGGTAATATGGTGTTAGATTTGGAGTGAGCATTGACTGTGGGCAATACGGCGTTACATTTGGAGTGCGCATTGCCTGTGGGTAATACTGCCGTGGATTTGAGTGCGCTTTGACAGTGGGTAATACGGCGTTAGATTTGGAGTGTGCATTGACTGTGGGTATTATGGCCGTGGTTGTGGAGCGCACAATGACTGTGGGCAATACGGCGTTACATTTGGAGTGCACATTGTCTGTGGCTAATACGGTGTTAGATTTGGAGTTCGCATTGACTGTGGGTAATATGGTGTTAGATTTGGAGTGAGCAATGAATGTGGGCAATACGGCCGTGGATTTTGAGTGCGCATTGACGGTGGGTAATAATGCCGTGGATTTTGAGTGCGCATTGACTGTGGGTAATACAGTGTTAGATTTGGAGTACCCATCGACTGTGGGTAATATGGTGTTACATTTGGAGTGCGCATTGACTGTGGGTAATCCGGCCGTGGATCTTGAGTGCGCGTTGACTGTGCATAGTACGGTGTTAGATTTGGAGTGTGCGCTAACTAATACGGTGTTAGATTTGGAGAGCGCATTGACTGTGGGTAATACGGTGTTAGATTTGGAGTGCGCATTGACTGCGGGTAATACGGCCATGGATATGGAGTGCGCATTGACTGCGGGTAATACGGCGTTAGATTTGGAGTGTGCATTGACTGTGGGTATTACGGCCGTGGTTTTGGAGCGCACATTGAATGTGGGCAATACGGCGTTACATTTGGAGTGCACATTGTCTGTGGCTAATATGGTGTTAGATTTGGAATTCGCATTGACTGTGGGTAATATGGTGTTAAATTTGGAGTGAGCAATGAATGTGGGCAATACGGCGTTACATTTAGAGTGCTCATTGACTGTGGGTAATACTGCCGTGGATTTTGAGTGCGCATTCTCTGTGTGCAATATGGTGATAGATTTGGAGTGGGCATTGACTGTGGGCAAGATGGCCGTGGATTTTGAGTGGGCATTGACTGCGGGTAATACGGCCATGGATTTGGAGTGCGCATTGACTGTGGGTAATACGGCCGTGGATTTTGAGTGCGCATTGACTGAGGGTAATACGGCCAGGGATATTGACTGCGCATTGACTGTGGTAATACAGTGTTAGATTTGGAGTGAGCATCGATTGTGGGGAAAATGATGTTAGATTTGTAGTGCGCATTGACTGTGGGAAATCCGGCCGTGGATTTTGAGTGCGCATCGACTGTGGGTAATACGGTGTTAGATTTCTAGTGCACATTGACAGTGGGTAATACGGTGTTAGATTTGGAGTGCGCATTGACTGTGGGTATTACGGCCGTGGTTTTGGAGCGCGCTTTGACTGTGGGCAATACGGCATTACATTTGGAGTGCACATTTTCTATGGCTAATACGGTGTTAGATTTGGAGTTCGCATTGACTGTGGGTAATATGGTGTTAGATTTGGAGTGAGCATTGACTGTGGGTAATACTGCCATGGATTTTGAGTGCGCATTGACTGTGGGTAATACAGTGTTAGATTTGGAGTGCGCATTGACTGTGGGTAATACGGCCGTGGATTTTGAGTGCGCATTGACTGTGTGTAATACTGCCGTGGTTTTGGAGCGCTCATTGACTGTGGGCAATATGCCGTTACTTTTGGAGTGCACATTGTCTGTGGCTAACAAGGTGTTAGATTTGGAGTTCGCATTGACTGTGGGTAATATGGTGTTAGATTTGGAGTGAGCATTGACTGTGGGCATTAGGGCGTTACATTTAGAGTGGGCATTGACTGTGGGCAATATGGCCGTGGGTTTTGAGTACGCATTGACTGTGGGCAATACGGCCGTGGATTTTGAGTGCGAATTGACTGTGGGTAATACGGTGTTAGATTTGGAGTGCACATTCACTGTGGCTAATACAGTCTTAGATTTGGAGTGCGCATTGACTGCGAGTAATACGGCCATAGTTTTGGAGTGCGCATTGACTGTGGGTAATACGGCCATGGATATTGACTGTGGGTAAAACAGTGTTAGATTTGGTGTACACATCGACTGTGGGTAATATGGTGTTACATTTGGAGTGCGCATTGACTGTGGGAAATCCAGCCGTGGATTTTGAGTGCGCGTTGACTGTGCATAGTACGGTGTTAGATTTCGAGTGTGCGCTAACTGTGGGTCATACAGTGTTAGATTTGGAGAGCGCATTGACTGTGGGTAATACGGTGTTAGATTTGGAGTGCGCATTGACTGCGGGTAATACGGCCATGGATATGGAGTGCGCATTGACTGCGGGTAATACGGCGTTAGATTTGGAGTGTGCTTTGACTGTGGGTATTACGGCCGTGGTTTTGGAGCGCACATTGAATGTGGGCAATACGGCGTTACATTTGGAGTGCACATTGTCTGTGGCTAATATGGTGTTAGATTTGGAATTCGCATTGACTGTGGGTAATATGGTGTTAAATTTGGAGTGAGCAATGAATGTGGGCAATACGGCGTTACATTTAGAGTGCTCATTGACTGTGGGTAATACTGCCGTGGATTTTGAGTGCGCATTCTCTGTGTGCAATATGGTGATAGATTTGGAGTGGGCATTGACTGTGGGCAAGATGGCCGTGGATTTTGAGTGGGCATTGACTGCGGGTAATACGGCCATGGATTTGGAGTGCGCATTGACTGTGGGTAATACGGCCGTGGATTTTGAGTGCGCATTGACTGAGGGTAATACGGCCAGGGATATTGACTGCGCATTGACTGTGGTAATACAGTGTTAGATTTGGAGTGAGCATCGATTGTGGGGAAAATGATGTTAGATTTGTAGTGCGCATTGACTGTGGGAAATCCGGCCGTGGATTTTGAGTGCGCATCGACTGTGGGTAATACGGTGTTAGATTTCTAGTGCACATTGACAGTGGGTAATACGGTGTTAGATTTGGAGTGCGCATTGACTGTGGGTATTACGGCCGTGGTTTTGGAGCGCGCTTTGACTGTGGGCAATACGGCATTACATTTGGAGTGCACATTTTCTATGGCTAATACGGTGTTAGATTTGGAGTTCGCATTGACTGTGGGTAATATGGTGTTAGATTTGGAGTGAGCATTGACTGTGGGTAATACTGCCATGGATTTTGAGTGCGCATTGACTGTGGGTAATACAGTGTTAGATTTGGAGTGCGCATTGACTGTGGGTAATACGGCCGTGGATTTTGAGTGCGCATTGACTGTGTGTAATACTGCCGTGGTTTTGGAGCGCTCATTGACTGTGGGCAATATGCCGTTACTTTTGGAGTGCACATTGTCTGTGGCTAACAAGGTGTTAGATTTGGAGTTCGCATTGACTGTGGGTAATATGGTGTTAGATTTGGAGTGAGCATTGACTGTGGGCATTAGGGCGTTACATTTAGAGTGGGCATTGACTGTGGGCAATATGGCCGTGGGTTTTGAGTACGCATTGACTGTGGGCAATACGGCCGTGGATTTTGAGTGCGAATTGACTGTGGGTAATACGGTGTTAGATTTGGAGTGCGCATTCACTGTGGCTAATACAGTCTTAGATTTGGAGTGCGCATTGACTGCGATTAATACGGCCATAGTTTTGGAGTGCGCATTGACTGTGGGTAATACGGCCATGGATATTGACTGTGGGTAAAACAGTGTTAGATTTGGTGTACACATCGACTGTGGGTAATATGGTGTTACATTTGGAGTGCGCATTGACTGTGGGAAATCCAGCCGTGGATTTTGAGTGCGCGTTGACTGTGCATAGTACGGTGTTAGATTTCGAGTGTGCGCTAACTGTGGGTCATACAGTGTTAGATTTGGAGAGCGCATTGACTGTGGGCAATATGTTGTTAGATTTGGAGTACGCATTGACTGTGGGTAACACAGCCGTGGATTTTTAGTGTGCGTTTACTTTGGGTAATACGGCGTTAGATTTGGAGTGTGCATTGACTGTGGGTAATACGGTGTTAGATTTGGAGTGTGCATTGACTGCGGGTAATACGGCCATGGATATGGAGTGCGCATTGACTGCGGGTAATACGGCGTTAGATTTGGAGTGTGCATTGACTGTGGGTATTACGGCCGTGGTTTTGGAGTGCACATTGAATGTGGGCAATACGGCGTTACATTTGGAGTGCACATTGTCTGTGGCTAATATGGTGTTAGATTTGGAGTTCGCATTGACTGTGGGTAATATGGTGTTAGATTTGGAGTACGCATTGACTGTGGGTAATACTGCCGTGGATTTTGAGTGCGCATTCTCTGTGTGCAATATGGTGATAGATTTGGAGTGGGCATTGACTGTGGGCAAGACGGCCGTGGATTTTGAGTGGGCATTGACTGTGGGTAATATGGTGATAGATTTGGAGTGGGCATTGACTGTGGGCAATATGGCCGTGGGTTTTGAGTGCACATTGACTGTGGGTAATACAGCCGTGGATTTTGAGTGCGCGTTGACTGTGGGTAATACGGCGTTAGATTTGGAGTACGCATTGACTGTGGGAAATACGGCCATGGAATTTGAGAGCGAATTGACTGTGGGTAATACGGTGTTAGATTTGGAGTACCCATCGACTGTGGGTAATATGGTGTTACATTTGGAGTGCGCATTGACTGTGGGTAATCCAGCCATGGATCTTGAGTGCGCGTTGACTGTGCATAGTACGGTGTTAGATTTGGAGTGTGCGCTAACTAATACGGTGTTAGATTTGGAGAGCGCATTGACTGTGGGCAATATGTTGTTAGATTTGGAGTACGCATTGACTGTGGGTAACACAGTGTTAGATTTGGATTCTCAATTGACTGTGGGCAATATTGCCGTGGATTTGGAGTGTGCATTGTCTGTGGCTAATATGGTGTTTGATTTGGAGTTCACATTGAATGTGGGCAATACGGCGTTACATTTGGAGTGCACATTGTCTGTGGCTAATATGGTGTTAGATTTGGAGTGCGCATTCTCTGTGTGCAATATGGTGATAGATTTGGAGTGGGCATTGACTGTGGGCAATATGGCCATGGGTTTTGAGTGCACATTGACTGTGGGTAATACAGCCGTGGATTTTGAGTGCGCGTTGACTGTGGGTAATACGGCGTTAGATTTGGAGTACGCATTGACTGTGGGAAATACGGCCGTGGATTTTGAGTGGGCATTGACTGTGGGTAATATGGTGATAAATTTGGAGTGGGCATTGACTGTGGGCAATATGGCCGTGGGTTTTGAGTGCGCATTGACTGTGGGTAATACAGCCGTGGATTTTGAGTGCACGTTGACTGTGGGTAATACGGCGTTAGATTTGGAGTACGCATTGACTGTGGCAGTACGGCCGTGGATTTTGAGTGCGAATTGACTGTGGGTAATACGGTGTTAGATTTGGAGTTCGCATTGACTGTGGGTAATATGGTGTTAGATTTGGAGTGAGCATTGACTGTAGGCAATACGGCGTTACATTTGGAGTGCGCATTGCCTGTGGGTAATACTGCCGTGGATTTGAGTGCGCTTTGACAGTGGGTAATACGGCGTTAGATTTGGAGTGTGCATTGACTGTGGGTATTATGGCCGTGGTTGTGGAGCGCACATTGACTGTGGGCAATACGGCGTTACATTTGGAGTGCACATTGTCTGTGGCTAATACGGTGTTAGATTTGGAGTTCGCATTGACTGTGGGTAATATGGTGTTAGATTTGGAGTGAGCAATGAATGTGGGCAATACGGCCGTGGATTTTGAGTGCGCATTGACGGTGGGTAATAATGCCGTGGATTTTGAGTGCGCATTGACTGTGGGTAATACAGTGTTAGATTTGGAGTACCCATCGACTGTGGGTAATATGGTGTTACATTTGGAGTGCGCATTGACTGTGGGTAATCCGGCCGTGGATCTTGAGTGCGCGTTGACTGTGCATAGTACGGTGTTAGATTTGGAGTGTGCGCTAACTAATACGGTGTTAGATTTGGAGAGCGCATTGACTGTGGGTAATACGGTGTTAGATTTGGAGTGCGCATTGACTGCGGGTAATACGGCCATGGATATGGAGTGCGCATTGACTGCGGGTAATACGGCGTTAGATTTGGAGTGTGCATTGACTGTGGGTATTACGGCCGTGGTTTTGGAGCGCACATTGAATGTGGGCAATACGGCGTTACATTTGGAGTGCACATTGTCTGTGGCTAATATGGTGTTAGATTTGGAATTCGCATTGACTGTGGGTAATATGGTGTTAAATTTGGAGTGAGCAATGAATGTGGGCAATACGGCGTTACATTTAGAGTGCTCATTGACTGTGGGTAATACTGCCGTGGATTTTGAGTGCGCATTCTCTGTGTGCAATATGGTGATAGATTTGGAGTGGGCATTGACTGTGGGCAAGATGGCCGTGGATTTTGAGTGGGCATTGACTGCGGGTAATACGGCCATGGATTTGGAGTGCGCATTGACTGTGGGTAATACGGCCGTGGATTTTGAGTGCGCATTGACTGAGGGTAATACGGCCAGGGATATTGACTGCGCATTGACTGTGGTAATACAGTGTTAGATTTGGAGTGAGCATCGATTGTGGGGAAAATGATGTTAGATTTGTAGTGCGCATTGACTGTGGGAAATCCGGCCGTGGATTTTGAGTGCGCATCGACTGTGGGTAATACGGTGTTAGATTTCTAGTGCACATTGACAGTGGGTAATACGGTGTTAGATTTGGAGTGCGCATTGACTGTGGGTATTACGGCCGTGGTTTTGGAGCGCGCTTTGACTGTGGGCAATACGGCATTACATTTGGAGTGCACATTTTCTATGGCTAATATGGTGTTAGATTTGGAGTTCGCATTGACTGTGGGTAATATGGTGTTAGATTTGGAGTGAGCATTGACTGTGGGTAATACTGCCATGGATTTTGAGTGCGCGTTGACTGTGGGTAATACGGCGTTAGATTTGGAGTACGCATTGACTGTGGGAAATACGGCCGTGGATTTTGAGTGGGCATTGACTGTGGGTAATATGGTGATAAATTTGGAGTGGGCATTGACTGTGGGCAATATGGCCGTGGGTTTTGAGTGCGCATTGACTGTGGGTAATACAGCCGTGGATTTTGAGTGCACGTTGACTGTGGGTAATACGGCGTTAGATTTGGAGTACGCATTGACTGTGGCAGTACGGCCGTGGATTTTGAGTGCGAATTGACTGTGGGTAATACGGTGTTAGATTTGGAGTTCGCATTGACTGTGGGTAATATGGTGTTAGATTTGGAGTGAGCATAGACTGTGGGCAATACGGCGTTACATTTGGAGTGCGCATTGCCTGTGGGTAATACTGCCGTGGATTTGAGTGCGCTTTGACAGTGGGTAATACGGCGTTAGATTTGGAGTGTGCATTGACTGTGGGTATTATGGCCGTGGTTGTGGAGCGCACAATGACTGTGGGCAATACGGCGTTACATTTGGAGTGCACATTGTCTGTGGCTAATACGGTGTTAGATTTGGAGTTCGCATTGACTGTGGGTAATATGGTGTTAGATTTGGAGTGAGCATTGACTGTGGGTAATACTGCCATGGATTTTGAGTGCGCATTGACTGTGGGTAATACAGTGTTAGATTTGGAGTGCGCATTGACTGTGGGTAATACGGCCGTGGATTTTGAGTGCGCATTGACTGTGTGTAATACTGCCGTGGTTTTGGAGTGCTCATTGACTGTGGGCAATATGCCGTTACTTTTGGAGTGCACATTGTCTGTGGCTAACAAGGTGTTAGATTTGGAGTTCGCATTGACTGTGGGTAATATGGTGTTAGATTTGGAGTGAGCATTGACTGTGGGCATTAGGGCGTTACATTTAGAGTGCGCATTGACTGTGGGTAATATGGTTTTAGATTTGGAGTGCACATTCACTGCGGGTAATACGGCCATGGATTTGGAGTGCGCATTGACTGTGGGCAATAGGGTGTTAGATTTGGAGTACGCATTGACTCTGGGTAATACAGCCGTGAATGTTTAGTGCGCTTCGACTGGGGGAAATATGGTGTTAGATTTGGAGTACGCATTGACTGTGGTTAATACGGCCGTGGATTTTGAGTGCGCATTGACTGTGGGTAATACAGTGTTAGATTTGGAGTGTGCATTGACTGTGTGTAATACGGCGTTACATTTAGAGTGCGCATTGACTGTGGGTAATATGGTTTTAGATTTGGAGTGCACATTCAGTGTGGGTAATACAGCCATGGATTTTTAGTGCGCGTTGACTCTGGGTAATACGGCGTTAGATTTGGAGTGTGCATTGACTGTGGGTAATACAGTGTTAGATTTGGAGTGCGCATTCACTGTGCGTAATATAGTTTTAGACTTGGAGTGCGCAGTGACTGTGGGTAATACGGCCGTGGATATTGACTGCGCATTGACTGTGGGTAATACGGCCGTGGATATTGACTGCGCATTGACTGTGGGTAATACGGCCGTGGATATTGACTGCGCATTAACTGTGGGTAACACAGTATTAGGTTTGGAGTGCACATCGATTGTTTGGAATATGGTGTTAGATCTAGAGTGTGCATTGACTGTGGCAATCTGGCCATGCATTTTTAATGCGCATTGACTGTGGGTAATACGGTGTTAGATTTGGACTGCGCATTGGCTGTAGGTAATACGGTGTTAGATTTGGAGTACGCTTTTACAATGGGTAATACGGCCGTGGATTTTGAGTGTGCATTGTCTGTGGGCAATACGGCCGTGGATTTTGAGTGGGCATTGACTGTGGGTAATATGGTGATAGATTTGGAGTGGGTATTAACTGTGGGCAATATGGCCATGGATTTTCAGTGCGCATTGACTGTGGGTAATACGGTGTTAGATTTGGAGTGCGCATTGACTGCGGGTAATACGGCCATGGAAATGGAGTGCGCATTGACTGTGGGTAATACGGCCGTGGATTTTGCGTGCGCATTGACTGTGGGTAATACGGTGTTAGATTTGGACTGCGCATTGACTGTGGGTAATACAGTGATAGATTTGGAGTTCACATTGTCTGTGGGCAATACGGTGTTAGATTTGGAGCGCGCATTCACTGTGGGTAATACGGCCATGGATATTGTCTGTGCATCGACTGTGGGTAATATAGTGTTAGATTTGGAGTGTGCATCTACTGTGGGTAATACGGTGTTTGATTTGGAGTGCACATTGACAGTGTGTAATACGGTGTTAGATTTGGAGTTCGCATTGACTGTGGGTAATATGGTGTTAGATTTGGAGTGAGCAATGAATGTGGGCAATACGGCGTTACATTTAGAGTGCGCATTGACTGTGGGTAATAATGCCGTGGATTTTGAGTGCGCATTGACTGTGGGTAATACAGTGTTAGATTTGGAGTACCCATCGACTGTGGGTAATATGGTGTTAGATTTGGAGTTCGCATTGACTGTGGGTAATATGGTGTTAGATTTGGAGTGAGCAATGAATGTGGGCAATACGGCGTTACATTTAGAGTGCTCATTGACTGTGGGTAATACTGCCGTGGATTTTGAGTGCGCATTCTCTGTGTGCAATATGGTGATAGATTTGGAGTGGGCATTGACTGTGGGCAAGACGGCCGTGGATTTTGAGTGGGCATTGACTGTGGGTAATATGGTGTTAAATTTGGAGTGGGCATTGACTGTGGGCAATATGGCCGTGGGTTTTGAGTACGCATTGACTGTGGGCAATACGGCCGTGGATTTTGAGTGCGAATTGACTGTGGGTAATACGGTGTTAGATTTGGAGTGCGCATTCACTGTGGCTAATACAGTCTTAGATTTGGAGTGCGCATTGACTGCGAGTAATACGGCCATAGTTTTGGAGTGCGCATTGACTGCGAGTAATACGGCCATAGTTTTGGAGTGCGCATTGACTGTGGGTAATACGGCCATGGATATTGACTGTGGGTAAAACAGTGTTAGATTTGGTGTACACATCGACTGTGGGTAATATGGTGTTACATTTGGAGTGCGCATTGACTGTGGGAAATCCAGCCGTGGATTTTGAGTGCGCGTTGACTGTGCATAGTACGGTGTTAGATTTCGAGTGTGCGCTAACTGTGGGTCATACAGTGTTAGATTTGGAGAGCGCATTGACTGTGGGTAATACGGTGTTAGATTTGGAGTGCGCATTGACTGCGGGTAATACGGCCATGGATATTGACTGTGGGTAAAACAGTGTTAGATTTGGTGTACACATCGACTGTGGGTAATATGGTGTTACATTTGGAGTGCTCATTGACTGTGGGAAATCCAGCCGTGGATTTTGAGTGCGCGTTGACTGTGCATAGTACGGTGTTAGATTTCGAGTGTGCGCTAACTGTGGGTAATACGGTGTTAGATTTTAAGTGCGCATTGACTGTGCGTAATACAGTGTTAGATTTGGAGAGCGCATTGACTGTGGGCAATATGTTGCTATATTTGGAGTACGCATTGACTGTGGGTAACACAGCCGTGGATTTTTAGTGTGCGTTTACTGTGGGTAATACGGCGTTAGATTTGGAGTGTGCATTGACTATGGTTAATACGGTGTTAGATTTGGAGTGTGCATTGACTGCGGGTAATACGGCCATGGATATGGAGTGCGCATTGACTGCGGGTAATACGGCGTTAGATTTGGAGTGTGCATTGACTGTGGGTATTACGGCCGTGGTTTTGGAGTGCACATTGAATGTGGGCAATACGGCGTTACATTTGGAGTGCACATTGTCTGTGGCTAATATGGTGTTAGATTTGGAGTGCGCATTGACTGCGGGTAATACGGCGTTAGATTTGGAGTGTGCATTGACTGTGGGTATTACGGCCGTGGTTTTGGAGTGCACATTGAATGTGGGCAATACGGCGTTACATTTGGAGTGCACATTGTCTGTGGCTAATATGGTGTTAGATTTGGAGTTCGCATTGACTGTGGGTAATATGGTGTTAGATTTGGAGTACGCATTGACTGTGGGTAATACTGCCGTGGATTTTGAGTGCGCATTCTCTGTGTGCAATATGGTGATGGATTTGGAGTGGGCATTGACTGTGGGCAAGACGGCCGTGGATTTTGAGTGGGCATTGACTGTGGGTAATATGGTGATAGATTTGGAGTGGGCATTGACTGTGGGCAATATGGCCGTGGGTTTTGAGTGCACATTGACTGTGGGTAATACAGCCGTGGATTTTGAGTGCGCGTTGACTGTGGGTAATACGGCGTTAGATTTGGAGTACGCATTGACTGTGGGTAATAATGCCATGGAATTTGAGTGCGCATTGACTGTGGGTAATACAGTGTTAGATTTGGAGTACCCATCGACTGTGGGTAATATGGTGTTACATTTGGAGTGCGCATTGACTGTGGGTAATCCGGCCGTGGATCTTGAGTGCGCGTTGACTGTGCATAGTACGGTGTTAGATTTGGAGTGTGCGCTAACTAATACGGTGTTAGATTTGGAGAGCGCATTGACTGCGGGTAACACAGCCGTGGATTTTTAGTGTGCGTTTACTGTGGGTAATACGGCGTTAGATTTGGAGTGTGCATTGACTGTGGGTAATACGGTGTTAGATTTGGAGTGCGCATTGACTGCGGGTAATACGGCCATGGATATGGAGTGCGCATTGACTGCGGGTAATACGGCGTTACATTTGGAGTGCACATTGTCTGTGGCTAATATGGTGTTAGATTTGGAGTTCGCATTGACTGTGGGTAATATGGTGTTAGATTTGGAGTGAGCAATGAATGTGGGCAATACGGCGTTACATTTAGAGTGCTCATTGACTGTGGGTAATACTGCCGTGGATTTTGAGTGCGCATTCTCTGTGTGCAATATGGTGATAGATTTGGAGTGGGCATTGACTGTGGGCAAGACGGCCGTGGATTTTGAGTGGGCATTGACTGTGGGTAATTTGGTGATAGATTTGGAGTGGGCATTGACTGTGGGCAACATGGCCGTGGGTTTTGAGTGCACATTGACTGTGTGCAATACGGCCGTGGATTTTGAGTGCGCGTTGACTGTGGGTAATACGGCGTTAGATTTGGAGTACGCATTGACTGTGGGAAATACGGCCATGGAATTTGAGTGCGAATTGACTGTGGGTAATACGGTGTTAGATTTGGAGTTCGCATTGACTGTGGGTAATATGGTGTTAGATTTGGAGTGAGCATTGACTGTGGGCAATACGACGTTACATTTGGAGTACGCATTGCCTGTGGGTAATACTGCCGTGGATTTGAGTGCGCTTTGACAGTGGGTAATACGGCGTTAGATTTGGAGTGTGCATTGACTGTGGGTATTATGGCCGTGGTTGTGGAGCGCACATTGACTGTGGGCAATACGGCGTTACATTTGGAGTGCACATTGTCTGTGGCTAATACGGTGTTAGATTTGGAGTTCGCATTGACTGTGGGTAATATGGTGTTACATTTGGAGTGCGCATTGACTGTGGGTAATCCGGCCGTGGATCTTGAGTGCGGGTTGACTGTGCATAGTACGGTGTTAGATTTGGAGTGTGCGCTAACTAATACGGTGTTAGATTTGGAGAGCGCATTGACTGTGGGCAATATGTTGTTAGATTTGGAGTACGCATTGACTGTGGGTAACACCACTGTGGATTTTTAGTGTGCGTTTACTGTGGGTAATACGGCGTTAGATTTGGAGTGTGCATTGACTGTGGGTAATACGGTGTTAGATTTGGAGTGCGCATTGACTGCGGGTAATACGGCCATGGATATGGAGTGCGCATTGACTGCGGGTAATACGGCGTTAGATTTGGAGTGTGCATTGACTGTGGGTATTACGGCCGTGGTTTTGGAGCGCACATTGAATGTGGGCAATACGGCGTTACATTTGGAGTGCACATTGTCTGTGGCTAATATGGTGTTAGATTTGGAATTCGCATTGACTGTGTGTAATATGGTGTTAGATTTGGAGTGAGCAATGAATGTGGGCAATACGGCGTTACATTTAGAGTGCTCATTGACTGTGGGTAATACTGCCGTGGATTTTGAGTGCGCATTCTCTGTGTGCAATATGGTGATAGATTTGGAGTGGGCATTGACTGTGGGCAAGACGGCCGTGGATTTTGAGTGGGCATTGACTGTGGGTAATACAGTGTTAGATTTGGAGAGCGCATTGACTGTGGGCAATATGTTGCTATATTTGGAGTACGCATTGACTGTGGGTAACACAGCCGTGGATTTTTAGTGTGCGTTTACTGTGGGTAATACGGCGTTAGATTTGGAGTGTGCATTGACTATGGTTAATACGGTGTTAGATTTGGAGTGTGCATTGACTGCGGGTAATACGGCCATGGATATGGAGTGCGCATTGACTGCGGGTAATACGGCGTTAGATTTGGAGTGTGCATTGACTGTGGGTATTACGGCCGTGGTTTTGGAGTGCACATTGAATGTGGGCAATACGGCGTTACATTTGGAGTGCACATTGTCTGTGGCTAATATGGTGTTAGATTTGGAGTGCGCATTGACTGCGGGTAATACGGCGTTAGATTTGGAGTGTGCATTGACTGTGGGTATTACGGCCGTGGTTTTGGAGTGCACATTGAATGTGGGCAATACGGCGTTACATTTGGAGTGCACATTGTCTGTGGCTAATATGGTGTTAGATTTGGAGTTCGCATTGACTGTGGGTAATATGGTGTTAGATTTGGAGTACGCATTGACTGTGGGTAATACTGCCGTGGATTTTGAGTGCGCATTCTCTGTGTGCAATATGGTGATGGATTTGGAGTGGGCATTGACTGTGGGCAAGACGGCCGTGGATTTTGAGTGGGCATTGACTGTGGGTAATATGGTGATAGATTTGGAGTGGGCATTGACTGTGGGCAATATGGCCGTGGGTTTTGAGTGCACATTGACTGTGGGTAATACAGCCGTGGATTTTGAGTGCGCGTTGACTGTGGGTAATACGGCGTTAGATTTGGAGTACGCATTGACTGTGGGTAATAATGCCATGGAATTTGAGTGCGCATTGACTGTGGGTAATACAGTGTTAGATTTGGAGTACCCATCGACTGTGGGTAATATGGTGTTACATTTGGAGTGCGCATTGACTGTGGGTAATCCGGCCGTGGATCTTGAGTGCGCGTTGACTGTGCATAGTACGGTGTTAGATTTGGAGTGTGCGCTAACTAATACGGTGTTAGATTTGGAGAGCGCATTGACTGCGGGTAACACAGCCGTGGATTTTTAGTGTGCGTTTACTGTGGGTAATACGGCGTTAGATTTGGAGTGTGCATTGACTGTGGGTAATACGGTGTTAGATTTGGAGTGCGCATTGACTGCGGGTAATACGGCCATGGATATGGAGTGCGCATTGACTGCGGGTAATACGGCGTTACATTTGGAGTGCACATTGTCTGTGGCTAATATGGTGTTAGATTTGGAGTTCGCATTGACTGTGGGTAATATGGTGTTAGATTTGGAGTGAGCAATGAATGTGGGCAATACGGCGTTACATTTAGAGTGCTCATTGACTGTGGGTAATACTGCCGTGGATTTTGAGTGCGCATTCTCTGTGTGCAATATGGTGATAGATTTGGAGTGGGCATTGACTGTGGGCAAGACGGCCGTGGATTTTGAGTGGGCATTGACTGTGGGTAATTTGGTGATAGATTTGGAGTGGGCATTGACTGTGGGCAACATGGCCGTGGGTTTTGAGTGCACATTGACTGTGTGCAATACGGCCGTGGATTTTGAGTGCGCGTTGACTGTGGGTAATACGGCGTTAGATTTGGAGTACGCATTGACTGTGGGAAATACGGCCATGGAATTTGAGTGCGAATTGACTGTGGGTAATACGGTGTTAGATTTGGAGTTCGCATTGACTGTGGGTAATATGGTGTTAGATTTGGAGTGAGCATTGACTGTGGGCAATACGACGTTACATTTGGAGTACGCATTGCCTGTGGGTAATACTGCCGTGGATTTGAGTGCGCTTTGACAGTGGGTAATACGGCGTTAGATTTGGAGTGTGCATTGACTGTGGGTATTATGGCCGTGGTTGTGGAGCGCACATTGACTGTGGGCAATACGGCGTTACATTTGGAGTGCACATTGTCTGTGGCTAATACGGTGTTAGATTTGGAGTTCGCATTGACTGTGGGTAATATGGTGTTACATTTGGAGTGCGCATTGACTGTGGGTAATCCGGCCGTGGATCTTGAGTGCGGGTTGACTGTGCATAGTACGGTGTTAGATTTGGAGTGTGCGCTAACTAATACGGTGTTAGATTTGGAGAGCGCATTGACTGTGGGCAATATGTTGTTAGATTTGGAGTACGCATTGACTGTGGGTAACACCACTGTGGATTTTTAGTGTGCGTTTACTGTGGGTAATACGGCGTTAGATTTGGAGTGTGCATTGACTGTGGGTAATACGGTGTTAGATTTGGAGTGCGCATTGACTGCGGGTAATACGGCCATGGATATGGAGTGCGCATTGACTGCGGGTAATACGGCGTTAGATTTGGAGTGTGCATTGACTGTGGGTATTACGGCCGTGGTTTTGGAGCGCACATTGAATGTGGGCAATACGGCGTTACATTTGGAGTGCACATTGTCTGTGGCTAATATGGTGTTAGATTTGGAATTCGCATTGACTGTGTGTAATATGGTGTTAGATTTGGAGTGAGCAATGAATGTGGGCAATACGGCGTTACATTTAGAGTGCTCATTGACTGTGGGTAATACTGCCGTGGATTTTGAGTGCGCATTCTCTGTGTGCAATATGGTGATAGATTTGGAGTGGGCATTGACTGTGGGCAAGACGGCCGTGGATTTTGAGTGGGCATTGACTGTGGGTAATATGGTGATAGATTTGGAGTGGGCATTGACTGTGGGCAATATGGCCGTGGGTTTTGAGTGCACATTGACTGTGGGCAATACGGCCGTGGATTTTGAGTGCGCGTTGACTGTGGGTAATACGGCATTAGATTTGGAGTACGCATTGACTGTGGGAAATACGGCCATGGAATTTGAGTGCGAATTGGCTGTGGGTAATACGGTGTTAGATTTGGAGTGCGCATTCACTGTGGCTAATACATTCTTAGATTTGGAGTGCGCATTGACTGCGAGTAATACGGCCATAGTCTTGAAGTGCGCATTGACTGTGCGCAAGACGGCCGTGGATTTTGAGTGGGCATTGAATGTGGGTAATATGGTGATAAATTTGGAGTGGGCATTGACTGTGGGCAATATGGCCGTGGGTTTTGAGTGCGCATTGACTGTGGGTAATACAGCCGTGGATTTTGAGTGCACGTTGACTGTGGGTAATACGGCGTTAGATTTGGAGTACGCATTGACTGTGGGCAATACGGCCGTGGATTTTGAGTGGGCATTGACTGTGGGTAATATGGTGATAAATTTGGAGTGGGCATTGACTGTGGGCAATATGGCCGTGGGTTTTGAGTGCGCATTGACTGTGGGTAATACAGTGTTAGATTTGGAGTTCGCATTGACTGTGGGTAATATGGTGTTAGATTTGGAGTGAGCATTGACTGTGGGCAATACAACGTTACATTTGGAGTACGCATTGCCTGTGGGTAATACTGCCGTGGATTTTGAGTGCGCTTTGACAGTGGGTAAGACGGTCTTAGATATGGAGTACGCATTGCCTGTGGGTAATACGGCGTTAGATTTGGAGTGTGCATTGACTGTGGGTAATACGGTGTTAGATTTGGAGTGCGCATTGACTGCGGGTAATACGGCCATGGATATGGAGTGCGCATTGACTGCGGGTAATACGGCGTTAGATTTGGAGTGTGCATTGACTGTGGGTATTACGGCCGTGGTTTTGGAGCGCACATTGAATGTGGGCAATACGGCGTTATATTTGGAGTGCACATTGTCTGTGGCTAATATGGTGTTAGATTTGGAGTGCGAATTGACTGTGGGTAATACGGTGTTAGATTTGGAGTGCGCATTCACTGTGGCTAATACAGTCTTAGATTTGGGGTGCGCATTGACTGCGAGTAATACGGCCATAGTTTTGGAGTGTGCATTGACTGCGAGTAATACGGCCATAGTTTTGGAGTGCGCATTGACTGTGGGTAATACGGCCATGGATATTGACTGTGGGTAAAACAGTGTTAGATTTGGAGTACACATCGACTGTGGGTAATATGGTGTTACATTTGGAGTACGCATTGCCTGTGGGTAATACTGCCGTGGATTTGAGTGCGCTTTGACAGTGGGTAATACGGCGTTAGATTTGGAGTGTGCATTGACTGTGGGTATTATGGCCGTGGTTGTGGAGCGCACATTGACTGTGGGCAATACGGCGTTACATTTGGAGTGCACATTGTCTGTGGCTAATACGGTGTTAGATTTGGAGTTCGCATTGACTGTGGGTAATATGGTGTTAGATTTGGAGTGAGCAATGAATGTGGGCAATACGGCGTTACATTTAGAGTGCGCATTGACTGTGGGTAATAATGCCGTGGATTTTGAGTGCGCATTGACTGTGGGTAATACAGTGTTAGATTTGGAGTGCGCATTGACTGTGGGTAATCCGGCCGTGGATCTTGAGTGCGCGTTGACTGTGCATAGTACGGTGTTAGATTTGGAGTGTGCGCTAACTAATACGGTGTTAGATTTGGAGAGCGCATTGACTGTGGGTAACACAGCCGTGGATTTTTAGTGTGCGTTTACTGTGGGTAATACGGCGTTAGATTTGGAGTGTGCATTGACTGTGGGTAATACGGTGTTAGATTTGGAGTGCGCATTGACTGCGGGTAATACGGCGTTAGATTTGGAGTGTGCATTGTCTGTGGCTAATATGGTGTTTGATTTGGAGTTCGCATTGACTGTGGGTAAAATGGTGTTAGATTTGGAGCGCACATTGAATGTGGGCAATACGGCGTTACATTTGGAGTGCACATTGTCTGTGGCTAATATGGTGTTAGATTTGGAGTTCGCATTGACTGTGGGTAATATGGTGTTAGATTTGGAGTGAGCAATGAATGTGGGCAATACGGCGTTACATTTAGAGTGCTCATTGACTGTGGGTAATACTGCCGTGGATTTTGAGTGCGCATTCTCTGTGTGCAATATGGTGATAGATTTGGAGTGGGCATTGACTGTGGGCAATATGGCCGTGGGTTTTGAGTGCACATTGACTGTGGGCAATACAGCCATGGATTTTGAGTGCGCGTTGACTGTGGGTAATACGGCGTTAGATTTGGAGTACGCATTGACTGTGGGAAATACGGCCATGGAATTTGAGTGCGAATTGACTGTGGCTAATACATTCTTAGATTTGGAGTGCGCATTGACTGCGAGTAATACGGCCATAGTCTTGGAGTGCGCATTGACTGTGGGCAAGACGGCCGTGGATTTTGAGTGGGCATTGAATGTGGGTAATTTGGTGATAGATTTGGAGTGGGCATTGACTGTGGGCAACATGGCCGTGGGTTTTGAGTGCACATTGACTGTGTGCAATACGGCCGTGGATTTTGAGTGCGCGTTGACTGTGGGTAATACGGCGTTAGATTTGGAGTACGCATTGACTGTGGGAAATACGGCCATGGAATTTGAGTGCGAATTGACTGTGGGTAATACGGTGTTAGATTTGGAGTTCGCATTGACTGTGGGTAATATGGTGTTAGATTTGGAGTGAGCATTGACTGTGGGCAATACGACGTTACATTTGGAGTACGCATTGCCTGTGGGTAATACTGCCGTGGATTTGAGTGCGCTTTGACAGTGGGTAATACGGCGTTAGATTTGGAGTGTGCATTGACTGTGGGTATTATGGCCGTGGTTGTGGAGCGCACATTGACTGTGGGCAATACGGCGTTACATTTGGAGTGCACATTGTCTGTGGCTAATACGGTGTTAGATTTGGAGTTCGCATTGACTGTGGGTAATATGGTGTTACATTTGGAGTGCGCATTGACTGTGGGTAATAATGCCGTGGATTTTGAGTGCGCATTGACTGTGGGTAATACAGTGTTAGATTTGGAGTGCGCATTGACTGTGGGTAATCCGGCCGTGGATCTTGAGTGCGCGTTGACTGTGCATAGTACGGTGTTAGATTTGGAGTGTGCGCTAACTAATACGGTGTTAGATTTGGAGAGCGCATTGACTGTGGGTAACACAGCCGTGGATTTTTAGTGTGCGTTTACTGTGGGTAATACGGCGTTAGATTTGGAGTGTGCATTGACTGTGGGTAATACGGTGTTAGATTTGGAGTGCGCATTGACTGCGGGTAATACGGCGTTAGATGTGGAGTGTGCATTGTCTGTGGCTAATATGGTGTTTGATTTGGAGTTCGCATTGACTGTGGGTAAAATGGTGTTAGATTTGGAGCGCACATTGAATGTGGGCAATACGGCGTTACATTTGGAGTGCACATTGTCTGTGGCTAATATGGTGTTAGATTTGGAGTTCGCATTGACTGTGGGTAATATGGTGTTAGATTTGGAGTGAGCAATGAATGTGGGCAATACGGCGTTACATTTAGAGTGCTCATTGACTGTGGGTAATACTGCCGTGGATTTTGAGTGCGCATTCTCTGTGTGCAATATGGTGATAGATTTGGAGTGGGCATTGACTGTGGGCAATATGGCCGTGGGTTTTGAGTGCACATTGACTGTGGGCAATACGGCCGTGGATTTTGAGTGCGCGTTGACTGTGGGTAATACGGCGTTAGATTTGGAGTACGCATTGTCTGTGGGAAATACGGCCATGGAATTTGAGTGCGAATTGACTGTGGCTAATACATTCTTAGATTTGGAGTGCGCATTGACTGCGAGTAATACGGCCATAGTCTTGGAGTGCGCATTGACTGTGGGCAAGACGGCCGTGGATTTTGAGTGCACATTGACTGTGTGCAATACGGCCGTGGATTTTGAGTGCGCGTTGACTGTGGGTAATACGGCGTTAGATTTGGAGTACGCATTGACTGTGGGAAATATGGTGTTAGATTTGGAGTGAGCATTGACTGTGGGCAATACGACGTTACATTTGGAGTACGCATTGCCTGTGGGTAATACTGCCGTGGATTTGAGTGCGCTTTGACAGTGGGTAATACGGCGTTAGATTTGGAGTGTGCATTGACTGTGGGTATTATGGCCGTGGTTGTGGAGCGCACATTGACTGTGGGCAATACGGCGTTACATTTGGAGTGCACATTGTCTGTGGCTAATACGGTGTTAGATTTGGAGTTCGCATTGACTGTGGGTAATATGGTGTTACATTTGGAGTGCGCATTGACTGTGGGTAATCCGGCCGTGGATCTTGAGTGCGGGTTGACTGTGCATAGTACGGTGTTAGATTTGGAGTGTGCGCTAACTAATACGGTGTTAGATTTGGAGAGCGCATTGACTGTGGGCAATATGTTGTTAGATTTGGAGTACGCATTGACTGTGGGTAACACCACTGTGGATTTTTAGTGTGCGTTTACTGTGGGTAATACGGCGTTAGATTTGGAGTGTGCATTGACTGTGGGTAATACGGTGTTAGATTTGGAGTGCGCATTGACTGCGGGTAATACGGCCATGGATATGGAGTGCGCATTGACTGCGGGTAATACGGCGTTAGATTTGGAGTGTGCATTGACTGTGGGTATTACGGCCGTGGTTTTGGAGCGCACATTGAATGTGGGCAATACGGCGTTACATTTGGAGTGCACATTGTCTGTGGCTAATATGGTGTTAGATTTGGAATTCGCATTGACTGTGTGTAATATGGTGTTAGATTTGGAGTGAGCAATGAATGTGGGCAATACGGCGTTACATTTAGAGTGCTCATTGACTGTGGGTAATACTGCCGTGGATTTTGAGTGCGCATTCTCTGTGTGCAATATGGTGATAGATTTGGAGTGGGCATTGACTGTGGGCAAGACGGCCGTGGATTTTGAGTGGGCATTGACTGTGGGTAATATGGTGATAGATTTGGAGTGGGCATTGACTGTGGGCAATATGGCCGTGGGTTTTGAGTGCACATTGACTGTGGGCAATACGGCCGTGGATTTTGAGTGCGCGTTGACTGTGGGTAATACGGCATTAGATTTGGAGTACGCATTGACTGTGGGAAATACGGCCATGGAATTTGAGTGCGAATTGGCTGTGGGTAATACGGTGTTAGATTTGGAGTGCGCATTCACTGTGGCTAATACATTCTTAGATTTGGAGTGCGCATTGACTGCGAGTAATACGGCCATAGTCTTGAAGTGCGCATTGACTGTGCGCAAGACGGCCGTGGATTTTGAGTGGGCATTGAATGTGGGTAATATGGTGATAAATTTGGAGTGGGCATTGACTGTGGGCAATATGGCCGTGGGTTTTGAGTGCGCATTGACTGTGGGTAATACAGCCGTGGATTTTGAGTGCACGTTGACTGTGGGTAATACGGCGTTAGATTTGGAGTACGCATTGACTGTGGGCAATACGGCCGTGGATTTTGAGTGGGCATTGACTGTGGGTAATATGGTGATAAATTTGGAGTGGGCATTGACTGTGGGCAATATGGCCGTGGGTTTTGAGTGCGCATTGACTGTGGGTAATACAGTGTTAGATTTGGAGTTCGCATTGACTGTGGGTAATATGGTGTTAGATTTGGAGTGAGCATTGACTGTGGGCAATACAACGTTACATTTGGAGTACGCATTGCCTGTGGGTAATACTGCCGTGGATTTTGAGTGCGCTTTGACAGTGGGTAAGACGGTCTTAGATATGGAGTACGCATTGCCTGTGGGTAATACGGCGTTAGATTTGGAGTGTGCATTGACTGTGGGTAATATGGTGTTAGATTTGGAGTGCGCATTGACTGCGGGTAATACGGCCATGGATATGGAGTGCGCATTGACTGCGGGTAATACGGCGTTAGATTTGGAGTGTGCATTGACTGTGGGTATTACGGCCGTGGTTTTGGAGCGCACATTGAATGTGGGCAATACGGCGTTATATTTGGAGTGCACATTGTCTGTGGCTAATATGGTGTTAGATTTGGAGTGCGAATTGACTGTGGGTAATACGGTGTTAGATTTGGAGTGCGCATTCACTGTGGCTAATACAGTCTTAGATTTGGGGTGCGCATTGACTGCGAGTAATACGGCCATAGTTTTGGAGTGTGCATTGACTGCGAGTAATACGGCCATAGTTTTGGAGTGCGCATTGACTGTGGGTAATACGGCCATGGATATTGACTGTGGGTAAAACAGTGTTAGATTTGGAGTACACATCGACTGTGGGTAATATGGTGTTACATTTGGAGTACGCATTGCCTGTGGGTAATACTGCCGTGGATTTGAGTGCGCTTTGACAGTGGGTAATACGGCGTTAGATTTGGAGTTTGCATTGACTGTGGGTATTATGGCCGTGGTTGTGGAGCGCACATTGACTGTGGGCAATACGGCGTTACATTTGGAGTGCACATTGTCTGTGGCTAATACAGTGTTAGATTTGGAGTTCGCATTGACTGTGGGTAATATGGTGTTAGATTTGGAGTGAGCAATGAATGTGGGCAATACGGCGTTACATTTAGAGTGCGCATTGACTGTGGGTAATAATGCCGTGGATTTTGAGTGCGCATTGACTGTGGGTAATACAGTGTTAGATTTGGAGTGCGCATTGACTGTGGGTAATCCGGCCGTGGATCTTGAGTGCGCGTTGACTGTGCATAGTACGGTGTTAGATTTGGAGTGTGCGCTAACTAATACGGTGTTAGATTTGGAGAGCGCATTGACTGTGGGTAACACAGCCGTGGATTTTTAGTGTGCGTTTACTGTGGGTAATACGGCGTTAGATTTGGAGTGTGCATTGACTGTGGGTAATACGGTGTTAGATTTGGAGTGCGCATTGACTGCGGGTAATACGGCGTTAGATTTGGAGTGTGCATTGTCTGTGGCTAATATGGTGTTTGATTTGGAGTTCGCATTGACTGTGGGTAAAATGGTGTTAGATTTGGAGCGCACATTGAATGTGGGCAATACGGCGTTACATTTAGAGTGCTCATTGACTGTGGGTAATACTGCCGTGGATTTTGAGTGCGCATTCTCTGTGTGCAATATGGTGATAGATTTGGAGTGGGCATTGACTGTGGGCAATATGGCCGTGGGTTTTGAGTGCACATTGACTGTGGGCAATACGGCCGTGGATTTTGAGTGCGCGTTGACTGTGGGTAATACGGCGTTAGATTTGGAGTACGCATTGACTGTGGGAAATACGGCCATGGAATTTGAGTGCGAATTGACTGTGGCTAATACATTCTTAGATTTGGAGTGCGCATTGACTGCGAGTAATACGGCCATAGTCTTGGAGTGCGCATTGACTGTGGGCAAGACGGCCGTGGATTTTGAGTGGGCATTGAATGTAGGTAATATGGTGATAAATTTGGAGTGGGCATTGACTGTGGGCAATATGGCCGTCGGTTTTGAGTGCGCATTGACTGTGGGTAATACGGCGTTAGATTTGGAGTACGCATTGACTGTGGGTAATACAGCCGTGGATTTTGAGTGCACGTAAACTGTGGGTAATACGGCGTTAGATTTGGGGTACGCATTGACTGTGGGCAATATGGCCGTGGATTTTGAGTGGGCATTGACTGTGGGTAATATGGTGATAAATTTGGAGTGGGCATTGACTGTGGGCAATATGGCCGTGGGTTTTGAGTGCGCATTGACTGTGGGTAATACAGCCGTGGATTTTGAGTGCACGTTGACTGTGGGTAATACGGCGTTAGATTTGGAGTACGCATTGACTGTGGGTAACACCGCTGTGGATTTTTAGTGTGCGTTTACTGTGGGTAATACGGCGTTAGATTTGGAGTGTGCATTGACTGTGGGTAATACGGTGTTAGATTTGGAGTGCGCATTGACTGCGGGTAATACGGCCATGGATATGGAGTGCGCATTGACTGCGGGTAATACGGCGTTAGATTTGGAGTGTGCATTGACTGTGGGTATTACGGCCGTGGTTTTGGAGCGCACATTGAATGTGGGCAATACGGCGTTACATTTGGAGTGCACATTGTCTGTGGCTAATATGGTGTTAGATTTGGAATTCGCATTGACTGTGTGTAATATGGTGTTAGATTTGGAGTGAGCAATGAATGTGGGCAATACGGCGTTACATTTAGAGTGCTCATTGACTGTGGGTAATACTGCCGTGGATTTTGAGTGCGCATTCTCTGTGTGCAATATGGTGATAGATTTGGAGTGGGCATTGACTGTGGGCAAGACGGCCGTGGATTTTGAGTGGGCATTGACTGTGGGTAATATGGTGATAGATTTGGAGTGGGCATTGACTGTGGGCAATATGGCCGTGGGTTTTGAGTGCACATTGACTGTGGGCAATACGGCCGTGGATTTTGAGTGCGCGTTGACTGTGGGTAATACGGCATTAGATTTGGAGTACGCATTGACTGTGGGAAATACGGCCATGGAATTTGAGTGCGAATTGGCTGTGGGTAATACGGTGTTAGATTTGGAGTGCGCATTCACTGTGGCTAATACATTCTTAGATTTGGAGTGCGCATTGACTGCGAGTAATACGGCCATAGTCTTGAAGTGCGCATTGACTGTGCGCAAGACGGCCGTGGATTTTGAGTGGGCATTGAATGTGGGTAATATGGTGATAAATTTGGAGTGGGCATTGACTGTGGGCAATATGGCCGTGGGTTTTGAGTGCGCATTGACTGTGGTAATACAGCCGTGGATTTTGAGTGCACGTTGACTGTGGGTAATACGGCGTTAGATTTGGAGTACGCATTGACTGTGGGCAATACGGCCGTGGATTTTGAGTGGGCATTGACTGTGGGTAATATGGTGATAAATTTGGAGTGGGCATTGACTGTGGGCAATATGGCCGTGGGTTTTGAGTGCGCATTGACTGTGGGTAATATGGTGTTAGATTTGGAGTGAGCATTGACTGTGGGCAATACAACGTTACATTTGGAGTACGCATTGCCTGTGGGTAATACTGCCGTGGATTTTGAGTGCGCTTTGACAGTGGGTAAGACGGTCTTAGATATGGAGTACGCATTGCCTGTGGGTAATACGGCGTTAGATTTGGAGTGTGCATTGACTGTGGGTAATACGGTGTTAGATTTGGAGTGCGCATTGACTGCGGGTAATACGGCCATGGATATGGAGTGCGCATTGACTGCGGGTAATACGGCGTTAGATTTGGAGTGTGCATTGACTGTGGGTATTACGGCCGTGGTTTTGGAGCGCACATTGAATGTGGGCAATACGGCGTTATATTTGGAGTGCACATTGTCTGTGGCTAATATGGTGTTAGATTTGGAGTGCGAATTGACTGTGGGTAATACGGTGTTAGATTTGGAGTGCGCATTCACTGTGGCTAATACAGTCTTAGATTTGGGGTGCGCATTGACTGCGAGTAATACGGCCATAGTTTTGGAGTGTGCATTGACTGCGAGTAATACGGCCATAGTTTTGGAGTGCGCATTGACTGTGGGTAATACGGCCATGGATATTGACTGTGGGTAAAACAGTGTTAGATTTGGAGTACACATCGACTGTGGGTAATATGGTGTTATATTTGGAGTACGCATTGCCTGCGGGTAATACTGCCGTGGATTTGAGTGCGCTTTGACAGTGGGTAATACGGCGTTAGATTTGGAGTGTGCATTGACTGTGGGTATTATGGCCGTGGTTGTGGAGCGCACATTGACTGTGGGCAATACGGCGTTACATTTGGAGTGCACATTGTCTGTGGCTAATACGGTGTTAGATTTGGAGTTCGCATTGACTGTGGGTAATATGGTGTTAGATTTGGAGTGAGCAATGAATGTGGGCAATACGGCGTTACATTTAGAGTGCGCATTGACTGTGGGTAATAATGCCGTGGATTTTGAGTGCGCATTGACTGTGGGTAATACAGTGTTAGATTTGGAGTACCCATCGACTGTGGGTAATATGGTGTTACATTTGGAGTGCGCATTGACTGTGGGTAATCCGGCCGTGGATCTTGAGTGCGCGTTGACTGTGCATAGTACGGTGTTAGATTTGGAGTGTGCGCTAACTAATACGGTGTTAGATTTGGAGAGCGCATTGACTGTGGGTAACACAGCCGTGGATTTTTAGTGTGCGTTTACTGTGGGTAATACGGCGTTAGATTTGGAGTGTGCATTGACTGTGGGTAATACGGTGTTAGATTTGGAGTGCGCATTGACTGCGGGTAATACGGCGTTAGATTTGGAGTGTGCATTGTCTGTGGCTAATATGGTGTTTGATTTGGAGTTCGCATTGACTGTGGGTAATATGGTGTTAGATTTGGAGCGCACATTGAATGTGGGCAATACGGCGTTACATTTGGAGTGCACATTGTCTGTGGCTAATATGGTGTTAGATTTGGAGTTCGCATTGACTGTGGGTAATATGGTGTTAGATTTGGAGTGAGCAATGAATGTGGGCAATACGGCGTTACATTTAGAGTGCTCATTGACTGTGGGTAATACTGCCGTGGATTTTGAGTGCGCATTCTCTGTGTGCAATATGGTGATAGATTTGGAGTGGGCATTGACTGTGGGCAATATGGCCGTGGGTTTTGAGTGCACATTGACTGTGGGCAATACGGCCTTGGATTTTGAGTGCGCGTTGACTGTGGGTAATACGGCGTTAGATTTGGAGTACGCATTGACTGTGGGAAATACGGCCATGGAATTTGAGTGCGAATTGACTGTGGCTAATACATTCTTAGATTTGGAGTGCGCATTGACTGCGAGTAATACGGCCATAGTCTTGGAGTGCGCATTGACTGTGGGCAAGACGGCCGTGGATTTTGAGTGGGCATTGAATGTAGGTAATATGGTGATAAATTTGGAGTGGGCATTCACTGTGGGCAATATGGCCGTCGGTTTTGAGTGCGCATTGACTGTGGGTAATACGGCGTTAGATTTGGAGTACGCATTGACTGTGGGTAATACAGCCGTGGATTTTGAGTGCACGTAAACTGTGGGTAATACGGCGTTAGATTTGGGGTACGCATTGACTGTGGGCAATACGGCCGTGGATTTTGAGTGGGCATTGACTGTGGGTAATATGGTGATAAATTTGGAGTGGGCATTGACTGTGGGCAATATGGCCATGGGTTTTGAGTGCGCATTGACTGTGGGTAATACAGCCGTGGATTTTGAGTGCACGTTGACTGTGGGTAATACGGCGTTAGATTTGGAGTACGCATTGACTGTGGGCAATACGGCCGTGGATTTTGAGTGCGAATTGACTGTGGGTAATACGGTGTTAGATTTGGAGTTCGCATTGACTGTGGGTAATATGGTGTTAGATTTGGAGTGAGCAATGACTGTGGGCAATACGGCGTTACATTTAGAGTACGCATTGACTGTGGGTAATACTACCGTGGATTTGAGTGCGCTTTGACAGTGGGTAATACGGCGTTAGATTTGGAGTGTGCATTGACTGTGGGTATTATGGCCGTGGTTGTGGAGCGCACATTGACTGTGGGCAATACGTCGTTACATTTGGAGTGCACATTGTCTGTGGCTAATACGGTGTAAGATTTGGAGTTCGCATTGACTGTGGGTAATATGGTGTTAGATTTGGAGTGAGCAATGAATGTGGGCAATACGGCGTTACATTTAGAGTGCGCATTGACTGTGGGTAATAATGCCGTGGATTTTGAGTGCGCATTGACTGTGGGTAATACAGTGTTAGATTTGGAGTACCCATCGACTGTGGGTAATATGGTGTTACATTTGGAGTGCGCATTGACTGTGGGTAATCCGGCCGTGGATCTTGAGTGCGCGTTTACTGTGCATAGTACGGTGTTAGATTTGGAGTGTGCGCTAACTAATACGGTGTTAGATTTGGAGAGCGCATTGACTGTGGGCAATATGTTGTTAGATTTGGAGTACGCATTGACTGTGGGTAACACAGCTGTGGATTTTTAGTGTGCGTTTACTGTGGGTAATACGGCGTTAGATTTGGAGTGTGCATTGACTGTGGGTAATACGGTGTTAGATTTGGAGTGCGCATTGACTGCGGGTAATACGGCCATGGATATGGAGTGCGCATTGACTGCGGGTAATACGGAGTTAGATTTGGAGTGTGCATTGACTGTGGGTATTACGGCCGTGGTTTTGGAGCGCACATTGAATGTGGGCAATACGGCGTTACATTTGGAGTGCACATTGTCTGTGCCTAATATGGTGTTAGATTTGGAATTCGCATTGACTGTGGGTAATATGGTGTTAGATTTGGAGTGAGCAATGAATGTGGGCAATACGGCGTTACATTTAGAGTGCTCATTGACTGTGGGTAATACTGCCGTGGATTTTGAGTGCGCATTCTCTGTGTGCAATATGGTGATAGATTTGGAGTGGGCATTGACTGTGGGCAAGACGGCCGTGGATTTTGAGTGGGCATTGACTGTGGGTAATATGGTGATAGATTTGGAGTGGGCATTGACTGTGGGCAATATGGCCGTGGGTTTTGAGTGCACATTGACTGTGGGCAATACGGCCGTGGATTTTGAGTGCGCGTTGACTGTGGGTAATACGGCGTTAGATTTGGAGTACGCATTGCCTGTGGGTAATACGGCGTTAGATTTGGAGTGTGCATTGACTGTGGGTAATACGGTGTTAGATTTGGAGTGCGCATTGACTGCGGGTAATACGGCCATGGATATGGAGTGCGCATTGACTGCGGGTAATACGGCGTTAGATTTGGAGTGTGCATTGACTGTGGGTATTACGGCCGTGGTTTTGGAGCGCACATTGAATGTGGGCAATACGGCGTTATATTTGGAGTGCACATTGTCTGTGGCTAATATGGTGTTAGATTTGGAGTGCGAATTGACTGTGGGTAATACGGTGTTAGATTTGGAGTGCGCATTCACTGTGGCTAATACAGTCTTAGATTTGGGGTGCGCATTGACTGCGAGTAATACGGCCATAGTTTTGGAGTGTGCATTGACTGCGAGTAATACGGCCATAGTTTTGGAGTGCGCATTGACTGTGGGTAATACGGCCATGGATATTGACTGTGGGTAAAACAGTGTTAGATTTGGAGTACACATCGACTGTGGGTAATATGGTGTTATATTTGGAGTACGCATTGCCTGTGGGTAATACTGCCGTGGATTTGAGTGCGCTTTGACAGTGGGTAATACGGCGTTAGATTTGGAGTGTGCATTGACTGTGGGTATTATGGCCGTGGTTGTGGAGCGCACATTGACTGTGGGCAATACGGCGTTACATTTGGAGTGCACATTGTCTGTGGCTAATACGGTGTAAGATTTGGAGTTCGCATTGACTGTGGGTAATATGGTGTTAGATTTCGAGTGAGCAATGAATGTGGGCAATACGGCGTTACATTTAGAGTGCGCATTGACTGTGGGTAATAATGCCGTGGATTTTGAGTGCGCATTGACTGTGGGTAATACAGTGTTAGATTTGGAGTATCCATCGACTGTGGGTAATATGGTGTTACATTTGGAGTGCGCATTGACTGTGGGTAATCCGGCCGTGGATCTTGAGTGCGCGTTGACTGTGCATAGTACGGTGTTAGATTTGGAGTGTGCGCTAACTAATACGGTGTTAGATTTGGAGAGCGCATTGACTGTGGGTAACACAGCCGTGGATTTTTAGTGTGCGTTTACTGTGGGTAATACGGCGTTAGTTTTGGAGTGTGCATTGACTGTGGGTAATACGGTGTTAGATTTGGAGTGCGCATTGACTGCGGGTAATACGGCGTTAGATTTGGAGTGTGCATTGTCTGTGGCTAATATGGTGTTTGATTTGGAGTTTGCATTGACTGTGGGTAATATGGTGTTAGATTTGGAGCGCACATTGAATGTGGGCAATACGGCGTTACATTTGGAGTGCACATTGTCTGTGGCTAATATGGTGTTAGATTTGGAGTTCGCATTGACTGTGGGTAATATGGTGTTAGATTTGGAGTGAGCAATGAATGTGGGCAATACGGCGTTACATTTAGAGTGCTCATTGACTGTGGGTAATACTGCCGTGGATTTTGAGTGCGCATTCTCTGTGTGCAATATGGTGATAGATTTGGAGTGGGCATTGACTGTGGGCAATATGGCCGTGGGTTTTGAGTGCACATTGACTGTGGGCAATACGGCCGTGGATTTTGAGTGCGCGTTGACTGTGGGTAATACGGCGTTAGATTTGGAGTACGCATTGACTGTGGGAAATACGGCCATGGAATTTGAGTGCGAATTGACTGTGGCTAATACATTCTTAGATTTGGAGTGCGCATTGACTGCGAGTAATACGGCCATAGTCTTGGAGTGCGCATTGACTGTGGGCAAGACGGCCGTGGATTTTGAGTGGGCATTGAATGTAGGTAATATGGTGATAAATTTGGAGTGGGCATTCACTGTGGGCAATATGGCCGTCGGTTTTGAGTGCGCATTGACTGTGGGTAATACGGCGTTAGATTTGGAGTACGCATTGACTGTGGGTAATACAGCCGTGGATTTTGAGTGCACGTAAACTGTGGGTAATACGGCGTTAGATTTGGGGTACGCATTGACTGTGGGCAATACGGCCGTGGATTTTGAGTGGGCATTGACTGTGGGTAATATGGTGATAAATTTGGAGTGGGCATTGACTGTGGGCAATATGGCCATGGGTTTTGAGTGCGCATTGACTGTGGGTAATACAGCCGTGGATTTTGAGTGCACGTTGACTGTGGGTAATACGGCGTTAGATTTGGAGTACGCATTGACTGTGGGCAATACGGCCGTGGATTTTGAGTGCGAATTGACTGTGGGTAATACGGTGTTAGATTTGGAGTTCGCATTGACTGTGGGTAATATGGTGTTAGATTTGGAGTGAGCAATGACTGTGGGCAATACGGCGTTACATTTAGAGTACGCATTGACTGTGGGTAATACTACCGTGGATTTGAGTGCGCTTTGACAGTGGGTAATACGGCGTTAGATTTGGAGTGTGCATTGACTGTGGGTATTATGGCCGTGGTTGTGGAGCGCACATTGACTGTGGGCAATACGTCGTTACATTTGGAGTGCACATTGTCTGTGGCTAATACGGTGTAAGATTTGGAGTTCGCATTGACTGTGGGTAATATGGTGTTAGATTTGGAGTGAGCAATGAATGTGGGCAATACGGCGTTACATTTAGAGTGCGCATTGACTGTGGGTAATAATGCCGTGGATTTTGAGTGCGCATTGACTGTGGGTAATACAGTGTTAGATTTGGAGTACCCATCGACTGTGGGTAATATGGTGTTACATTTGGAGTGCGCATTGACTGTGGGTAATCCGGCCGTGGATCTTGAGTGCGCGTTTACTGTGCATAGTACGGTGTTAGATTTGGAGTGTGCGCTAACTAATACGGTGTTAGATTTGGAGAGCGCATTGACTGTGGGCAATATGTTGTTAGATTTGGAGTACGCATTGACTGTGGGTAACACAGCTGTGGATTTTTAGTGTGCGTTTACTGTGGGTAATACGGCGTTAGATTTGGAGTGTGCATTGACTGTGGGTAATACGGTGTTAGATTTGGAGTGCGCATTGACTGCGGGTAATACGGCCATGGATATGGAGTGCGCATTGACTGCGGGTAATACGGAGTTAGATTTGGAGTGTGCATTGACTGTGGGTATTACGGCCGTGGTTTTGGAGCGCACATTGAATGTGGGCAATACGGCGTTACATTTGGAGTGCACATTGTCTGTGCCTAATATGGTGTTAGATTTGGAATTCGCATTGACTGTGGGTAATATGGTGTTAGATTTGGAGTGAGCAATGAATGTGGGCAATACGGCGTTACATTTAGAGTGCTCATTGACTGTGGGTAATACTGCCGTGGATTTTGAGTGCGCATTCTCTGTGTGCAATATGGTGATAGATTTGGAGTGGGCATTGACTGTGGGCAAGACGGCCGTGGATTTTGAGTGGGCATTGACTGTGGGTAATATGGTGATAGATTTGGAGTGGGCATTGACTGTGGGCAATATGGCCGTGGGTTTTGAGTGCACATTGACTGTGGGCAATACGGCCGTGGATTTTGAGTGCGCGTTGACTGTGGGTAATACGGCGTTAGATTTGGAGTACGCATTGACTGTGAGAAATACGGCCATGGAATTTGAGTGCGAATTGGCTGTGGGTAATACGGTGTTAGATTTGGAGTGCGCATTCACTGTGGCTAATACATTCTTAGATTTGGAGTGCGCATTGACTGCGAGTAATACGGCCATAGTCTTGAAGTGCGCATTGACTGTGCGCAAGACAGCCGTGGATTTTGAGTGGGCATTGAATGTGGGTAATATGGTGATAAATTTGGAGTGGGCATTGACTGTGGGCAATATGGCCGTGGGTTTTGAGTGCGCATTGACTGTGGGTAATACAGTGTTAGATTTGGAGTTCGCATTGACTGTGGGTAATATGGTGTTAGATTTGGAGTGAGCATTGACTGTGGGCAATACGACGTTACATTTGGAGTACGCATTGCCTGTGGGTAATACTGCCGTGGATTTTGAGTGCGCTTTGACAGTGGGTAAGACGGTCTTAGATATGGAGTACGCATTGCCTGTGGGTAATACGGCGTTAGATTTGGAGTGTGCATTGACTGTGGGTATTATGGCCGTGGTTGTGGAGCGCACATTGACTGTGGGCAATACGGCGTTACATTTGGAGTGCACATTGTCCGTGGCTAATATGGTGTTAGATTTGGAGTTCGCATTGACTGTGGCTAATATGGTGTTAGATTTGGAGTGCGAATTGACTGTGGGTAATACGGTGTTAGATTTGGAGTGCGCATTCACTGTGGCTAATACAGTCTTAGATTTGGGGTGCGCATTGACTGCGAGTAATACTGCCATAGTTTTGGAGTGCGCATTGACTGCGAGTAATACGGCCATAGTTTTGGAGTGCGCATTGACTTTGGGTAATACGGCCATGGATATTGACTGTGGGTAAAACAGTGTTAGATTTGGAGTACACATCGACTGTGGGTAATATGGTGTTACATTTGGAGTGCACATTGACTGTGGGTAATCCAGCCGTGGATTTTGAGTGCGCGTTGACTGTGCATAGTACGGTGTTAGATTTCGAGTGTGCGCTAACTGTGGGTAATACGGTGTTAGATTTTCAGTGCGCATTGACTGTGGGTAATACAGTGTTAGATTTGGAGAGCGCATTGACTGTGGGCAATATGCTGTTAGATTTGGAGTACGCATTGACTGTGGGTAACACAGCCGTGGATTTTTAGTGTGCGTTTACTGTGGGTAATACGGCGTTAGATTTGGAGTGTGCATTGACTGTGGGTAATACGGTGTTAGATTTGGAGTGTGCATTGACTGTGGGTAATACGGCCATGGATATGGAGTGCGCATTGACTGCGGGTAATACGGCGTTAGATTTGGAGTGTGCATTGACTGTGGGTATTACGGCCGTGGTTTTGGAGCGCACATTGAATGTGGGCAATACGGCGTTACATTTGGAGTGCACATTGTCTGTGGCTAATATGGTGTTAGATTTGGAGTTCGCATTGACTGTGGGTAATATGGTGTTAGATTTGGAGTACGCATTGACTGTGGGTAATACTGCCGTGGATTTTGAGTGCGCATTCTCTGTGTGCAATATGGTGATAGATTTGGAGTGGGCATTGACTGTGGGCAATATGGCCATGGGTTTTGAGTGCACATTGACTGTGGGTAATACAGCCGTGGATTTTGAGTGCGCGTTGACTGTGGGTAATACGGCGTTAGATTTGGAGTACGCATTGACTGTGGGAAATACGGCCGTGGAATTTGAGTGCGAATTGACTGTGGGTAATACGGTGTTAGATTTGGAGTGCACATTCACTGTGGCTAATACATTCTTAGATTTGGAGTGCGCATTGACTGCGAGTAATACGGCCATAGTCTTGGAGTGCGCATTGACTGTGGGCAAGACGGCCGTGGATTTTGAGTGGGCATTGAATGTGGGTAATATGGTGATAAATTTGGAGTGGGCATTGACTGTGGGCAATATGGCCGTGGGTTTTGAGTGCGCATTGACTGTGGGTAATACAGTGTTAGATTTGGAGTTCGCATTGACTGTGGGTAATATGGTGTTTGATTTGGAGTGAGCATTGACTGTGGGCAATACGACGTTACATTTGGAGTACGCATTGCCTGTGGGTAATACTGCCGTGGATTTTGAGTGCGCTTTGACAGTGGGTAAGACGGTCTTAGATATGGAGTACGCATTGCCTGTGGGTAATACGGCGTTAGATTTGGAGTGTGCATTGACTGTGGGTAATACGGTGTTAGATTTGGAGTGCGCATTGACTGCGGGTAATACGGCCATGGATATGGAGTGCGCATTGACTGCGGGTAATACGGCGTTAGATTTGGAGTGTGCATTGACTGTGGGTATTACGGCCGTGGTTTTGGAGCGCACATTGAATGTGGGCAATACGGCGTTACATTTGGAGTGCACATTGTCCGTGGCTAATATGGTGTTAGATTTGGAGTTCGCATTGACTGTGGCTAATATGGTGTTAGATTTGGAGTGCGAATTGACTGTGGGTAATACGGTGTTAGATTTGGAGTGCGCATTCACTGTGGCTAATACAGTCTTAGATTTGGGGTGCGCATTGACTGCGAGTAATACTGCCATAGTTTTGGAGTGCGCATTGACTGCGAGTAATACGGCCATAGTTTTGGAGTGCGCATTGACTTTGGGTAATACGGCCATGGATATTGACTGTGGGTAAAACAGTGTTAGATTTGGAGTACACATCGACTGTGGGTAATATGGTGTTACATTTGGAGTGCACATTGACTGTGGGTAATCCAGCCGTGGATTTTGAGTGCGCGTTGACTGTGCATAGTACGGTGTTAGATTTCGAGTGTGCGCTAACTGTGGGTAATACGGTGTTAGATTTTCAGTGCGCATTGACTGTGGGTAATACAGTGTTAGATTTGGAGAGCGCATTGACTGTGGGCAATATGCTGTTAGATTTGGAGTACGCATTGACTGTGGGTAACACAGCCGTGGATTTTTAGTGTGCGTTTACTGTGGGTAATACGGCGTTAGATTTGGAGTGTGCATTGACTGTGGGTAATACGGTGTTAGATTTGGAGTGTGCATTGACTGTGGGTAATACGGCCATGGATATGGAGTGCGCATTGACTGCGGGTAATACGGCGTTAGATTTGGAGTGTGCATTGACTGTGGGTATTACGGCCGTGGTTTTGGAGCGCACATTGAATGTGGGCAATACGGCGTTACATTTGGAGTGCACATTGTCTGTGGCTAATATGGTGTTAGATTTGGAGTTCGCATTGACTGTGGGTAATATGGTGTTAGATTTGGAGTACGCATTGACTGTGGGTAATACTGCCGTGGATTTTGAGTGCGCATTCTCTGTGTGCAATATGGTGATAGATTTGGAGTGGGCATTGACTGTGGGCAATATGGCCATGGGTTTTGAGTGCACATTGACTGTGGGTAATACAGCCGTGGATTTTGAGTGCGCGTTGACTGTGGGTAATACGGCGTTAGATTTGGAGTACGCATTGACTGTGGGAAATACGGCCGTGGAATTTGAGTGCGAATTGACTGTGGGTAATACGGTGTTAGATTTGGAGTGCACATTCACTGTGGCTAATACATTCTTAGATTTGGAGTGCGCATTGACTGCGAGTAATACGGCCATAGTCTTGGAGTGCGCATTGACTGTGGGCAAGACGGCCGTGGATTTTGAGTGGGCATTGAATGTGGGTAATATGGTGATAAATTTGGAGTGGGCATTGACTGTGGGCAATATGGCCGTGGGTTTTGAGTGCGCATTGACTGTGGGTAATACAGTGTTAGATTTGGAGTTCGCATTGACTGTGGGTAATATGGTGTTTGATTTGGAGTGAGCATTGACTGTGGGCAATACGACGTTACATTTGGAGTACGCATTGCCTGTGGGTAATACTGCCGTGGATTTTGAGTGCGCTTTGACAGTGGGTAAGACGGTCTTAGATATGGAGTACGCATTGCCTGTGGGTAATACGGCGTTAGATTTGGAGTGTGCATTGACTGTGGGTATTATGGCCGTGGTTGTGGAGCGCACATTGACTGTGGGCAATACGGCGTTACATTTGGAGTGCACATTGTCCGTGGCTAATACGGTGTTAGATTTGGAGTTCGCATTGACTGTGGGTAATATGGTGTTAGATTTGGAGTGAGCAATGAATGTGGGCAATACGGCGTTACATTTAGAGTGCGCATTGACTGTGGGTAATAATGTCGTGGATTTTGAGTGCGCATTGACTGTGGGTAATGCAGTGTTAGATTTGGAGTACGCATCGACTGTGGGTAATATGGTGTTACATTTGGAGTGCGCGTTGACTGTGCATAGTACGGTGTTAGATTTGGAGTGTGCGCTAACTAATACGGTGTTAGATTTGGAGAGCGCATTGACTGTGGGCAATATGTTGTTAGATTTGGAGTACGCATTGACTGTGGGTAACACAGCCGTGCATTTCTAGTGTGCGTTTACTGTGGGTAATACGGCGTTAGATTTGGTGTGTGCATTGACTGTGGGTAATACGGTGTTAGATTTGGAGTGTGCATTGACTGTGGGTATTACGGCCGTGGTTTTGGAGCGCACATTGAATGTGGGCAATACGGCGTTATATTTGGAGTGCACATTGTCTGTGGCTAATATGGTGTTAGATTTGGAGTGCGAATTGACTGTGGGTAATACGGTGTTAGATTTGGAGTGCGCATTCACTGTGGCTAATACAGTCTTAGATTTGGGGTGCGCATTGACTGCGAGTAATACGGCCATAGTTTTGGAGTGCGCATTGACTGCGAGTAATACGGCCATAGTTTTGGAGTGCGCATTGACTGTGGGTAATACGGCCATGGATATTGACTGTGGGTAAAACAGTGTTAGATTTGGAGTACACATCGACTGTGGGTAATATGGTGTTACATTTGGAGTGCGCATTGACTGTGGGTAATCCAGCCGTGGAATTTGAGTGCGCGTTGACTGTGCATAGTACGGTGTTAGATTTCGAGTGTGCGCTAACTGTGGGTAATACGGTGTTAGATTTTCAGTGCGCATTGACTGTGGGTAATACAGTGTTAGATTTGGAGAGCGCATTGACTGTGGGCAATATGCTGTTAGATTTGGAGTACGCATTGACTGTGGGTAACACAGCCGTGGATTTTTAGTGTGCGTTTACTGTGGGTAATACGGCGTTAGATTTGGAGTGTGCATTGACTGTGGGTAATACGGTGTTAGATTTGGAGTGTGCATTGACTGCGGGTAATACGGCCATGGATATGGAGTGCGCATTGACTGCGGGTAATACGGCGTTAGATTTGGAGTGTGCATTGACTGTGGGTATTACGGCCGTGGTTTTGGAGCGCACATTGAATGTGGGCAATACGGCGTTACATTTGGAGTGCACATTGTCTGTGGCTAATATGGTGTTAGATTTGGAGTTCGCATTGACTGTGGGTAATATGGTGTTAGATTTGGAGTACGCATTGACTGTGGGTAATACTGCCGTGGATTTTGAGTGCGCATTCTCTGTGTGCAATGTGGTGATAGATTTGGAGTGGGCATTGACTGTGGGCAATATGGCCATGGGTTTTGAGTGCACATTGACTGTGGGTAATACAGCCGTGGATTTTGAGTGCGCGTTGACTGTGGGTAATACGGCGTTAGATTTGGAGTACGCATTGACTGTGGGAAATACGGCCATGGAATTTGAGTGCGAATTGACTGTGGGTAATACGGTGTTAGATTTGGAGTGCACATTCACTGTGGCTAATACATTCTTAGATTTGGAGTGCGCATTGACTGGGAGTAATACGGCCATAGTCTTGGAGTGCGCATTGACTGTGGGCAAGACGGCCGTGGATTTTGAGTGGGCATTGAATGTGGGTAATATGGTGATAAATTTGGAGAGCGCATTGACTGTGGGCAATATGCTGTTAGATTTGGAGTACGCATTGACTGTGGGTAACACAGCCGTGGATTTTTAGTGTGCGTTTACTGTGGGTAATACGGCGTTAGATTTGGAGTGTGCATTGACTGTGGGTAATACGGTGTTAGATTTGGAGTGTGCATTGACTGTGGGTAATACGGCCATGGATATGGAGTGCGCATTGACTGCGGGTAATACGGCGTTAGATTTGGAGTGTGCATTGACTGTGGGTATTACGGCCGTGGTTTCGGAGCGCACATTGAATGTGGGCAATACGGCGTTACATTTGGAGTGCACATTGTCTGTGGCTAATATGGTGTTAGATTTGGAGTTCGCATTGACTGTGGGTAATATGGTGTTAGATTTGGAGTACGCATTGACTGTGGGTAATACTGCCGTGGATTTTGAGTGCGCATTCTCTGTGTGCAATATGGTGATAGATTTGGAGTGGGCATTGACTGTGGGCAATATGGCCATGGGTTTTGAGTGCACATTGACTGTGGGTAATACAGCCGTGGATTTTGAGTGCGCGTTGACTGTGGGTAATACGGCGTTAGATTTGGAGTACGCATTGACTGTGGGAAATACGGCCGTGGAATTTGAGTGCGAATTGACTGTGGGTAATACGGTGTTAGATTTGGAGTGCACATTCACTGTGGCTAATACATTCTTAGATTTGGAGTGCGCATTGACTGCGAGTAATACGGCCATAGTCTTGGAGTGCGCATTGACTGTGGGCAAGACGGCCGTGGATTTTGAGTGGGCATTGAATGTGGGTAATATGGTGATAAATTTGGAGTGGGCATTGACTGTGGGCAATATGGCCGTGGGTTTTGAGTGCGCATTGACTGTGGGTAATACAGTGTTAGATTTGGAGTTCGCATTGACTGTGGGTAATATGGTGTTTGATTTGGAGTGAGCATTGACTGTGGGCAATACGACGTTACATTTGGAGTACGCATTGCCTGTGGGTAATACTGCCGTGGATTTTGAGTGCGCTTTGACAGTGGGTAAGACGGTCTTAGATATGGAGTACGCATTGCCTGTGGGTAATACGGCGTTAGATTTGGAGTGTGCATTGACTGTGGGTATTATGGCCGTGGTTGTGGAGCGCACATTGACTGTGGGCAATACGGCGTTACATTTGGAGTGCACATTGTCCGTGGCTAATACGGTGTTAGATTTGGAGTTCGCATTGACTGTGGGTAATATGGTGTTAGATTTGGAGTGAGCAATGAATGTGGGCAATACGGCGTTACATTTAGAGTGCGCATTGACTGTGGGTAATAATGTCGTGGATTTTGAGTGCGCATTGACTGTGGGTAATGCAGTGTTAGATTTGGAGTACGCATCGACTGTGGGTAATATGGTGTTACATTTGGAGTGCGCGTTGACTGTGCATAGTACGGTGTTAGATTTGGAGTGTGCGCTAACTAATACGGTGTTAGATTTGGAGAGCGCATTGACTGTGGGCAATATGTTGTTAGATTTGGAGTACGCATTGACTGTGGGTAACACAGCCGTGCATTTCTAGTGTGCGTTTACTGTGGGTAATACGGCGTTAGATTTGGTGTGTGCATTGACTGTGGGTAATACGGTGTTAGATTTGGAGTGTGCATTGACTGTGGGTAATCCGGCCGTGGATTTTGAGTGCGCGTTGACTGTGCATAGTACGGTGTTAGATTTGCAGTGTGCGCTAACTGTGGGTAATACGGTGTTAGATTTGGAGTGCACATTGACTGTGGGTAATACGGCCGTGGTTTTGGAGAGCGCTTTGACTGTGGGCAATACGGCGTTACATTTGGAGTGCACATTTTCTGTGGGTAATACGGTGTTAGATTTGGAGTTCGCATTGACTGTGGGTAATATGGTGTTAGATTTGGAGTGAGCATTGACTGTGGGTAATCCGGCCGTGGATTTTGAGTGCGCGTTGACTGTGCATAGTACGGTGTTAGATTTGCAGTGTGCGCTAACTGTGGGTAATACGGTGTTAGATTTGGAGTGCACATTGACTGTGGGTAATACGGCCGTGGTTTTGGAGAGCACTTTGACTGTGGGCAATACGGCGTTACATTTGGAGTGCACATTTTCTGTGGGTAATACGGTGTTAGATTTGGAGTTCGCATTGACTGTGGGTAATATGGTGTTAGATTTTGAGTGCACATTGACTGTGGGTAATACAGTGTTAGATTTGGAGAGCACATTGACTGTGGGCAATATGTTGTTAGATTTGCAGTTCGCATTGACTGTGGGTAATATGGTGTTAAATTTGGAGTGGGCATTGACTGTGGGCAATATGGCCGTGGGTTTTGAGTACGCATTGACTGTGGGCAATACGGCCGTGGATTTTGAGTGCAAATTGACTGTGGGTAATACGGTGTTAGATTTGGAGTGCGCATTCACTGTGGCTAATACAGTCTTAGATTTGGAGTGCGCATTGACTGCAAGTAATACGGCCATAGTTTTGAAGTGCGCATTGACTGCGAGTAATACGGCCATAGTTTTGGAGTGCGCATTGACTGTGGGTGATACGGCCATGTATATTGACTGTGGGTAATACAGTGTTAGATTTGGAGTACCCATCGATGTGGGTAATATGGTGTTACATTTGGAGTGCGCATTGACTGTGGGTAATACGGCCATGGATATTGACTGTGGGTAATACAGTGTTAGATTTGGAGTACCCATCGACTGTGGGTAATATGGTGTTACATTTGGAGTGCGCATTGACTGTGGGTAATCCGGCCGTGGATTTTGAGTGCGCGTTGACTGTGCATAGTACGGTGTTATATTTGGAGTGCGCATTGACTGTGGGTAATACGGCCGTGGTTTTGGAGAGTGCTTTGACTGTGGGCAATAGGGCGTTACATTTGGAGTGCACATTTTCTGTGGGTAATATGGTGTTAGATTTGGAGTTCGCATTGACTGTGGGAAATACGGCCATGGAATTTGAGTGCGAATTGACTGTGGGTAATACGGTGTTAGATTTGGAGTGCACATTGACTGTGGGTAATACATTCTTAGATTTGGAGTGCGCATTGACTGGGAGTAATACGGCCATAGTCTTGGAGTGCGCATTGACTGTGGGCAAGACGGCCGTGGATTTTGAGTGGGCATTGAATGTGGGTAATATGGTGATAAATTTGGAGTGGGCATTGACTGTGGGCAATATGGCCGTGGGTTTTGAGTGCGCATTGACTGTGGGTAATACAGCCGTGGATTTTGAGTGCACGTAAACTGTGGGTAATACGGCGTTAGATTTGCAGTACGCATTGACTGTGGGCTATACGGCCGTGGATTTTGAGTGCGAATTGACTGTGAGTAATACGGTGTTAGATTTGGAGTGCGCATTCACTGTGGCTAATACAGTCTTAGATTTGGAGTGCGCATTGACTGCGAGTACTACGGCCATAGTTTTGGAGTGCTCATTGACTGTGGGTAATACGGCCATGGATATTGACTGTGGGTAATACATTGTTAGATTTGGAGTACCCATCGACTGTGGGTAATATGGTGTTACATTTGGAGTGCGCATTGACTGTGGGTAATCCGGCCGTGGATTTTGAGTGCGCGTTGACTGTGCATAGTACGGTGTTAGATTTGCAGTGTGCGCTAACTGTGGGTAATACGGTGTTAGATTTGGAGTGCACATTGACTGTGGGTAATACGGCCGTGGTTTTGGAGAGCGCTTTGACTGTGGGCAATACGGCGTTACATTTGGAGTGCACATTTTCTGTGGGTAATACGGTGTTAGATTTGGAGTTCGCATTGACTGTGGGTAATATGGTGTTAGATTTGGAGTGAGCATTGACTGTGGGTAATACTACCGTGGATTTTGAGTGCGCTTTGACTGTGGGTAAGACGGTCTTAGATTTTGAGTGCACATTGACTGTGGGTAATACAGTGTTAGATTTGGAGAGCACATTGACTGTGGGCAATATGTTGTTAGATTTGCAGTTCGCATTGACTGTGGGTAATATGGTGTTAAATTTGGAGTGGGCATTGACTGTGGGCAATATGGCCGTGGGTTTTGAGTACACATTGACTGTGGGCAATACGGCCGTGGATTTTGAGTGCAAATTGACTGTGGGTAATACGGTGTTAGATTTGGAGTGCGCATTCACTGTGGCTAATACAGTCTTAGATTTGGAGTGCGCATTGACTGCGAGTACTACGGCCATAGTTTTGGAGTGCTCATTGACTGTGGGTAATACGGCCATGGATATTGACTGTGGGTAATACATTGTTAGATTTGGAGTACCCATCGACTGTGGGTAATATGGTGTTACATTTGGAGTGCGCATTGACTGTGGGTAATCCGGCCGTGGATTTTGAGTGCGCGTTGACTGTGCATAGTACGGTGTTAGATTTGCAGTGTGCGCTAACTGTGGGTAATACGGTGTTAGATTTGGAGTGCACATTGACTGTGGGTAATACGGCCGTGGTTTTGGAGAGCGCTTTGACTGTGGGCAATACGGCGTTACATTTGGAGTGCACATTTTCTGTGGGTAATACGGTGTTAGATTTGGAGTTCGCATTGACTGTGGGTAATATGGTGTTAGATTTGGAGTGAGCATTGACTGTGGGTAATACTACCGTGGATTTTGAGTGCGCTTTGACTGTGGGTAAGACGGTCTTAGATTTTGAGTGCACATTGACTGTGGGTAATACAGTGTTAGATTTGGAGAGCACATTGACTGTGGGCAATATGTTGTTAGATTTGCAGTTCGCATTGACTGTGGGTAATATGGTGTTAAATTTGGAGTGGGCATTGACTGTGGGCAATATGGCCGTGGGTTTTGAGTACACATTGACTGTGGGCAATACGGCCGTGGATTTTGAGTGCAAATTGACTGTGGGTAATACGGTGTTAGATTTGGAGTGCGCATTCACTGTGGCTAATACAGTCTTAGATTTGGAGTGCGCATTGACTGCGAGTACTACGGCCATAGTTTTGGAGTGCTCATTGACTGTGGGTAATACGGCCATGGATATTGACTGTGGGTAATACATTGTTAGATTTGGAGTACCCATCGACTGTGGGTAATATGGTGTTACATTTGGAGTGCGCATTGACTGTGGGTAATCCGGCCGTGGATTTTGAGTGCGCGTTGACTGTGCATAGTACGGTGTTAGATTTGCAGTGTGCGCTAACTGTGGGTAATACGGTGTTAGATTTGGAGTGCACATTGACTGTGGGTAATACGGCCGTGGTTTTGGAGAGCGCTTTGACTGTGGGCAATACGGCGTTACATTTGGAGTGCACATTTTCTGTGGGTAATACGGTGTTAGATTTGGAGTTCGCATTGACTGTGGGTAATATGGTGTTAGATTTGGAGTGAGCATTGACTGTGGGTAATACTACCGTGGATTTTGAGTGCGCTTTGACTGTGGGTAAGACGGTCTTAGATTTTGAGTGCACATTGACTGTGGGTAATACAGTGTTAGATTTGGAGAGCACATTGACTGTGGGCAATATGTTGTTAGATTTGCAGTTCGCATTGACTGTGGGTAATATGGTGTTAAATTTGGAGTGGGCATTGACTGTGGGCAATATGGCCGTGGGTTTTGAGTACACATTGACTGTGGGCAATACGGCCGTGGATTTTGAGTGCAAATTGACTGTGGGTAATACGGTGTTAGATTTGGAGTGCGCATTCACTGTGGCTAATACAGTCTTAGATTTGGAGTGCGCATTGACTGCGAGTAATACGGCCATAGTTTTGAAGTGCGCATTGACTGCGAGTAATACGGCCATAGTTTTGGAGTACCCATCGATGTGGGTAATATGGTGTTACATTTGGAGTGCGCATTGACTGTGGGTAATATGGTGTTAGATTTGGAGTGAGCATTGACTGTGGGCAATACGGCGTTACATTTGGAGTGCGCATTGACTGTGGGTAATACTGCCATGGATTTTGAGTGTGCTTTGACTGTGGGTAAGACGGTCTTAGATTTTGAGTGCGCATTGACTGTGGGTAATACAGTGTTAGATTTGGAGAGCGCATTGACTGTGGGCAATATGTTGTTAGATTTGGAGTACGCATTGACTGTGGGTAACACAGCCGTGGATTTTTAGTGCGCGTTTACTGTGGGTAATACGGCGTTAGATTTGGAGTGAGCATCGATTGTGGGGAAAATGATGTTAGATTTGTAGTGCGCATTGACTGTGGGAAATCCGGCCATGGATTTTGAGTGCGCGTTGACTGTGCATAGTACGGTGTTAGACTTGCAGTGTGCGCTAACTGTGGCTAATAAGGTGTTAGATTTGGAGTTCGCATTGACTGTGGGTAATATGGTGTTAGATTTGGAGTGAGCATTGACTATGGGCAATAGGGCGTTACATTTAGAGTGCGCATTGACTGTGGGTAATATGGTTTTAGATTTGGAGTGCACATTCACTGCGGGTAATACGGCCATGGATTTGGAGTGCACATTGACTGTGGGCAATAGGGTGTTAGATTTGGAGTACGCATTGACTCTGGGTAATACAGCCGTGGATGTTTAGTGCGCTTCGACTGGGGGAAATATGGTGTTAGATTTGGAGTACGCATTGACTGTGGTTAATACGGCCGTGGATTTTGAGTGCGCATTGACTGTGTGTAATACGGCCGTGGTTATTGTCTGCGCATTGACTGTAGGTAATATGGTTTTAGATTTGGAGTGCACATTCACTGCGGGTAATACGGCCATGGATTTGGAGTGCACATTGACTGTGGGCAATAGGGTGTTAGATTTGGAGTACGCATTGACTCTGGGTAATACAGCCGTGGATGTTTAGTGCGCTTCGACTGGGGGAAATATGGTGTTAGATTTGGAGTACGCATTGACTGTGGGCAATACGGCCGTGGATTTTGAGTGGGCATTGACTGTGGGTAATATGGTGATAGATTTGGAGTGGGTATTAACTGTGGGCAATATGGCCGTGGGTTTTGAGTGCGCATTGACTGTGGGTAATACGGCCATGGATATTGACTGTGGGTAATACATTGTTAGATTTGGAGTACCCATCGACTGTGGGTAATATGGTGTTACATTTGGAGTGCGCATTGACTGTGGGTAATCCGGCCGTGGATTTTGAGTGCGCGTTGACTGTGCATAGTACGGTGTTAGATTTGCAGTGTGCGCTAACTGTGGGTAATACGGTGTTAGATTTGGAGTGCACATTGACTGTGGGTAATACGGCCGTGGTTTTGGAGAGCGCTTTGACTGTGGGCAATACGGCGTTACATTTGGAGTGCACATTTTCTGTGGGTAATACGGTGTTAGATTTGGAGTTCGCATTGACTGTGGGTAATATGGTGTTAGATTTGGAGTGAGCATTGACTGTGGGTAATACTACCGTGGATTTTGAGTGCGCTTTGACTGTGGGTAAGACGGTCTTAGATTTTGAGTGCACATTGACTGTGGGTAATACAGTGTTAGATTTGGAGAGCACATTGACTGTGGGCAATATGTTGTTAGATTTGCAGTTCGCATTGACTGTGGGTAATATGGTGTTAAATTTGGAGTGGGCATTGACTGTGGGCAATATGGCAGTGGGTTTTGAGTACACATTGACTGTGGGCAATACGGCCGTGGATTTTGAGTGCAAATTGACTGTGGGTAATACGGTGTTAGATTTGGAGTGCGCATTCACTGTGGCTAATACAGTCTTAGATTTGGAGTGCGCATTGACTGCGAGTAATACGGCCATAGTTTTGAAGTGCGCATTGACTGCGAGTAATACGGCCATAGTTTTGGAGTACCCATCGATGTGGGTAATATGGTGTTACATTTGGAGTGCGCATTGACTGTGGGTAATATGGTGTTAGATTTGGAGTGAGCATTGACTGTGGGCAATACGGCGTTACATTTGGAGTGCGCATTGACTGTGGGTAATACTGCCATGGATTTTGAGTGTGCTTTGACTGTGGGTAAGACGGTCTTAGATTTTGAGTGCGCATTGACTGTGGGTAATACAGTGTTAGATTTGGAGAGCGCATTGACTGTGGGCAATATGTTGTTAGATTTGGAGTACGCATTGACTGTGGGTAACACAGCCGTGGATTTTTAGTGCGCGTTTACTGTGGGTAATACGGCGTTAGATTTGGAGTGAGCATCGATTGTGGGGAAAATGATGTTAGATTTGTAGTGCGCATTGACTGTGGGAAATCCGGCCATGGATTTTGAGTGCGCGTTGACTGTGCATAGTACGGTGTTAGACTTGCAGTGTGCGCTAACTGTGGCTAATAAGGTGTTAGATTTGGAGTTCGCATTGACTGTGGGTAATATGGTGTTAGATTTGGAGTGAGCATTGACTATGGGCAATAGGGCGTTACATTTAGAGTGCGCATTGACTGTGGGTAATATGGTTTTAGATTTGGAGTGCACATTCACTGCGGGTAATATGGCCATGGATTTGGAGTGCACATTGACTGTGGGCAATAGGGTGTTAGATTTGGAGTACGCATTGACTCTGGGTAATACAGCCGTGGATGTTTAGTGCGCTTCGACTGGGGGAAATATGGTGTTAGATTTGGAGTACGCATTGACTGTGGTTAATACGGCCGTGGATTTTGAGTGCGCATTGACTGTGTGTAATACGGCCGTGGTTATTGTCTGCGCATTGACTGTGGGTAATATGGTTTTAGATTTGGAGTGCACATTCACTGCGGGTAATACGGCCATGGATTTGGAGTGCACATTGACTGTGGGCAATAGGGTGTTAGATTTGGAGTACGCATTGACTCTGGGTAATACAGCCGTGGATGTTTAGTGCGCTTCGACTGGGGGAAATATGGTGTTAGATTTGGAGTACGCATTGACTGTGGGCAATACGGCCGTGGATTTTGAGTGGGCATTGACTGTGGGTAATATGGTGATAGATTTGGAGTGGGTATTAACTGTGGGCAATATGGCCATGGATTTTCAGTGCGCATTGACTGTGGGTAATACGGTGTTAGATTTGGAGTGCGCATTGACTGCGGGTAATACGGCCATGGAAATGGAGTGCGCATTGACTGTGGGTAATACGGCCATGGATTTTGCGTGCGCATTGACTGTGGGTAATACGGTGTTAGATTTGGACTGCGCATTGACTGTGGGTAATACAGTGATAGATTTGGAGTTCACATTGTCTGTGGGCAATACGGTGTTAGATTTGGAGCGCGCATTCACTGTGGGTAATACGGCCATGGATATTGTCTGTGCATCGACTGTGGGTAATATAGTGTTAGATTTGGAGTGCGCATCTACTGTGGGTAATACGGTGTTTGATTTGGAGTGCACATTGACAGTGTGTAATACGGTGTAAAAATTTGGAGTTCGCATTGACTGTGGGTAATATGGTCTTAGATTTGGAGTGAGCATTGACTGTGGGCAATACGGCGTTACATTTGGAGTACGCATTGACTGTGGGTAACACAGCCGTGGATTTTTAGTGCGCGTTTACTGTGGGTAATACGGTGTTAGATTTGTAATGTGCATTGACTGTGGGTAATACGGTGTTAGATTTGGAGTGCGCATTGACTGCGGGTAATACGGCCATGGATTTGGAGTGCGCATTGACTGTGGGTAATACGGCCGTGGATTTTGAGTGCGCATTGACTGTGGGAAATCCGGCCGTGGATTTTGAGTGCGCATCGACTGTGGGTAATACGGTGTTAGATTTGTAGTGCACATTGACAGTGGGTAATATGGTGTTAGATTTGTAGTACACATTGACAGTGGGTAATACGGTGTTAGATTTGGAGTGCGCATTGACTGTGGGTATTACGGCCGTGGTTTTGGAGCGCGCTTTGACTGTGAGCAATACGGCATTACATTTGGAGTGCACATTGACAGTGGGTAATACGGTGATAGATTTGGAGTTCACATTGTCTGTGGGCAATACGGTGTTAGATTTGGAGCGCGCATTCACTGTGGGTAATACGGCCATGGATATTGTCTGTGCATCGACTGTGGGTAATATAGTGTTAGATTTGGAGTGCGCATCTACTGTGGGTAATACGGTGTTTGATTTGGAGTGCACATTGACAGTGTGTAATACGGTGTAAAAATTTGGAGTTCGCATTGACTGTGGGTAATATGGTCTTAGATTTGGAGTGAGCATTGACTGTGGGCAATACGGCGTTACATTTGGAGTGCGCATTGACTGTGGGTAATACTGCCGTGGATTTTGAGTGTGCTTTGACTGTGGTTAAGACGGTCTTAGATTTTGAGTGCGCATTTACTGTGGGTAATACAGTGTTAGATTTGGAGAGCGCATTGACTGTGGGCAATATGTTGTTAGATTTGCAGTGCGCATTGACTGTGGGTAATACTGCCGTGGTTTTGGAGCGCGCATTGACTGTGGGCAATATGCCGTTACATTTGGAGTGCACAGTGTCTGTGGCTAATAAGGTGTTAGATTTGGAGTACGCATTGACTGTGGTTAATACGGCCGTGGATTTTGAGTGCGCATTGACTGTGGGTAATCCGGCCGTGGATTTTGAGTGCGCGTTGACTGTGCATAGTACGGTGTTAGACTTGCAGTGTGCGCTAACTGTGGGTAGTACGGTGTTAGAATTGGAGTGCACATTGACTGTGGGTAATACGGTGTTAGATTTGGAGTGCGCATTGACTGTGGGTCATACGGCCGTGGATTTGGAGTGCGCATTGACTGTGGGTAATACGGCCGTGGATTTTGAGTGCGCATTGACTGTGGGAAATCCGGCCGTGGATTTTGAGTGCGCATCGACTGTGGGTAATACGGTGTTAGATTTGTAGTGCACATTGACAGTGGGTAATACGGTGTTAGATTTGTAGTACACATTGACAGTGGGTAATACGGTGTTAGATTTGGAGTGCGCATTGACTGTGGGTATTACGGCCGTGGTTTTGGAGCGCGCTTTGACTGTGAGCAATACGGCATTACATTTGGAGTGCACATTGACAGTGGGTAATACGGTGTTAGATTTGGAGTGCGCATTGACTGTGGTTAATACGGCCGTGGATTTTGAGTGCCCATTGACTGTGGGTAATCCGGCCATGGATTTTGAGTGCGCGTTGACTGTGCATAGTACGGTGTTAGACTTGCAGTGTGCGCTAACTGTGGGTAATACGGTGTTAGAATTGGAGTGCACATTGACTGTGGGTAATACGGTGTTAGATTTGGAGTGCGCATCGACTGTGGGTAATACGGTGTTAGATTTGGAGTGCACATTGACAGTGGGTAATACGGTGTTAGATTTGGAGTGCGCATTGACTGTGGGTAATACTGCCGTGGTTTTGGAGCGCGCATTGACTGTGGGCAATATGCCGTTACATTTGGAGTGCACATTGTCTGTGGCTAATAAGGTGTTAGATTTGGAGTTCGCATTGACTGTGGGTAATATGGTGTTAGATTTGCAGTGCGCATTGACTGTGGGTAATACTGCCGTGGTTTTGGAGCGCGCATTGACTGTGGGCAATATGCCGTTACATTTGGAGTGCACAGTGTCTGTGGCTAATAAGGTGTTAGATTTGGAGTACGCATTGACTGTGGTTAATACGGCCGTGGATTTTGAGTGCGCATTGACTGTGGGTAATCCGGCCGTGGATTTTGAGTGCGCGTTGACTGTGCATAGTACGGTGTTAGACTTGCAGTGTGCGCTAACTGTGGGTAGTACGGTGTTAGAATTGGAGTGCACATTGACTGTGGGTAATACGGTGTTAGATTTGGAGTGCGCATTGACTGTGGGTCATACGGCCGTGGTTTTGGAGTGCGCATTGACTTGTGGGCAATACGGCGTTACATTTGCAGAGCACATTGTCTGTGGGTAATACGGTGTTAGATTTGGAGCGCGCATTCACTGTGGGTAATACGGCCATGGATATTGTCTGTGCATCGACTGTGGGTAATATAGTGTTAGATTTGGAGTGCGCATCTACTGTGGGTAATACGGTGTTTGATTTGGAGTGCACATTGACAGTGTGTAATACGGTGTAAAAATTTGGAGTTCGCATTGACTGTGGGTAATATGGTCTTAGATTTGGAGTGAGCATTGACTGTGGGCAATACGGCGTTACATTTGGAGTGCGCATTGACTGTGGGTAATACTGCCGTGGATTTTGAGTGTGCTTTGACTGTGGTTAAGACGGTCTTAGATTTTGAGTGCGCATTTACTGTGGGTAATACAGTGTTAGATTTGGAGAGCGCATTGACTGTGGGCAATATGTTGTTAGATTTGGAGTTCGCATTGACTGTGGGTAATATGGTGTTAGATTTGGAGTACGCATTGACTGTGGGTAATACTGCCGTGGATTTTGAGTGCGCATTCTCTGTGTGCAATATGGTGATAGATTTGGAGTGGGCATTGACTGTGGGCAATATGGCCATGGGTTTTGAGTGCACATTGACTGTGGGTAATACAGCCGTGGATTTTGAGTGCGCGTTGACTGTGGGTAATACGGCGTTAGATTTGGAGTACGCATTGACTGTGGGAAATACGGCCGTGGAATTTGAGTGCGAATTGACTGTGGGTAATACGGTGTTAGATTTGGAGTGCACATTCACTGTGGCTAATACATTCTTAGATTTGGAGTGCGCATTGACTGCGAGTAATACGGCCATAGTCTTGGAGTGCGCATTGACTGTGGGCAAGACGGCCGTGGATTTTGAGTGGGCATTGAATGTGGGTAATATGGTGATAAATTTGGAGTGGGCATTGACTGTGGGCAATATGGCCGTGGGTTTTGAGTGCGCATTGACTGTGGGTAATACAGTGTTAGATTTGGAGTTCGCATTGACTGTGGGTAATATGGTGTTTGATTTGGAGTGAGCATTGACTGTGGGCAATACGACGTTACATTTGGAGTACGCATTGCCTGTGGGTAATACTGCCGTGGATTTTGAGTGCGCTTTGACAGTGGGTAAGACGGTCTTAGATATGGAGTACGCATTGCCTGTGGGTAATACGGCGTTAGATTTGGAGTGTGCATTGACTGTGGGTATTATGGCCGTGGTTGTGGAGCGCACATTGACTGTGGGCAATACGGCGTTACATTTGGAGTGCACATTGTCCGTGGCTAATACGGTGTTAGATTTGGAGTTCGCATTGACTGTGGGTAATATGGTGTTAGATTTGGAGTACGCATTGACTGTGGGTAATACTGCCGTGGATTTTGAGTGCGCATTCTCTGTGTGCAATATGGTGATAGATTTGGAGTGGGCATTGACTGTGGGCAATATGGCCATGGGTTTTGAGTGCACATTGACTGTGGGTAATACAGCCGTGGATTTTGAGTGCGCGTTGACTGTGGGTAATACGGCGTTAGATTTGGAGTACGCATTGACTGTGGGAAATACGGCCGTGGAATTTGAGTGCGAATTGACTGTGGGTAATACGGTGTTAGATTTGGAGTGCACATTCACTGTGGCTAATACATTCTTAGATTTGGAGTGCGCATTGACTGCGAGTAATACGGCCATAGTCTTGGAGTGCGCATTGACTGTGGGCAAGACGGCCGTGGATTTTGAGTGGGCATTGAATGTGGGTAATATGGTGATAAATTTGGAGTGGGCATTGACTGTGGGCAATATGGCCGTGGGTTTTGAGTGCGCATTGACTGTGGGTAATACAGTGTTAGATTTGGAGTTCGCATTGACTGTGGGTAATATGGTGTTTGATTTGGAGTGAGCATTGACTGTGGGCAATACGACGTTACATTTGGAGTACGCATTGCCTGTGGGTAATACTGCCGTGGATTTTGAGTGCGCTTTGACAGTGGGTAAGACGGTCTTAGATATGGAGTACGCATTGCCTGTGGGTAATACGGCGTTAGATTTGGAGTGTGCATTGACTGTGGGTATTATGGCCGTGGTTGTGGAGCGCACATTGACTGTGGGCAATACGGCGTTACATTTGGAGTGCACATTGTCCGTGGCTAATACGGTGTTAGATTTGGAGTTCGCATTGACTGTGGGTAATATGGTGTTAGATTTGGAGTGAGCAATGAATGTGGGCAATACGGCGTTACATTTAGAGTGCGCATTGACTGTGGGTAATAATGTCGTGGATTTTGAGTGCGCATTGACTGTGGGTAATGCAGTGTTAGATTTGGAGTACGCATCGACTGTGGGTAATATGGTGTTACATTTGGAGTGCGCGTTGACTGTGCATAGTACGGTGTTAGATTTGGAGTGTGCGCTAACTAATACGGTGTTAGATTTGGAGAGCGCATTGACTGTGGGCAATATGTTGTTAGATTTGGAGTACGCATTGACTGTGGGTAACACAGCCGTGCATTTCTAGTGTGCGTTTACTGTGGGTAATACGGCGTTAGATTTGGTGTGTGCATTGACTGTGGGTAATACGGTGTTAGATTTGGAGTGTGCATTGACTGTGGGTATTACGGCCGTGGTTTTGGAGCGCACATTGAATGTGGGCAATACGGCGTTATATTTGGAGTGCACATTGTCTGTGGCTAATATGGTGTTAGATTTGGAGTGCGAATTGACTGTGGGTAATACGGTGTTAGATTTGGAGTGCGCATTCACTGTGGCTAATACAGTCTTAGATTTGGGGTGCGCATTGACTGCGAGTAATACGGCCATAGTTTTGGAGTGCGCATTGACTGCGAGTAATACGGCCATAGTTTTGGAGTGCGCATTGACTGTGGGTAATACGGCCATGGATATTGACTGTGGGTAAAACAGTGTTAGATTTGGAGTACACATCGACTGTGGGTAATATGGTGTTACATTTGGAGTGCGCATTGACTGTGGGTAATCCAGCCGTGGAATTTGAGTGCGCGTTGACTGTGCATAGTACGGTGTTAGATTTCGAGTGTGCGCTAACTGTGGGTAATACGGTGTTAGATTTTCAGTGCGCATTGACTGTGGGTAATACAGTGTTAGATTTGGAGAGCGCATTGACTGTGGGCAATATGCTGTTAGATTTGGAGTACGCATTGACTGTGGGTAACACAGCCGTGGATTTTTAGTGTGCGTTTACTGTGGGTAATACGGCGTTAGATTTGGAGTGTGCATTGACTGTGGGTAATACGGTGTTAGATTTGGAGTGTGCATTGACTGCGGGTAATACGGCCATGGATATGGAGTGCGCATTGACTGCGGGTAATACGGCGTTAGATTTGGAGTGTGCATTGACTGTGGGTATTACGGCCGTGGTTTTGGAGCGCACATTGAATGTGGGCAATACGGCGTTACATTTGGAGTGCACATTGTCTGTGGCTAATATGGTGTTAGATTTGGAGTTCGCATTGACTGTGGGTAATATGGTGTTAGATTTGGAGTACGCATTGACTGTGGGTAATACTGCCGTGGATTTTGAGTGCGCATTCTCTGTGTGCAATGTGGTGATAGATTTGGAGTGGGCATTGACTGTGGGCAATATGGCCATGGGTTTTGAGTGCACATTGACTGTGGGTAATACAGCCGTGGATTTTGAGTGCGCGTTGACTGTGGGTAATACGGCGTTAGATTTGGAGTACGCATTGACTGTGGGAAATACGGCCATGGAATTTGAGTGCGAATTGACTGTGGGTAATACGGTGTTAGATTTGGAGTGCACATTCACTGTGGCTAATACATTCTTAGATTTGGAGTGCGCATTGACTGGGAGTAATACGGCCATAGTCTTGGAGTGCGCATTGACTGTGGGCAAGACGGCCGTGGATTTTGAGTGGGCATTGAATGTGGGTAATATGGTGATAAATTTGGAGTGGGCATTGACTGTGGGCAATATGGCCGTGGGTTTTGAGTGCGCATTGACTGTGGGTAATACAGCCGTGGATTTTGAGTGCACGTAAACTGTGGGTAATACGGCGTTAGATTTGCAGTACGCATTGACTGTGGGCTATACGGCCGTGGATTTTGAGTGCGAATTGACTGTGAGTAATACGGTGTTAGATTTGGAGTGCGCATTCACTGTGGCTAATACAGTCTTAGATTTGGAGTGCGCATTGACTGCGAGTACTACGGCCATAGTTTTGGAGTGCTCATTGACTGTGGGTAATACGGCCATGGATATTGACTGTGGGAAATACATTGTTAGATTTGGAGTACCCATCGACTGTGGGTAATATGGTGTTACATTTGGAGTGCGCATTGACTGTGGGTAATCCGGCCGTGGATTTTGAGTGCGCGTTGACTGTGCATAGTACGGTGTTAGATTTGCAGTGTGCGCTAACTGTGGGTAATACGGTGTTAGATTTGGAGTGCACATTGACTGTGGGTAATACGGCCGTGGTTTTGGAGAGCGCTTTGACTGTGGGCAATACGGCCGTGGTTTTGGAGAGCGCTTTGACTGTGGGCAATACGGCGTTACATTTGGAGTGCACATTTTCTGTGGGTAATACGGTGTTAGATTTGGAGTTCGCATTGACTGTGGGTAATATGGTGTTAGATTTGGAGTGAGCATTGACTGTGGGTAATCCGGCCGTGGATTTTGAGTGCGCGTTGACTGTGCATAGTACGGTGTTAGATTTGCAGTGTGCGCTAACTGTGGGTAATACGGTGTTAGATTTGGAGTGCACATTGACTGTGGGTAATACGGCCGTGGTTTTGGAGAGCACTTTGACTGTGGGCAATACGGCGTTACATTTGGAGTGCACATTTTCTGTGGGTAATACGGTGTTAGATTTGGAGTTCGCATTGACTGTGGGTAATATGGTGTTAGAATTTGAGTGCACATTGACTGTGGGTAATACAGTGTTAGATTTGGAGAGCACATTGACTGTGGGCAATATGTTGTTAGATTTGCAGTTCGCATTGACTGTGGGTAATATGGTGTTAAATTTGGAGTGGGCATTGACTGTGGGCAATATGGCCGTGGGTTTTGAGTACGCATTGACTGTGGGCAATACGGCCGTGGATTTTGAGTGCAAATTGACTGTGGGTAATACGGTGTTAGATTTGGAGTGCGCATTCACTGTGGCTAATACAGTCTTAGATTTGGAGTGCGCATTGACTGCAAGTAATACGGCCATAGTTTTGAAGTGCGCATTGACTGCGAGTAATACGGCCATAGTTTTGGAGTGCGCATTGACTGTGGGTAATACGGCCATGTATATTGACTGTGGGTAATACAGTGTTAGATTTGGAGTACCCATCGATGTGGGTAATATGGTGTTACATTTGGAGTGCGCATTGACTGTGGGTAATACGGCCATGGATATTGACTGTGGGTAATACAGTGTTAGATTTGGAGTACCCATCGACTGTGGGTAATATGGTGTTACATTTGGAGTGCGCATTGACTGTGGGTAATCCGGCCGTGGATTTTGAGTGCGCGTTGACTGTGCATAGTACGGTGTTATATTTGGAGTGCACATTGACTGTGGGTAATACATTCTTAGATTTGGAGTGCGCATTGACTGGGAGTAATACGGCCATAGTCTTGGAGTGCGCATTGACTGTGGGCAAGACGGCCGTGGATTTTGAGTGGGCATTGAATGTGGGTAATATGGTGATAAATTTGGAGTGGGCATTGACTGTGGGCAATATGGCCGTGGGTTTTGAGTGCGCATTGACTGTGGGTAATACAGCCGTGGATTTTGAGTGCACGTAAACTGTGGGTAATACGGCGTTAGATTTGCAGTACGCATTGACTGTGGGCTATACGGCCGTGGATTTTGAGTGCGAATTGACTGTGAGTAATACGGTGTTAGATTTGGAGTGCGCATTCACTGTGGCTAATACAGTCTTAGATTTGGAGTGCGCATTGACTGCGAGTACTACGGCCATAGTTTTGGAGTGCTCATTGACTGTGGGTAATACGGCCATGGATATTGACTGTGGGTAATACATTGTTAGATTTGGAGTACCCATCGACTGTGGGTAATATGGTGTTACATTTGGAGTGCGCATTGACTGTGGGTAATCCGGCCGTGGATTTTGAGTGCGCGTTGACTGTGCATAGTACGGTGTTAGATTTGCAGTGTGCGCTAACTGTGGGTAATACGGTGTTAGATTTGGAGTGCACATTGACTGTGGGTAATACGGCCGTGGTTTTGGAGAGCGCTTTGACTGTGGGCAATACGGCGTTACATTTGGAGTGCACATTTTCTGTGGGTAATACGGTGTTAGATTTGGAGTTCGCATTGACTGTGGGTAATATGGTGTTAGATTTGGAGTGAGCATTGACTGTGGGTAATCCGGCCGTGGATTTTGAGTGCGCGTTGACTGTGCATAGTACGGTGTTAGATTTGCAATGTGCGCTAACTGTGGGTAATACGGTGTTAGATTTGGAGTGCACATTGACTGTGGGTAATACGGCCGTGGTTTTGGAGAGCGCTTTGACTGTGGGCAATACGGCGTTACATTTGGAGTGCACATTTTCTGTGGGTAATACGGTGTTAGATTTGGAGTTCGCATTGACTGTGGGTAATATGGTGTTAGATTTTGAGTGCACATTGACTGTGGGTAATACAGTGTTAGATTTGGAGAGCACATTGACTGTGGGCAATATGTTGTTAGATTTGCAGTTCGCATTGACTGTGGGTAATATGGTGTTAAATTTGGAGTGGGCATTGACTGTGGGCAATATGGCCGTGGGTTTTGAGTACGCATTGACTGTGGGCAATACGGCCGTGGATTTTGAGTGCAAATTGACTGTGGGTAATACGGTGTTAGATTTGGAGTGCGCATTCACTGTGGCTAATACAGTCTTAGATTTGGAGTGCGCATTGACTGCAAGTAATACGGCCATAGTTTTGAAGTGCGCATTGACTGCGAGTAATACGGCCATAGTTTTGGAGTGCGCATTGACTGTGGGTAATACGGCCATGGATATTGACTGTGGGTAATACAGTGTTAGATTTGGAGTACCCATCGATGTGGGTAATATGGTGTTACATTTGGAGTGCGCATTGACTGTGGGTAATACGGCCATGGATATTGACTGTGGGTAATACAGTGTTAGATTTGGAGTACCCATCGACTGTGGGTAATATGGTGTTACATTTGGAGTGCGCATTGACTGTGGGTAATCCGGCCGTGGATTTTGAGTGCGCGTTGACTGTGCATAGTACGGTGTTATATTTGGAGTGCACATTGACTGTGGGTAATACATTCTTAGATTTGGAGTGCGCATTGACTGGGAGTAATACGGCCATAGTCTTGGAGTGCGCATTGACTGTGGGCAAGACGGCCGTGGATTTTGAGTGGGCATTGAATGTGGGTAATATGGTGATAAATTTGGAGTGGGCATTGACTGTGGGCAATATGGCCGTGGGTTTTGAGTGCGCATTGACTGTGGGTAATACAGCCGTGGATTTTGAGTGCACGTAAACTGTGGGTAATACGGCGTTAGATTTGCAGTACGCATTGACTGTGGGCTATACGGCCGTGGATTTTGAGTGCGAATTGACTGTGAGTAATACGGTGTTAGATTTGGAGTGCGCATTCACTGTGGCTAATACAGTCTTAGATTTGGAGTGCGCATTGACTGCGAGTACTACGGCCATAGTTTTGGAGTGCTCATTGACTGTGGGTAATACGGCCATGGATATTGACTGTGGGTAATACATTGTTAGATTTGGAGTACCCATCGACTGTGGGTAATATGGTGTTACATTTGGAGTGCGCATTGACTGTGGGTAATCCGGCCGTGGATTTTGAGTGCGCGTTGACTGTGCATAGTACGGTGTTAGATTTGCAGTGTGCGCTAACTGTGGGTAATACGGTGTTAGATTTGGAGTGCACATTGACTGTGGGTAATACGGCCGTGGTTTTGGAGAGCGCTTTGACTGTGGGCAATACGGCGTTACATTTGGAGTGCACATTTTCTGTGGGTAATACGGTGTTAGATTTGGAGTTCGCATTGACTGTGGGTAATATGGTGTTAGATTTGGAGTGAGCATTGACTGTGGGTAATCCGGCCGTGGATTTTGAGTGCGCGTTGACTGTGCATAGTACGGTGTTAGATTTGCAATGTGCGCTAACTGTGGGTAATACGGTGTTAGATTTGGAGTGCACATTGACTGTGGGTAATACGGCCGTGGTTTTGGAGAGCGCTTTGACTGTGGGCAATACGGCGTTACATTTGGAGTGCACATTTTCTGTGGGTAATACGGTGTTAGATTTGGAGTTCGCATTGACTGTGGGTAATATGGTGTTAGATTTTGAGTGCACATTGACTGTGGGTAATACAGTGTTAGATTTGGAGAGCACATTGACTGTGGGCAATATGTTGTTAGATTTGCAGTTCGCATTGACTGTGGGTAATATGGTGTTAAATTTGGAGTGGGCATTGACTGTGGGCAATATGGCCGTGGGTTTTGAGTACGCATTGACTGTGGGCAATACGGCCGTGGATTTTGAGTGCAAATTGACTGTGGGTAATACGGTGTTAGATTTGGAGTGCGCATTCACTGTGGCTAATACAGTCTTAGATTTGGAGTGCGCATTGACTGCAAGTAATACGGCCATAGTTTTGAAGTGCGCATTGACTGCGAGTAATACGGCCATAGTTTTGGAGTGCGCATTGACTGTGGGTAATACGGCCATGGATATTGACTGTGGGTAATACAGTGTTAGATTTGGAGTACCCATCGATGTGGGTAATATGGTGTTACATTTGGAGTGCGCATTGACTGTGGGTAATACGGCCATGGATATTGACTGTGGGTAATACAGTGTTAGATTTGGAGTACCCATCGACTGTGGGTAATATGGTGTTACATTTGGAGTGCGCATTGACTGTGGGTAATCCAGCCGTGGATCTTGAGTGCGCGTTGACTGTGCATAGTACGGTGTTAGATTTGGAGTGTGCGCTAACTAATACGGTGTTAGATTTGGAGAGCGCATTGACTGTGGGCAATATGTTGTTAGATTTGGAGTACGCATTGACTGTGGGTAACACCACTGTGGATTTTTAGTGTGCGTTTACTGTGGGTAATACGGCGTTAGATTTGGAGTGTGCATTGACTGTGGGTAATACGGTGTTAGATTTGGAGTGCGCATTGACTGCGGGTAATACGGCCATGGATATGGAGTGCGCATTGACTGTGGGTAATACTGCCATGGATTTTGAGTGTGCTTTGACTGTGGGTAAGACGGTCTTAGATTTTGAGTGCGCATTGACTGTGGGTAATACAGTGTTAGATTTGGAGAGCGCATTGACTGTGGGCAATATGTTGTTAGATTTGGAGTACGCATTGACTGTGGGTAACACAGCCGTGGATTTTTAGTGCGCGTTTACTGTGGGTAATACGGCGTTAGATTTGGAGTGAGCATCGATTGTGGGGAAAATGATGTTAGATTTGTAGTGCGCATTGACTGTGGGAAATCCGGCCATGGATTTTGAGTGCGCGTTGACTGTGCATAGTACGGTGTTAGACTTGCAGTGTGCGCTAACTGTGGCTAATAAGGTGTTAGATTTGGAGTTCGCATTGACTGTGGGTAATATGGTGTTAGATTTGGAGTGAGCATTGACTATGGGCAATAGGGCGTTACATTTAGAGTGCGCATTGACTGTGGGTAATATGGTTTTAGATTTGGAGTGCACATTCACTGCGGGTAATACGGCCATGGATTTGGAGTGCACATTGACTGTGGGCAATAGGGTGTTAGATTTGGAGTACGCATTGACTCTGGGTAATACAGCCGTGGATGTTTAGTGCGCTTCGACTGGGGGAAATATGGTGTTAGATTTGGAGTACGCATTGACTGTGGGCAATACGGCCGTGGATTTTGAGTGGGCATTGACTGTGGGTAATATGGTGATAGATTTGGAGTGGGTATTAACTGTGGGCAATATGGCCATGGATTTTCAGTGCGCATTGACTGTGGGTAATACGGTGTTAGATTTGGAGTGCGCATTGACTGCGGGTAATACGGCCATGGAAATGGAGTGCGCATTGACTGTGGGTAATACGGCCATGGATTTTGCGTGCGCATTGACTGTGGGTAATACGGTGTTAGATTTGGACTGCGCATTGACTGTGGGTAATACAGTGATAGATTTGGAGTTCACATTGTCTGTGGGCAATACGGTGTTAGATTTGGAGCGCGCATTCACTGTGGGTAATACGGCCATGGATATTGTCTGTGCATCGACTGTGGGTAATATAGTGTTAGATTTGGAGTGCGCATCTACTGTGGGTAATACGGTGTTTGATTTGGAGTGCACATTGACAGTGTGTAATACGGTGTAAAAATTTGGAGTTCGCATTGACTGTGGGTAATATGGTCTTAGATTTGGAGTGAGCATTGACTGTGGGCAATACGGCGTTACATTTGGAGTACGCATTGACTGTGGGTAACACAGCCGTGGATTTTTAGTGCGCGTTTACTGTGGGTAATACGGTGTTAGATTTGTAATGTGCATTGACTGTGGGTAATACGGTGTTAGATTTGGAGTGCGCATTGACTGCGGGTAATACGGCCATGGATTTGGAGTGCGCATTGACTGTGGGTAATACGGCCGTGGATTTTGAGTGCGCATTGACTGTGGGAAATCCGGCCGTGGATTTTGAGTGCGCATCGACTGTGGGTAATACGGTGTTAGATTTGTAGTGCACATTGACAGTGGGTAATATGGTGTTAGATTTGTAGTACACATTGACAGTGGGTAATACGGTGTTAGATTTGGAGTGCGCATTGACTGTGGGTATTACGGCCGTGGTTTTGGAGCGCGCTTTGACTGTGAGCAATACGGCATTACATTTGGAGTGCACATTGACAGTGGGTAATACGGTGATAGATTTGGAGTTCACATTGTCTGTGGGCAATACGGTGTTAGATTTGGAGCGCGCATTCACTGTGGGTAATACGGCCATGGATATTGTCTGTGCATCGACTGTGGGTAATATAGTGTTAGATTTGGAGTGCGCATCTACTGTGGGTAATACGGTGTTTGATTTGGAGTGCACATTGACAGTGTGTAATACGGTGTAAAAATTTGGAGTTCGCATTGACTGTGGGTAATATGGTCTTAGATTTGGAGTGAGCATTGACTGTGGGCAATACGGCGTTACATTTGGAGTGCGCATTGACTGTGGGTAATACTGCCGTGGATTTTGAGTGTGCTTTGACTGTGGTTAAGACGGTCTTAGATTTTGAGTGCGCATTTACTGTGGGTAATACAGTGTTAGATTTGGAGAGCGCATTGACTGTGGGCAATATGTTGTTAGATTTGCAGTGCGCATTGACTGTGGGTAATACTGCCGTGGTTTTGGAGCGCGCATTGACTGTGGGCAATATGCCGTTACATTTGGAGTGCACAGTGTCTGTGGCTAATAAGGTGTTAGATTTGGAGTACGCATTGACTGTGGTTAATACGGCCGTGGATTTTGAGTGCGCATTGACTGTGGGTAATCCGGCCGTGGATTTTGAGTGCGCGTTGACTGTGCATAGTACGGTGTTAGACTTGCAGTGTGCGCTAACTGTGGGTAGTACGGTGTTAGAATTGGAGTGCACATTGACTGTGGGTAATACGGTGTTAGATTTGGAGTGCGCATTGACTGTGGGTCATACGGCCGTGGATTTGGAGTGCGCATTGACTGTGGGTAATACGGCCGTGGATTTTGAGTGCGCATTGACTGTGGGAAATCCGGCCGTGGATTTTGAGTGCGCATCGACTGTGGGTAATACGGTGTTAGATTTGTAGTGCACATTGACAGTGGGTAATACGGTGTTAGATTTGTAGTACACATTGACAGTGGGTAATACGGTGTTAGATTTGGAGTGCGCATTGACTGTGGGTATTACGGCCGTGGTTTTGGAGCGCGCTTTGACTGTGAGCAATACGGCATTACATTTGGAGTGCACATTGACAGTGGGTAATACGGTGTTAGATTTGGAGTGCGCATTGACTGTGGTTAATACGGCCGTGGATTTTGAGTGCCCATTGACTGTGGGTAATCCGGCCATGGATTTTGAGTGCGCGTTGACTGTGCATAGTACGGTGTTAGACTTGCAGTGTGCGCTAACTGTGGGTAATACGGTGTTAGAATTGGAGTGCACATTGACTGTGGGTAATACGGTGTTAGATTTGGAGTGCGCATCGACTGTGGGTAATACGGTGTTAGATTTGGAGTGCACATTGACAGTGGGTAATACGGTGTTAGATTTGGAGTGCGCATTGACTGTGGGTAATACTGCCGTGGTTTTGGAGCGCGCATTGACTGTGGGCAATATGCCGTTACATTTGGAGTGCACATTGTCTGTGGCTAATAAGGTGTTAGATTTGGAGTTCGCATTGACTGTGGGTAATATGGTGTTAGATTTGCAGTGCGCATTGACTGTGGGTAATACTGCCGTGGTTTTGGAGCGCGCATTGACTGTGGGCAATATGCCGTTACATTTGGAGTGCACAGTGTCTGTGGCTAATAAGGTGTTAGATTTGGAGTACGCATTGACTGTGGTTAATACGGCCGTGGATTTTGAGTGCGCATTGACTGTGGGTAATCCGGCCGTGGATTTTGAGTGCGCGTTGACTGTGCATAGTACGGTGTTAGACTTGCAGTGTGCGCTAACTGTGGGTAGTACGGTGTTAGAATTGGAGTGCACATTGACTGTGGGTAATACGGTGTTAGATTTGGAGTGCGCATTGACTGTGGGTCATACGGCCGTGGTTTTGGAGTGCGCATTGACTTGTGGGCAATACGGCGTTACATTTGCAGAGCACATTGTCTGTGGGTAATACGGTGTTAGATTTGGAGCGCGCATTCACTGTGGGTAATACGGCCATGGATATTGTCTGTGCATCGACTGTGGGTAATATAGTGTTAGATTTGGAGTGCGCATCTACTGTGGGTAATACGGTGTTTGATTTGGAGTGCACATTGACAGTGTGTAATACGGTGTAAAAATTTGGAGTTCGCATTGACTGTGGGTAATATGGTCTTAGATTTGGAGTGAGCATTGACTGTGGGCAATACGGCGTTACATTTGGAGTGCGCATTGACTGTGGGTAATACTGCCGTGGATTTTGAGTGTGCTTTGACTGTGGTTAAGACGGTCTTAGATTTTGAGTGCGCATTTACTGTGGGTAATACAGTGTTAGATTTGGAGAGCGCATTGACTGTGGGCAATATGTTGTTAGATTTGGAGTACGCATTGACTCTGGGTAATACAGCCGTGGATGTTTAGTGCGCTTCAACTGGGGGTAATATGGTGTTAGATTTGGAGTACGCATTGACTGTGGGTAATACAGTGATAGATTTGGAGTTCACATTGTCTGTGGGCAATACGGTGTTAGATTTGGAGCGCGCATTCACTGTGGGTAATACGGCCATGGATATTGTCTGTGCATCGACTGTGGGTAATATAGTGTTAGATTTGGAGTGCGCATCTACTGTGGGTAATACGGTGTTTGATTTGGAGAGCGCATTGACTGTGGGCAATATGTTGTTAGATTTGGAGTACGCATTGACTGTGGGTAACACAGCAGTGGATTTTTAGTGCGCGTTTACTGTGGGTAATACGGCGTTAGATTTGTAATGTGCATTGACTGTGGGTAATACGGTGTTAGATTTGGAGTGCGCATTGACTGCGGGTAATACGGCCATGGATTTGGAGTGCGCATTGACTGTGGGTAATACGGCCGTGGATTTTGAGTGCGCATTGACTGTGGGAAATCCGGCCGTGGATTTTGAGTGCGCATCGACTGTGGGTAATACGGTGTTAGATTTGTAGTGCACATTGACAGTGGGTAATACGGTGTTAGATTTGTAGTACACATTGACAGTGGGTAATACGGTGTTAGATTTGTAGTAGACATTGACTGTGGGTATTACGGCCGTGGTTTTGGAGCGCGCTTTGACTGTGAGCAATACGGCATTACATTTGGAGTGCACATTGACAGTGGGTAATACGGTGTTAGATTTGGAGTGCGCATTGACTGTGGTTAATACGGCCGTGGATTTTGAGTGCGCATTGACTGTGGGTAATCCGGCCATGGATTTTGAGTGCGCGTTGACTGTGCATAGTACGGTGTTAGACTTGCAGTGTGCGCTAACTGTGGGTAATACGGTGTAAGAATTGGAGTGCACATTGACTGTGGGTAATACGGTGTTAGATTTGGAGTGCGCATCGACTGTGGGTAATATGGTGTTAGATTTGGAGTGCACATTGACAGTGGGTAATACGGTGTTAGATTTGGAGTGCGCATTGACTGTGGGTAATACTGCCGTGGTTTTGGAGCGCGCATTGACTGTGGGCAATATGCCGTTACATTTGGAGTGCACATTGTCTGTGGCTAATAAGGTGTTAGATTTGGAGTTCGCATTGACTGTGGGTAATATGGTGTTAGATTTGGAGTGCGCATTGACTGTGGTTAATACGGCCGTGGATTTTGAGTGCGCATTGACTGTGGGTAATCCGGCCGTGGATTTTGAGTGCGCGTTGACTGTGCATAGTACGGTGTTAGACTTGCAGTGTGCGCTAACTGTGGGTAGTACGGTGTTAGAATTGGAGTGCACATTGACTGTGGGTAATACGGTGTTAGATTTGGAGTGCGCATTGACTGTGGGTCATACGGCCGTGGTTTTGGAGTGCGCATTGACTTGTGGGCAATACGGCGTTACATTTGCAGAGCACATTGTCTGTGGGTAATACGGTGTTAGATTTGGAGTTCGCATTGACTGTGGGTAATATGGTGTTAGATTTGGAGTGAGCTTTGACTGTGGGCAATACGGCGTTACATTTAGAGAGCGCATTGACTGTGGGTAATACAGTGTTAGATTTGTAGCGCGCATTCACTGTGGGCAATAGGGTGTTAGATTTGGAGTACGCATTGACTCTGGGTAATACAGCCGTGGATGTTTAGTGCGCTTCAACTGGGGGTAATATGGTGTTAGATTTGGAGTACGCATTGACTGTGGGTAATACTGCCGTGGATTTTGAGTGCGCATTCTCTGTGTGCAATATGGTGATAGATTTGGAGTGGGCATTAACTGTGGGCAAGACGGCAGTGGATTTTGAGTGGGTATTGACTGTGGGTAATATGGTGATAGATTTGGAGTGGGCATTGACTGCGGGCAATATAGCCGTGGATTTTGACTGCGCATTGACTGTGGGTAATACGGCCGTGGATTTTGAGTGCGAATTGACTGTGGGTAATACGGTCTTAGATTTTGAGTGCGCATTGACTGTGGGTAATACAGTGTTAGATTTGTAGCGCGCATTCACTGTGGGCAATAGGGTGTTAGATTTGGAGTACGCATTGACTCTGGGTAATACAGCCGTGGATGTTTAGTGCGCTTCGACTGGGGGTAATATGGTGTTAGATTTGGAGCGCGCATTGACTGTGGGCAATATGCCGTTACATTTGGAGTGCACATTGTCTGTGGCTAATCAGGTGTTAGATTTGGAGTTCGCATTGACTGTGGGTAATATGGTGTTAGATTTGCAGTGCGCATTGACTGTGGGTAATACTGCCGTGGTTTTGGAGCGTGCATTGACTGTGGGTAATATGCCGTTACATTTGGAGTGCACATTGTCTGTGGCTAATAAGGTGTTAGATTTGGAGTACGCATTGACTGTGGTTAATACGGCCGTGGATTTTGAGTGCGCATTGACTGTGGGTAATCCGGCCGTGGATTTTGAGTGCGCGTTGACTGTGCATAGTACGGTGTTAGACTTGCAGTGTGCGCTAACTGTGGGTAATATGTTGTTAGAATTGGAGTGCACATTGACTGTGGGTAATACGGTGTTAGATTTGGAGTGCGCATTGACTGTGGGTCATACGGCCGTGGTTTTGGAGTGCGCATTGACTTGTGGGCAATACGGAGTTACATTTGCAGAGCACATTGTCTGTGGGTAATACAGTGTTAGATTTGGAGTTCGCATTGACTGTGGGTAATATGGTGTTAGATTTGGAGTGAGCTTTGACTGTGGGCAATACGGCGTTACATTTAGAGAGCGCATTGACTGTGGGTAATACAGTGTTAGATTTGTAGCGCGCATTCACTGTGGGCGATAGGGTGTTAGATTTGGAGCACGCATTGACTCTGGATAATACAGCCGTGGATGTTTAGTGCGCTTCGACTGGGGGTAATATGGTGTTAGATTTGGAGTACGCATTGACTGTGGGTAATACTGCCGTGGATTTTGAGTGCGCATTCTCTGTGTGCGATATGGTGATAGATTTGGAGTGGGCATTAACTGTGGGCAAGACGGCAGTGGATTTTGAGTGGGTATTGACTGTGGGTAATATGGTGATAGATTTGGAGTGGGCATTGACTGCGGGCAATATAGCCGTGGATTTTGACTGCGCATTGACTGTGGGTAATACGGCCGTGGATTTTGAGTGCGAATTGACTGTGGGTAATACGGTCTTAGATTTTGAGTGCGCATTGACTGTGGGTAATACAGTGTTAGATTTGGAGAGCGCATTGACTGTGGGCAATATGTTGTTAGATTTGGAGTACGCGTTGACTGTGGGTAACACAGCCGTGGATTTTTAGTGCGCGTTTACTGTGGGTAATACGGCGTTAGATTTGGAGTGTGCATTGACTGTGGGTAATACGGTGTTATATTTGGAGTTCGCATTGACTGCGGGTAATACGGCCATGGATTTGGAGTGCGCATTGACTGTGGGCAATATGTTGTTAGATTTGGAGTACGCATTGACTGTGGGTAATACAGCCGTGTATTTTTAGTGCGCGTTGACTGTGGGTAATACGGCGTTAGATTTGGAGTGTGCATTGACTGTGGGTAATACAGTGTTAGATTTGGAGTATGCATTCACTGTGCGTAATACAGTTTTAGACTTGGAGAGCGCAGTGACTGTGGGTAATAAGGCCGTGGATATTGACTGCGCATTGACTTTGGTTAATACGGCCGTGGATATTGACTGCGCATTGACTGTGGGCAATCCGGCCGTGCATTTTGAGTGCGCATTGACTGTGGGTAATACGGTGTCAGATTTGGACTGCGCATTGGCTGCAGGTAATACGGTGTTAGATTTGGAGTACGCATTCACAATGGGTAATACGGCCGTGGATTTTGAGTGCGCATTGTCTGTGGGCAATACGGCCGTGGATTTTGGGTGGGCATTGACTGTGGGTAATATGGTGATAGATTTGGAGTGGGTATTGACTGTGGGCAATATGGCCATGGATTTTCAGTGCGCATTGACTGTGGGTAATATAGTGTTAGATTTGTAGTGCGCATCTACTGTGGGTAATACGGTGTTTGATTTGGAGTGCACATTGACAGTGTGTAATACGGTGTTAGATTTGGAGTTCGCATTGACTGTGGGTAAAATGGTGTTAGATTTGGAGTGAGCATTGACTGTGGGCAATACGGCGTTACATTTGGAGTGCGCATTGACTGTGGGTAATACTGCCGTGGATTTTGAGTGTGCTTTGACTGTGGGTAAGACAGTCTTAGATTTTGAGTGCGCATTGACTGTGGGTAATACAGTGTTAGATTTGGAGAGCGCATTGACTGTGGGCAATATGTTGTTAGATTTGGAGTACGCATTGACTCTGGGTAACACAGCCGTGGATTTTTAGTGCGCGTTTACTGTGGGTAATACGGCGTTAGATTTGGAGTGTGCATTGACTGTGGGTAATACGGCCGTGTATTTTGAGTGCGCATTGACTGTGGGTAATACGGCCGGGGATATTGACTGCGCATTGACTGTGGTAATACAGTGTTAGATTTGGAGTGAGCATCAATTGTGTGGAAAATGATGTTAGATTTGTAGTGCGCATTGACTGTGGGAAATCCGGCCGTGGATTTTGAGTGCGCATCGACTGTGGGTAATACGGTGTTAGATTTGTAGTGCACATTGACAGTGGGTAATACGGTGTTAGATTTGGAGTGCGCATTGACTGTGGGTTATACTGCCATGGATTTTGAGTGCGCTTTGACTGTGGGTAAGACGGTCTTATTACCATATTACCCACAGTCAATGCGAACTCCAAATCTAACACCATATTGCCCACAGACAATGCGAACTCCAAATCGTTCACTGTATTACCCACAGACAGTACGCAGTCCAAATCTAACACCGTATTACCCACAGTCAATGCGCACTCAAAATCCATGGCCGGATTACCACAGTCAATGCGCACTCAAAATCCATGGCCGGATTACCACAGTCAATGCGCACTCCAAATCTAACACCATATTCCCCACAATCGATGTGAACTCCAAATCTAACACTGTGTTACCCACAGTCAGTGCGCAGTCAATATCCACGGCTGTATTACCCACAGTAAATGCGCACTCAAAATCCACGGCCGTATTAACCACAGTCAATGCGCACTCCAAATCTAACACCATATTACCCCCAGTCGATGCGCACTGCAAATCTATCACCATATTAGCCACAGTCAATGCACAGTCAATGCGCACTCCAAATCCATGGCCGTATTACCCACAGGCAATGCGCACTCCAAATCCATGGCCGGATTACCACAGTCAATGCGCACTCCAAATCTAACACCATATTCCCCACAATCGATGTGAACTCCAAATCTAACACTGTATTACCCACAGGCAATGCACAGACAATATCCACAGCCGTATTACCCACAGTCAAGGCACACTCCAAACCTAGCACCAGATTGCCCACAGACAATGCGCACTCCAAATCTAAAACTGTATTACCCACTGTGAATGCGCACTCCAAATCTAACATCGTATTACCCACAGTCAATGCACACTCCAAATCTAACGTCGTATTACCCACAGTCAACGCGCACTAAAAATTCACGGCCGTATTACCCACAGTCAATGCGTACTCCAAATCTGACACCATATTACCCACAGTCGATGTGCACTCCAAATCTAACACTGTGTTACCCACAGTCAATGCGCACTCCAAATCTAACACCGTATTACCCACAGTCAATGCGCACTCCAAATGTAACACCATATTACCCACAGTCGATGGGGACTCCAAATCTAACACTGTATTACCCACAGTCAATATCCATGGCCGTATTACCCACAGTCAATGCGCACTCCAAAACTATGGCCGTATTACTCGCAGTCAATGCGCACTCCAAATCTAAGACTGTATTGCCCACAGTCAACGCGCACTCAAAATCCACGGCTGTATTACCCACAGTCAATTCGCACTCCAAATCTAACACCGTATTACCCACAGTCAACGGGCACTAAAAATCCACGGCTGTGTTGCCCACAGTCAATGCGTACTCCAAATCTAACACCGTATTAGCCACAGACAATGTGCACTCCAAATGTAACAATGTATTACCCACAGTCAATGCGCAGTCCAGATCCACGGCCTGATTTCTGACAGTCAATGCGAACTCAAAATCCACGGCCATATTGCCCACAGAGAATGCGAACTCCATATATGACACCATATTACCCACAGTCAATGCGCACTCCAAATCTAACACTGTATTACCAACAGTCAATGCGCACTGAAATTCCACATCCGTATTGCCCACAGTCAATGCACAATGCATATCTAACACAGTATCACCTGCCGTCCATGCGCACTCCAAATCAAACACCGTATTACCCACAGTCAATGTGTACTCCAAATCGTACACCATATTCCCCACAGTCAATGCGCACTCCAAATTTAACACCGTATTACCTGCAGTCAATGTGCACTCCAAATCTAATACGGTATTAGCAGATCTCAATGCGCACTCCAAATCTAAAACCGTATTACACACAGTCAAAGCGCACTCCAAATCTAACACCGTATTACCTGCAGTCTATGCGCACTACGAATCTAACACCGTATTACTGGCAGTCAATGCGCACTTCAAATCTAACACCGTATTACCGACGGTCAATGCGCACTCCAAATCTAACACCGTATTACCTGCAGTCAATGTGCACTCCAAATGTAACACCGTATTACCCGCAGTCAGTGCGCAGTCAATATCCACGTCCTTATTACCGACAGTCAATGCGAACTCAAAATCCACGGCCGTATTGCCCAAAGTCAATGCCCACTCCAAATCTAACACCGTATTACCTGCAGTCAATGCGCACTCCAAATCTAACACCGTATTACCCGCAGTCAATTCACATTCCAAATCTAACAACTTCTTACCCGCAGTCAATGCGCTCTCCAAATCTAATACCGTATTACCCACAGTCAATGTGCACTCCAAATGTAACAATGTATTACCCACAGACAATGCGCAGTCCAGATCCACGGCCTTTTTACTGACAGTCAATGCGAACTCAAAATCCACGGCCGTATTGCCCACAGACAATGCGAACTCCATATATGACACCATATTACCCACAGTCAATGCACACTCCAAATCTAACACCGTATTACCTGCAGTCTATGCGCACTCCGAATCTAACACCGTATTACCGGCAGTCAATGGGCACTTCAAATCTAACACCGTATTACCCACGGTCAATGCGCCCTCCAAATCTAACACCGTATTACCCAGAATATGCGTAGTCTATATCCACTGCCTTATTCCCGACAGTCAATGCGAACTCAAAACCAACGGCCGTATTGCCCACAGTCAATGCGGACTCCATACATAACACCTTATTACCCACAGTCAATGCGCACTCCAAATCAAACACCATATTACACACAGTCAATGCGCACTCCAAATCTAACACTGTATTACCCGCAGTCAATGCGCATTCCAAATCTAACACCGTATTACCCGCAGTCAATGCGCATCCCAAATCTAACACTGTATTACCCACAGTCAATGCTCAATACAAATCTAACGCCGTATTGCCCACAGTCAATGCACACTCCAAATCAAACACCGTATTACACACAGTCAATGCGCACTCCAAATCTAACACTGTATTACCCACAGTCAATGCACACTCCAAATCTAACACCGTATTACCCGCAGTCAATTCACACTCCAAATCTAACAACTTCTTACCCGCAGTCAATGCGCTCTCCAAAACTAATACCGTATTACCCACAGTCAATGCGGACTCCATACATAACACCATATTACCCACAGTAAATGCGCATCCCAAATCTAACACTTTTTCACCCTCTGTCAATGCGCACTGCAAATCTAACACCGTATTACCCGCAGTCAATGCGCATCCCAAAACTAACACTTTTTCACCCTCAGTCATTTCGCACTCCAAATCTAACACCGTATTACCCGCAGTCAATGCACACTCCAAATCTAACAACTTCTTACCCGCAGTCAATGCGCTCTCCAAATCTAATACCGTATTACCCACAGTCAATGTGCACTCCAAATGTAACAATGTATTACCCACAGTCAATGCGCAGTCCAGATCCACGGCCTGATTTCTGACAGACAATGCGAACTCAAAATCCACGGCCATATTGCCCAAAGAGAATGCGAACTCCATATATGACACCATATTACCCACAGTCAATGCGCACTGAAATTCCACATCCGTATAGCCCACAGTCAATGCACAATGCATATCTAACACAGTATCACCTGCCGTCCATGTGCACTCCAAATCAAACACCGTATTACCCACAATGTGTACTCCAAATCGTACACCATATTACCCACAGTCAATGCGCACTCCAAATTTAACAGCGTATTACCTGCAGTCAATGCGCACACCAAATCTAAAACCGTATTCCCACAGTCAATGTGCACTCCAAATCTAAAACCGTATTACACACAGTCAAAGCGCACTCCAAATCTAACACCGTATTACCTGCAGTCTATGCGCACTACGAATCTAACACCGTATTACCGGCAGTCAATGCGCACTTCAAATCTAACACCGTATTACCGACGGTCAATGCGCACTCCAAATCTAACACCGTATTACCCACAGACAATGCTGACTCCAAATGTAACACCGTATTACCCGCAGTCAGTGCGCAGTCAATATCCACGTCCTTATTACCGACAGTCAATGCGAACTCAAAATCCACGGCCGTATTGCCCACAGACAATGCGAACTCCATATATGACACCATATTACCCACAGTCAATGCGCACTCCAAATCTAACACCGTATTACCAACAGTCAATGCGCACTAAAATTCCACATCCGTATTGCCCACAGTCAATGCACAACGCATATCTAACACAGTATCACCTGCCGTCCATGCGCACTCCAAATCGTACACAATATTACCCACAGTCAATGCGCACTCCAAATCTAACACCGTATTACCAACAGTCAATGCGCACTGAAATTCCACATCCGTATTGCCCACAGTCAATGCACAACGCATATCTAACACAGTATCACCTGCCGTCCATGCGCACTCCAAATCAAACACCGTATTACCCACAGTCAATGTGCACTCCAAATCGTACACCATATGACCCACAGTCAATGCACACTCCAAATTTAACACCGTATTACCTGCAGTCAATGCGCACACCAAATCTAAAACCGTATTACCCACAGTCAATGTGCACTCCAAATCAAATACGGTATTAGCATATCTCAATGCACACTCTAAATCTAAAACCGTATTAAACACAGTCAATGCGCACCCCAAATCTAACACCGTATTACCCACGGTCAATGCGCACTCCAAATCTAACACCGTATTACCCACAGACAATGCTGACTCCAAATGTAACACCGTATTACCCACAGTCAATGCGCAGTCAATATCCACGTCCTTATTACCGACAGTCAATGCGAACTCAAAATCCACGGACATATTGCCCACAGTCAATGCGCACTCCAAATCTAACACCGTATTACCCACAGTCAATGTGTACACCAAATCGTACACATATTACCCACAGTAAATGCGCACTCCAAATTTAACACCGTATTACCTGCAGTCAATGCGCACACCAAATCTAAAACCGTATTACCCACAGTCAATGTGCACTCCAAATCTAATACGGTATTAGCAGATCTCAATGCGCACTCCAAATCTAAAACCGTATTACACACAGTCAAAGCGCACTCCAAATCTAACACCGTATTACCTGCAGTCTATGCGCACTACGAATCTAACACCGTATTACCGGCAGTCAATGCGCACTTCAAATCTAACACCGTATTACCGACGGTCAATGCGCACTCCAAATCTAACACCGTATTACCCACAGACAATGCTGACTCCAAATGTAACACCGTATTACCCGCAGTCAGTGCGCAGTCAATATCCACGTCCTTATTACCGACAGTCAATGCAAACTCAAAATACACAGCCGTATTGCCCAAAGTCAATGCCCACTCCAAATCTAACACCGTATTACCTGCAGTCAATGTGCACACCAAATCTAACACCGTATTACCTGCAGTCTATGCGCACTCCGAATCTAACACCGTATTACCGGCAGTCAATGCGCACTTCAAATCTAACACCGTATTACCCACGGTCAATGCGCCCTGCAAATCTAACACCGTATTACCCAGAATATGCGTAGTCTATATCCACTGCCTTATTCCCGACAGTCAATGCGAACTCAAAACCAACGGCCGTATTGCCCACAGTCAATGCGGACTCCATACATAACACCATATTACCCACAGTCAATGCGCACTCCAAATCTAACACCGTATTACCAACAGTCAATGCAAACTCCAAGTTAGCACCGTATTACCCGCAGTCAATGCGCATCCCAAATCTAACACTGTATTACCCAAATCAATGCTCAATACAAATCTAACGCCATATTGCCCACAGTCAATGCGCTCTCCAAATCTAACACTGTATTACCCACAGTAAATGCGCACTCAAAATCTAAGACCGTCTTAACCACAGTCAAAGCACACTCAAAATCCACGGCAGTATTACCCACAGTCAATGCGCACTCCAAATGTAACGCCGTATTGCCCACAGTCAATGCTCACTCCAAATCTAAGACCATATTACCCACAGTCAATGCGAACTCCAAATTTTTACACCGTATTACACACTGTCAATGTGCACTCCAAATCGTACACCATATTACCCACAGTCAATGCACACTCCAAATTTAACACCGTATTACCTGCAGTCAATGCGCACTCCAAATTTAACACCGTATTACCTGCAGTCAATGCGCACACCAAATCTAAAACCGTATTACCCACAGTCAATATGCACTCCAAATCTAATACGGTATTAGCATATCTCAATGCGCACTCCAAATCTAAAACCATATTACACACAGTCAATGCGCACTCCAAATCTAACACCGTATTACCCACGGTCAATGCGCACTCCAAATCTAACACCGTATTACCCACAGACAATGCTAACTCCAAATGTAACACCGTATTACCCGCAGTCAATGCGCACTCCAAATCTAACACCGTATTACCCACAGTCAATTCACACTCCAAATCTAACAACTTCTTACCCGCAGTCAATGCACTCTCCAAATCTAATACCGTATTACCCACAGTCAATGTGCACTCCAAATGTAACAATGTATTACCCACAGTCAATGCGCAGTCCAGATCCACGGCCTTATTACTGACAGTCAATGCGAACTCAAAATCCACGACGTATTGCCCAAAGACAATGCGAACTCCATATATGACACCATATTACCCACAGTCAATGCGCACTCCAAATCTAACACCGTATTACCAACAGTCAATGCGCACTGAAATTCCGCATCCGTATTGCCCACAGTCAATGCACAACGCATATCTAACACAGTATCACCTGCCGTCCATGCGCACTCCAAATCAAACACCGTATTACCCACAGTCAATGTGCACTCCAAATCGTACACCATATGACCCACAGTCAATGCACACTCCAAATTTAACACCGTATTACCTGCAGTCAATGCGCACACCAAATCTAAAACCGTATTACCCACAGTCAATATGCACTCCAAATCTAATATGGTATTAGCATATCTCAATGCGCACTCCAAATCTAAAACCGTATTACACACAGTCAATGCGCACTCCAAATCTAACACCGTATTACCCACGGTCAATGCACACTCCAAATCTAACACCGTATTACCCACAGACAATGCTGACTCCAAATGTAACACCGTATTACCCACAGACAATGCGCAGTCAATATCCACGTCCTTATTACCGACAGTCAATGCGAACTCAAAATCCACGGCCGTATTGCCCACAGTCAATGCGCACTCCAAATCTAACACCGTATTACCTGCAGTCAATGCGAACACCAAATCAAACACCCTATTACCCGCTCTCAATGCGTACTCTAAATCTAACACCTTATTACACACAGTCAATGCGCACTCCAAATCTAACACCGTATTACCTGCAATCTATGTGCACTCCGAATCTAACACCGTATTACCGGCAGTCAATGCGCACTCCAAGTTAGCACCGTATTAAATGCAGTCAATGCACACTACAAATCTAAAACCGTATTACCCGCAGTCAATGCGCAGTCCAGATCCACGGCCTTATTCCCGACAGTCAATGCAAACTCAAAACCAACGGCCATATTGCCCACAGACAATGCGGACTCCATACATAACACCATATTACCCACAGTCAATGCGTACTCCAAATCTAACACCATATTACCCACAGCAAATGCGCAGTCCATATCCACATCCGTATTACCCAGTGTCAATGTGCAATACAAATCGAACACCGTATTACCCACAGTCAATGGGCACTCCAAATCTAACACTTTTTTACCCTCAGTCAATACGCACTCCAAATCTAACGCCGTATTGCCCACAGTCAATTCGCACTCCAAATCTAACACCGTATTACACGCAGTCAATGCACACTCCAAATCTAACACTGTATTACCCGCAGTCAATGCGCATCCCAAATCTAACACTTTTTTACCCTCAGTCAATACGCACTCCAAATCTAACGCCGTATTGCCCACAGTCAATGCGCACTCCAAATCGTACACCATATGACCCACAGTCAATGCACACTCCAAATTTAACACCGTATTACCTGCAGTCAATGCGCACACCAACTCTAAAACCGTATTACCCACAGTCAATATGCACTCCAAATCTAATATGGTATTAGCATATCTCAATGCGCACTCCAAATCTAACACCGTATTACACGCAGTCAATGCGCACTCCAAATCTAACACTGTATTACCCGCAGTCAATGCGCATCCCAAATCTAACACTTTTTTACCCTCAGTCAATACGCACTCCAAATCTAACGCCGTATTGCCCACAGTCAATGTGCACTCCAAATCGTACACCATATGACCCACAGTCAATGCACACTCCAAATTTAACACCGTATTACCTGCAGTCAATGCGCACACCAAATCTAAAACCGTATTACCTGCAGTCAATGCGCACACCAAATCTAAAACCGTATTACCCACAGTCAATATGCACTCCAAATCTAATATGGTATTAGCATATCTCAATGCGCACTCCAAATCTAAAACCGTATTACACACAGTCAATGCGCACTCCAAATCTAACACCGTATTACCCACGGTCAATGCGCACTCCAAATCTAACACCGTATTACCCACAGACAATGCTGACTCCAAATGTAACACCGTATTACCCACAGACAATGCGCAGTCAATATCCACGTCCTTATTACCGACAGTCAATGCGAACTCAAAATCCACGGCCGTATTGCCCACAGTCAATGCGCACTCCAAATCTAACACCGTATTACCTGCAGTCAATGCGAACACCAAATCAAACACCCTATTACCCGCTCTCAATGCGTACTCTAAATCTAACACCTTATTACACACAGTCAATGCGCACTCCAAATCTAACACCGTATTACCTGCAATCTATGTGCACTCCGAATCTAACACCGTATTACCGGCAGTCAATGCGCACTTCAAATCTAACACCGTATTACCAACAGTCAATGCACACTCCAAGTTAGCACCGTATTAAATGCAGTCAATGCACACTACAAATCTAAAACCGTATTACCCGCAGTCAATGCGCAGTCCAGATCCACGGCCTTATTCCCGACAGTCAATGCAAACTCAAAACCAACGGCCATATTGCCCACAGACAATGCGGACTCCATACATAACACCATATTACCCACAGTCAATGCGTACTCCAAATCTAACACCATATTACCCACAGCAAATGCGCAGTCCATATCCACGTCCGTATTACCCAGTGTCAATGTGCAATACAAATCGAACACCGTATTACCCACAGTCAATGGGCACTCCAAATCTAACACTTTTTTACCCTCAGTCAATACGCACTCCAAATCTAACGCCGTATTGCCCACAGTCAATTCGCACTCCAAATCTAACACCGTATTACACGCAGTCAATGCGCACTCCAAATCTAACACTGTATTACCCGCAGTCAATGCGCATCCCAAATCTAACACTTTTTTACCCTCAGTCAATACGCACTCCAAATCTAACGCCGTATTGCCCACAGTCAATTCGCACTCCAAATCTAACACCGTATTACACGCAGTCAATGCACACTCCAAGTCTAACACTGTATTACCCGCAGTCAATGCGCATCCCAAATCTAACACTTTTTCACCCTCAGTCATTGCGCACTCCAAATCTAACAACGTATTACCCGCAGTCAATGCACACTCCAAATCTAACAACTTCTTACCCGCAGTCAATGCGCTCTCCAAATCTAATACATTATTACTCACAGTCAATGTGCACTCCAATTGTAACCATGTATTACCCATAGTCAATGCGCAGTCCAGATCCACGGCCTTATTACTGACAGTCAATGCGAACTCAAAATCCACGGCCGTATTGCCCACAGACAATGCGAACTCCATATATGACACCATATTACCCACAGTCAATGCGCACTCCAAATCTAACACCGTATTACCAACAGTCAATGCGCACTGAAATTCCACATCCGTATTGCCCACAGTCAATGCACAACGCATATCTAACACAGTATCACCTGCCGTCCATGCGCACTCCAAATCAAACACCGTTTTACCCACAGTCAATGCGCACTCCAAATTTAACACCGTATTACCCGCAGTCAATGCGCACTCCAAATCTAACGCCGTATTGCCCACAGTCAATTCGCACTCCAAATCTAACACCATATTACCAACAGTCAATGCACACTGAAATTCCACATCCGTATTGCCCACAGTCAATGCACAACGCATGTCTAACACAGTATCACCTGCCGTCCATGCGCACTCCAAATCAAACACCGTATAACCCACAGTCAATGTGCACTCCAAATCGTACACCATATTACCCACAGTCAATGCGCACTCCAAATTTAACACCGTATTACCTGCAGTCAATGCGCACACCAAATCTAAAACCGTATTACCCACAGTCAATGTGCACTCCAAATCTAAAACCGTATTACCCACAGTCAATGTGCACTCCAAATCTAATACGGTATTAGCATATCTCAATGCGCACTCCAAATCTAAAACCGTATTGCACACAGTCAATGCGCACTCCAAATCTAACACCGTATTACCCACGGTCAATGCGCACTCCAAATCTAACACCGTATTACCCACAGACAATGCTAACTCCAAATGTAACACCGTATTACCCGCAGTCAATGCGCACTCCAAATCTAACACCGTATTACCCACAGTCAATTCACACTCCAAATCTAACAACTTCTTACCCGCAGTCAATGCACTCTCCAAATCTAATACCGTATTACCCACAGTCAATGTGCACTCCAAATGTAACAATGTATTACCCACAGTCAATGCGCAGTCCAGATCCACGGCCTTATTACTGACAGTCAATTCGAACTCAAAATCCACGACGTATTGCCCACAGACAATGCGAACTCCATATATGACACCATATTACCCACAGTCAATGCGCACTCCAAATCTAACACCGTATTACCAACAGTCAATGCGCACTGAAATTCCGCATCCGTATTGCCCACAGTCAATGCACAACGCATATCTAACACAGTATCACCTGCCGTCCATGCGCACTCCAAATAAAACACCGTATTACCCACAGTCAATGTGCGCTCCAAATCGTACACCATATTACCCACAGTCAATGCGCACTCCAAATCTAACACCGTATTACCAACAGTCAATGCGCACTAAAATTCCACATCCATATTGCCCACAGTCAATGCACAACGCATATCTAACACAGTATCACCTGCCGTCCATGCGCACTCCAAATCTAACACCGTATTACCGGCAGTCAATGCGCACTTCAAATCTAACACCGTATTACCCACGGTCAATGCGCCCTCCAAATCTAACACCGTATTACCCAGAATATGCGTAGTCTATATCCACTGCCTTATTCCTGACAGTCAATGCAAACTCAAAACCAACGGCCGTATTGCCCACAGTCAATGCGGACTCCATACATAACACCATATTACCCACAGTCAATGCGCACTCCAAGTTAGCACCGTATTAAATGCAGTCAATGCACACTCCAAATCTAACGCCGTATTACCCACAGTCAACGCGCACTAAAAATCCACGGCTGTATTACCCACAGTCAATGCGCACTCAAAATCTAACCCTGTATTACCCACAGTCAATGTGCACTCCAAATCTAAGACCGTCATACCCACAGTTAAACGCACTCAAAATCCAGGGCAGTATTACCCACAGTCAATGCGCACTCCAAATCTATCAACGTATGACCCACGGTCAATACGCACTCCAAATCGATCAACGTATGACCCGCAGTCAATGTGCACTCCAAATCTAACGCTGTTTTTCCCACAGTCATTGCGCGATCCAAATCTAACACTGTAATACTGGCAGTCTGTGCGCACTCCAAATGTAACACCGTATTACCCGCAGTCAATGCGAACTCCAAATCTAAAACCGTATTACCCGCAGTCTATGCGCACTCCAAATCTAACACCGTATGACCCGCAGTCAATGTGCACACCAAATCTAACACTGTATTACCCACAGTCATTGCACAATCCAAATCTAACTCCGTATTACCTGCACTCTATGCGCACTCCAAATGTAACACTGTATCACCCACGGTCAATGCGCACTGAAATTCCACATCCGTATAGCCCACAGTCAATGCGCCACCCATATCTAACACCGTATTACCTGCAGTCAATGCGCACTCCAAATCAAACACCGTATTACCCACAGTCAATGTGCACTCCAAATCTAACACCATACTACCCGCAGTCAATGCACACTCCAAATCTAACAACGTCTTACCCGCAGTCAATGCGCACTCCAAATCTAACACCATATTACCCACAGTCAATGTGCACTCCAAATGTAACAATGTATTACCCACAGTCAATGCGCAGTCCATATCCACGGCCTTAATATCGACAGTCAATGCGAACTCCAAATCTAACACCGATTTACTCACAGTCAATGTGGATCCCAAATATAACACTGTATTACACACAGTCAATGTGCAATACAATTCTAACACCATATTACCTGCAGTCTATGTGCCATCCAAATCTAACATCGTATTACCCGCAGTCAATGAACACTCCAAATCTAACAACGTCTTACCCGCAGTCAATGCGCACTCCAAATCTAACACTGTATTACCCACAGTCAATGCGCAGTCAATATACACAGCCGTATTACCCACAGTAAATGCGCACTCAAAATGCACAGCCGTATCACCCACAGTTAATGCGCACTCCAAATCTAACACCATATTACCCCCAGACGATGCGCACTGCAAATCTAACACCGTATTACCCACAGGCAATGCACAGTCAATATCCACAGCCGTATTACCCGCAGTCAATGCGCACTCCAAATCTAAAACTGCATTACCCACAGTGAATGCGCAATCCAAATCTAACACAGTATTACCCAGAGTCAATGCACACTCCAAATCTAACGCCGTATTACCCACAGTCAACGCGCACTAAAAATCCACGGCTGTATTACCCACAGTCAATGCGCACTCAAAATCTAACCCTGTATTACCCACAGTCAATGCGCACTCCAAATCTAAGACCGTCATACCCACAGTTAAACGCACTCAAAATCCACGGCAGTATTACCCACAGTCAATGCGCACTCCAAATGTAACGCCGTATTGCCCACAGTCAATGCTCACTCCAAATCTAACACCATATTACCCACAGTCAATTCGAACTCCAAATCTAACACCGTATTGCCCACAGTCAATGCGCCACCCATATCTAACACCGTATTACCTGCAGTCAATGCGCACTCCAAATCAAACACCGTATTACCCACAGTCAATGTGCACTCCAAATCTAACACCATACTACCCGCAGTCAATGCACACTCCAAATCTAACAACGTCTTACCCGCAGTCAATGCGCACTCCAAATCTAACACCATATTACCCACAGTCAATGTGCACTCCAAATGTAACAATGTATTACCCACAGTCAATGCGCAGTCCATATCCACGGCCTTAATATCGACAGTCAATGCGAACTCCAAATCTAACACCGATTTACTCACAGTCAATGTGGATCCCAAATATAACACTGTATTACACACAGTCAGTGTGCAATACAATTCTAACACCGTATTACCTGCAGTCTATGTGCCATCCAAATCTAACACCGTATTACCCGCAGTCAATGCACACTCCAAATCTAACAACGTCTTACCCGCAGTCAATGCGCACTCCAAATCTAACACTGTATTACCCACAGTCAATGCGCAGTCAATATCCACGGCCGTATTACCCACAGTGAATGCGCACTCAAAATGCACGGCCATATCACCCACAGTTAATGCGCACTCCAAATCTAACACCATATTACCCCCAGACGATGCGCACTGCAAATCTAACACCGTATTACCCACAGGCAATGCACAGTCAATATCCACAGCCGTATTACCCGCAGTCAATGCGCACTCCAAATCTAAAACTGCATTACCCACAGTGAATGCGCAATCCAAATCTAACACAGTATTACCCAGAGTCAATGCACACTCCAAATCTAACGCCGTATTACCCACAGTCAACGCGCACTAAAAATCCACGGCTGTATTACCCACAGTCAATGCGCACTCAAAATCTAACCCTGTATTACCCACAGTCAATGCGCACTCCAAATCTAAGACCGTCATACCCACAGTTAAACGCACTCAAAATCCACGGCAGTATTACCCACAGTCAATGCGCACTCCAAATGTAACGCCGTATTGCCCACAGTCAATGCTCACTCCAAATCTAACACCATATTACCCACAGTCAATTCGAACTCCAAATCTAACACCGTATTGCCCACAGTCAATGCGCACTCCAAAACCACGGCCGTATTACCCACAGTCAATGCGCACTCCAAATATTACACTGTATTACACACTGTCAATGTGCACTCCAAATCAAACACCGTATTACCCACAGTAGATGCGCACTCCAAATCTAACACTGTATTACCCACAGTCAATGCACAGACAATATCCATGGCCGTATTACCCACAGTCAATGCGCGCTCCAAATCTAACACTGTATTACCCGCAGTCAATGCGCATCCCAAATCTAACACTTTTTCACCCTCAGTCAATGTGCACTCCAAATGTAACAATGTATTACCCACAGTCAATGCGCAGTCCATATCCACGGCCTTAATATCGACAGTCAATGCGAACTCAAAATCCACGGCCGTATTGCCCACAGTCAATGCGCACTCCATATATAACACCATATTACCCACAGTCAATGCGCAGCCCAAATCTAACACTGTATTACCAACAGTCAATGGCACTGAAATTCCACATCCGTATTGCCCACAGTCAATGCGCAACCCATATCTAACACCGTATTACCTGCAGTCCATGCACACTGCAAAACAAACACTGTATTACCCACAGTCAATGTGCACTCCAAATCTTACACCATATTACCCACAGTCAATGCGCACTCCAAATCTAACACCGTATTACCTGCAGTCAATGCGCACACCAAATCTATCACTGTATTACCCGCAGTCAATGCGCACTCCAAATCTAACACCGTGATACCCACAGTCAATGTGCACTCCAAATCTGACACCGTATTACCCACAGTGAATGCTCACTCCAAATGTAACACCGTATTATCCACAGTCAATGCGCAGTCCATATCCACGGCTTTATTACCGACAGTCAATGCGAACTCAAAATCCACGGACGTATTGCCCACAGTCAATGCGCACTCCAAATATAACACCATATTACCCACAGTCAATGCACACTCCAAATCTAACACTGTATTACCAACAGTCAATGCGCTCTGAAATTCCACATCCGTATTGCCCACAGTCAATGCGCACTCCAAATCATACACCGTAATACCCACAGTTAATGGGCACTCCAAATCTAACAGATCTAACCAAATCTAATGCGAGCCACAGGAAAGTGGGCCGAGATAGAGTAGTGGATAACCTGTGAACAAAAGAATGTAGTACATGCAATCCAGTGCACACTATGCCATATTATATACGTAGCGGAGATGGGCAACAGCCTGAGAACCAGACTCATGGGACACCTCAGTAACATCAGAAGGGGTATCCAAAACAGACCCGTTAGCAGACACTTCCAGGAACATGGGGGGTACTTCTTAAAAATATTAGGCCTGGAAACTAACATAAACTGGACAAATGCCCGAAGAAAAAGAGTAGAGAGGAGATGGATTGAAACACTGCAGACTTGTCCGCACGAGGCCTAAAGAGCTAGGCTGCCCTGGAATTAAACCCTTTGAAATAGCATGACCCGCAACAAAGGCACGTGTTGGACCGCGTTAATGAAAGAGTGGGCCAGATCAAAGTGGCAGGGTCACGTGAAACTGAATCTCAAGTGGCGAGATCAAAAATCACAAGGGGGCTAATTAGCCCACTGCCCGCATAATCGCTACCTAACCCTAAAGTCCAAAAGGGGCACACACCCCCACAAACCCTAAACACTTCCCGGCTAGCCCTGGCTCCAGCCCCACAAACCCTAAGCACACCCCGATTGACCCCTGCTAAATCCCCACATACCCGATATATACCTCCACCAGCCCAGCACACAAACCTAATCCTAAAGCCCAAAAGGGACACACACCCCCACAAACCCTAGGCACTCCCCGATTAACCCTGGCTTTGGCCCGACAAACCCTAAACACACCCCTATTAAACCTTGCTAAACCCCCACAAACTGGATATCCTATATCAAGGGGAACAAGATTCAACAAAGGCAAGTGTTGGACCTGGTTAATGAAAGCGTGGGCCAGTTCAAAGTGGCACGGTCGCGTGAAACTGAATCTTAAGTGACGAGATCAAAAAGCACAAGAGGTCTGATTCGCCCACTGCCCACATACGCTCAACCTAATGTTTTGTGGAGAACACTCCCAGCTGGTGGTGTACTGTCGCAATGACAGTTGTGCTGTTGATAATAGTCCCACCTGGTGGTGTCCTCCCAGAATGGCAGGTCCTCTGTGGATAACAGTACCTCCTGGTGGTGTTCTGCCGCAAAGATAGATCAGATGTGGACAATACTCTCACCTGGTGGTGTCCTGCCATAACATCACGTTAGTTGTGGGACAAGACTGCCACCTGGTGGTGTCCTGACACAATGACTTGTTCGCTGTGTATAACATTCCCACCTGGTAGTGTCCTGCTGTGATGTGTGTTTTGGTGTGGACAACTCTCCCACCTGCTGGTGTCCTGCCGGAGGAACTGATCTTTTGCAGAAAACACTTTCACCTTGTGGTGCCTTCCGCAATGACAGTTTGGCTGTGTACAACATTTCCAACTGCAGATGTCCTGCGGCAAGGACTGATCCCTTGTTGACAAAACTCCCACCTGGTGGTGTCCTGTCATAACGACAGATCAGATGTGGACAATACTCCCACCTGGTGGTGTCCTGCAGCAATGACAGTTCATCCGTAGACAATACTCCCACCTGGTGGTCTCCTGTCATAACGACAGATCAGATGTGGACAATACTCCCACCTGGTGGTGTCGTGTCGCAATGACAGTTCGTCCGCAGACAATACTCCCACCTGGTGGTGTCCTGTCATAACGACAGATCAGATGTGGACAATACTCCCACCTGGTGGTGTCGTGTCGCAATGACAGTTCGTCCGTAGACAATACTCCCACCTGGTGGTCTCCTGTCATAACGACAGATCAGATGTGGACAATACTCCCACCTGGTGGTGTCGTGCCGCAATGACAGTTCATCCGTAGACAATACTCCCACCTGGTGGTCTCCTGTCATAACGACAGATCAGATGTGGACAATACTCCCACCTGGTGGTGTCGTGCCGCAATGACAGTTCGTTCATAGACAATACTCCCACCTGGTGGTGTCCTGTCATAACGACAGATCAGATGTGGACAACACTCCCACCTGCTGGTCTCCTGTCATAACGACAGATCAGATGTGTACAATACTCCCACCTGGTGGTGTCGTGCCGCAATGACAGATCGTCCATAGACAATACTCCCACCTGGTGGTCTCCTGTCATAATGAGAGATCAGATGTGGACAACACTCCCACCTGCTGGTGTCCTGCCGCCATGACAGATCAGATGTGGACAATACTCCCACCTGGTGGTGACCTGTCAGTATGACAGTTTCGCAACAAAATCATAACCCTTACCCTCATGCAAGCCTATCCGCCATAGCAGTTCATACATCACCGCTCAAAACTCAACAGCCTTAACTGTGACTGCCACATATATACATCCACCAGCTCAACACTCAAACCAAATCCTAAAGTGCAAAAGGGGCACACACCCCCACAAACCCTTGGCACTTCCCGACTAACACTGGCTTCAGCAGCACAAACCCTAAGCACACCCCGATGAACTTTTGCTAGACCCTCACAAACCCGATGTCCTATGCCGAGAGGGGCAAGATTCAATAAAGGCAAGTGAGAGACCTGGTTAATGAAGGCGTGGGCCAGATCAAAGTGGCAGGGTCATGTGAAAAGGAATCTCAAGTGAGGAGGTCAATAATCACAAGAGGGCTTTTTAGCCCACTGCCCGCATAATTTCAACCATATCACCTGCAGTCAATGCGCACTGCAAATCAAACACCGTATTACCCACAGTCAATGTGCACTCCAAATGTAACACGGTATTACCCGAGTCAATGCACACTCCAAATCTAACACCGTATTACACACAGTCAATGCGCACTCCAAATCTAACACCGTGTTACCGCAATCAATGCGCACTCCAAATCTAACACGGGATTACCCACAGTCAATGCGCACTCCAAATCTAACACTTTTTTACTCTCAGTCAATGCGCACTCCAAATCTAACACCATATTACCTGCAGTCTAGGCGCACTCCAAATCTAACACCATATTACCTGCAGTCAATGCGCACTCCGAATCTAACAACGTCTTACCCGCAGTCAATGCGCACTCCAAATCTAACACCGTATTACCCGCCGTCAATGCGCACTCCAAATCTAACGCTGTATTGCCCACAGTCAATACGCACTCCAAATCTAACGCTGTATTGCCCACAGTCAATGCGCACTCCAAATCTAACACCGTATTACCTGCAGTCTATGCGCACTCCAAATCTAACACCGTATTACCCGCAGTCAATGCGCACTCCAAATCTAACAACGTCTTACCGGCAGTCAATGCGCACTCCAAATCTAACACCGTATTACCCACAGTCAATGCGCAGTCCATATCCACAGCCGTATAACCCACAGTTAATGCGCACTCCAAATCTAACGCTGTATTACCCGCAGTCAATGCGCACTCCAAATCTGACGTTGTATTGCCCAGAGTCAATGCGTACTCTAAATGTAACGCCGTATTGCCCACAGTCAATGCGCACCAAATCTAACACCGTAATGCCCACATTCAATGCGCACTCCAAACCTGACGCTGTATTGCCCAGAGTCAATGCATACTCCAAATGTAACGCCGTATTGCCCACAGTGAATGCCACTCCAAATCTAACACTGTATTACCCACAGTCAATGCGCACACCAAATCCACGGCAGTATTGCCCACAGTCAATGCACAATCCAAATCTAACACCGTGTTACCCATAGTCAATCCACACTCCAAATCTAACACAGTATTACCCGCAGTCAATGCGCAGTCCAAATCTAACACCGTATTACCCACATTAGATGTGTAGTCCATTTCCACGGCCGTATTGACCACAGTCAATGCACAATCCAAATCAACGGCCGTATTACCCACAATCATTGCGAAATCCAAATCTAACACCGTATTACTCGCAGTCAATGCGCACTCCAAATCTAATACTGTATTACCCGCAGTCAATGCGCACTCCGAATCTAACAACGTCTTACCCGCAGTCAATGCGCACTCCAAATCTAACACCGTATTACCCGCCGTCAATGCGCACTCCAAATCTAACACTGTATTGCCCACAGTCAATACGCACTCCAAATCTAACGCTGTATTGCCCACAGTCAATGCGCACTCCAAATCTAACACCGTATTACCTGCAGTCTATGCGCACTCCAAATCTAACACCGTATTACCTGCAGTCAATGCGCACTCCAAATCTAACAACGTCTTACCGGCAGTCAATGCGCACTCCAAATCTAACACCGTATTACCCACAGTCAATGCGCAGTCCATATCCACAGCCGTATAACCCACAGTTAATGCGCACTCCAAATCTAACGCTGTATTACCCGCAGTCAATGCGCACTCCAAATCTGACGTTGTATTGCCCAGAGTCAATGCGTACTCTAAATGTAACGCCGTATTGCCCACAGTCAATGCGCACCAAATCTAACACCGTAATGCCCACATTCAATGCGCACTCCAAACCTGACGCTGTATTGCCCAGAGTCAATGCATACTCCAAATGTAACGCCGTATTGCCCACAGTGAATGCCACTCCAAATCTAACACTGTATTACCCACAGTCAATGCGCACACCAAATCCACGGCAGTATTGCCCACAGTCAATGCACAATCCAAATCTAACACCGTGTTACCCATAGTCAATCCACACTCCAAATCTAACACAGTATTACCCGCAGTCAATGCGCAGTCCAAATCTAACACCGTATTACCCACATTAGATGTGTAGTCCATTTCCACGGCCGTATTGACCACAGTCAATGCACAATCCAAATCAACGGCCGTATTACCCACAATCATTGCGAAATCCAAATCTAACACCGTATTACTCGCAGTCAATGCGCACTCCAAATCTAATACTGTATTACCCGCAGTCAATGTGAATTCCAAATCCACGGTCCCATTACCCACAGACAATGCTCCCTCCAAATCCACGGCAATATTGCCCACAGTCAATGCGCACTCCAAATCTAACATCATATTGCCTACAGACAATGCGTTCTCCAAATCCAAGGCCGTATTGCCCGCAGTCAATGCGCACTCCAAATCTAACACATTATTACCCGCAGTCAATGCGCACTCCAAATCTGACGTTGTCTTGCCCAGAGTCAATGCGTACTCCAAATGTAATGCCTTATTGCCCACAGTCAATGCGCACTCCAAATACAACACCGTATTACCCACAGTAAATGCGCACCATAAATCTGACGTTGTATTGCCCAGAGTCAATGCGTACTCCAAATGTAATGCCGTATTGCCCGCAGTCAATGCATACTCCAAATCTAACACCGTAATGCCCACATTCAATGCGCACTCGAAACCTGACGCTGTATTGCCCAGAGTCAATGCGTACTCCAAATGTAACGCCGTATTGCCCACAGTGATTGCGCACTCCAAATCTAACACCGTATTACCCGCAGTCAATGCGCAGTCCAAATCTAACACCGTATTACCCACATTAGATGTGCAGTCCATTTCCACGGCCATATTGACCACAGTCAATGCACAAACCAAATCCACGGCCGAGTTACCCACAATCACTGCGAAATCCAAATCTAACACCGTATTACTCGCAATCAATGAGCACTCCAAATCTAATTCTGTATTACCTGCAGTCAATGTGAATTCCAAATCCACGGTGCTATTACCCACAGACAATGCTCCCTCCAAATCCACGGCAATATTGCCCACAGTCAATGCGCACTCCAAATCTAACATCATATTGCCTACAGACAATGCGTTCTCCAAATCCAAGGCCGTATTGCCCGCAGTCAATGCGCACTCCAAATCTAACACATTATTACCCGCAGTCAATGCGCACTCCAAATCTGACGTTGTCTTGCCCAGAGTCAATGCGTACTCCAAATGTAATGCCTTATTGCCCACAGTCAATGCGCACTCCAAATACAACACCGTATTACCCACAGTAAATGCGCACCATAAATCTGACGTTGTATTGCCCAGAGTCAATGCGTACTCCAAATGTAATGCCGTATTGCCCGCAGTCAATGCATACTCCAAATCTAACACCGTAATGCCCACATTCAATGCGCACTCGAAACCTGACGCTGTATTGCCCAGAGTCAATGCGTACTCCAAATGTAACGCCGTATTGCCCACAGTGATTGCGCACTCCAAATCTAACACCGTATTACCCGCAGTCAATGCGCAGTCCAAATCTAACACCGTATTACCCACATTAGATGTGCAGTCCATTTCCACGGCCGTATTGACCACAGTCAATGCACAAACCAAATCCACGGCCGAGTTACCCACAATCATTGCGAAATCCAAATCTAACACCGTATTACTCGCAGTCAATGAGCACTCCAAATCTAATTCTCTATTACCTGCAGTCAATGTGAATTCCAAATCCACGGTGCTATTACCCACAGACAATGCTCCCTCCAAATCCACGGCAATATTGCCCACAGTCAATGCGCATCCCAAATCTAATACCGTATAATCCACATTCAATGCGCACTCCAAATCTAACACCATATTACCCGCAGTCAATGTGCACTCCAAATCTAACACCGTATTACACACAGTCAATGCGCACACCAAATCCACAGCAATATTGCCCACAGTCAATTGAGAATCCAAATCTAACACCGTATTACCCGCAGTCAATGCGCACTCCAAATCTAACAACGTCTTACCCGCAGTCAATGGGCACTCGTAATCTAACACCATATTACCCACAGTCAATGCACACTCCAAATCTAACACCGTATTATCCACAGCCAATCGGCAGTCCATATCCACAGCCATATAACCCACAGTTAATGCGCGCTCCAAATCTAAAACTTTATTACCCGCAGTCAATGCGCACACCAAATCTGACGTTGTATTGCCCAGAGTCAATGCGTACTCCAAATGTAATGCCGTATTGCTCACGGTCAATGCGCACTCCAAATCTAACACCGTAATGCCCTCATTCAATGCGCACTCCAAACCTGACGCTGTATTGCCCAGAGTCAATGCATACTCCAAATGTAACGCCGTATTGCCCACAGTGAATGCCACTCCAAATCTAACACCGTATTACCCGCAGTCAATGAGCACTCCAAATCTAATACTGTATTACCCGCAGTCAATGTGAATTCCAAATCCACGGTCCTATTACCCACAGACAATGCTCCCTCCAAATCCACAGCAATATTGCCCACAGTCAATGCGCACCCCAAATCTAACACCGTATAATCCACATTCAATGCGCACTCCAAATCTAACACCGTATTACCCGCAGTCAATGTGCACTCCAAATCTAACACCGTATTATCCACAGTCAATGCGCACACCAAATCCACGGCAATATTGCCCACAGTCAATTGAGAATCCAAATCTAACACCGTATTACCCGCAGTCAATGCGCAGTCCAAATCTAACACCGTATTACCCACATTAGATGTGTAGTCCATTTCCACGGCCCTATTGACCACAGTCAATGCACAATCCAAATCCACGGCCGTATTACCCACAATCATTGCGAAATCCAAATCTAACACCGTATTACTCGCAGTCAATGTGAATTCCAAATCCACGGTCCCATTACCCACAGACAATGCTCCCTCCAAATCCACGGCAATATTGCCCACAGTCAATGCTCACTCCAAATCTAACATCATATTGCCTACAGACAATGCGCTCTCCAAATCCAAGGCCGTATTGCCCGCAGTCAATGCGCATTCCAAATCTAACACCGTATTACCCGCAGTCAATGCGCACTTCAAATCTAACAATGTATTACCCACAGTCAATGCATATCCAAAATCTAACACTGTAATACCCACAGTCAATGTGCTCTCCAAATACAACCCCGTATTACCCACAGTAAATGCGCACTCCAAATCTAACACTTTATTACCCGCAGTCAATGCGCACTCCAAATCTGACGTTGTGTTGCCCAGAGTCAATGCGTACTCCAAATGTAATACCTTATTGCCCACAGTCAATGCGCACTCCAAATATAACACCGTATTACCCACAGTAAATGCGCACTCCAAATCTAACACTTTATTACCCGCAGTCAATGCTCACTCCAAATCTGACGTTGTGTTGCCCAGAGTCAATGCGTACTCCAAATGTAATGCCTTATTTCCCACAGTCAATGTGCACTCCAAATCTAACATCATATTGCCTACAGACAATGCGCTCTCCAAATCCAAGGCCGTATTGCCCGCAGTCAATGCGCATTCCAAATCTAACACCGTATTACCCGCAGTCAATGCGCACTTCAAATCTAACAATGTATTACCCGCAGTCAATGCACATCCAAAATCTAACACTGTAATACCCACAGTCAATGTGCAATCCAAATACAACCCCGTATTACCCACAGTAAATGAGCACTCCAAATCTAACACTTTATTACCCGCAGTCAATGCGCACTCCAAATCTGACGTTGTGTTGCCCAGAGTCAATGCGTACTCCAAATGTAATGCCTTATTGCCCACAGTCAATGCGCACTCCAAATATAACACCGTATTACCCACAGTAAATGCGCACTCCAAATCTAACACTTTATTACCCGCAGTCAATGCTCACTCCAAATCTGACGTTGTATTGCCCAGAGTCAATGCGTACTCCAAATGTAATGCCGTATTGCCCACAGTCAATGCACACTCCAAATCTAACACCGTAATGCCCACATTCAATGCGCACTCCAAACCTGATGCTGTATTGCCCAGAGTCAATGCGTACTCCAAATGTAACGCCGTATTGGCCACAGTGAGTGCGCACTCCAAATCTAACACCGTATTACCCAAAGTCACTGTGCACTCCAAATCTAACCCTGTATTACCCACAGTCAATGCGCACTCCAAATCTAACAGCGTATTTCCCGCAGTCAATGCGCACTCCAAATCTAACACTGTATTACCCACAGTCAATGCGCACACCAAATCCACGGCAGTATTGCCCACAGTCAATGCACAATCCAAATCTAACACCGTGTTACCCACAGTAAATGCGCACTCCAAATCTAACACCGTATTACCCGCAGTCAATGCGCCGTCCAAATCTAACACTGTATTACCCGCAGTCAATGTGCACTCCAAATCTACAACCGTATTACCCACAGTCAATGCGCACACCAAATCCACGGCAATATTGCCCACAGTCAATTGAGAATCCAAATCTAACACCGTGTTACCCACAGTCAATGCACACTCCAAATCTAAGCCTCCATTACCCACAGTGAATGCACACTCCAAATATAACACCGTATTACCCACAGTAAATGCGCACTCCAAATCTAACACTTTATTACCCGCAGTCAATGCTCACTCCAAATCTGACGTTGTATTGCCCAGAGTCAATGCGTACTCCAAATGCAATGCCGTATTGCCCACAGTCAATGCGCACTCCAAATCTAACACCGTAATGCCCACATTCAATGCGCACTCCAAACCTGACGCTGTATTGCCCACAGTCAATGCGCACTCCAAATCTAACACCGTATTGCCCACAGTCAATGCACAATCCAAATCTAACACCGTGTTACCCACAGTCAATGCACACTCCAAATCTAACACCGTATTACCCGCTGTCAATGCGCAGTCCAAATCTAACACCGTATTACCCAAATTAGATGTGTAGTCCATTTCCACGGCCGTATTGACCACAGTCAATGCACAATCCAAATCCACAGCCGTATTACCCACAATCATTGCGTAATCCAAATCTAACACCGTATTACTCGCAGTCAATGCGCACTCCAAATCTAATACTGTATTACCTGCAGTCAATGTGAATTCCAAATCCACGGTCCCATTACCCACAGACAATGCTCCCTCCAAATCCAGGGCAATATTGCCCACAGTCAATGCGCACTCCAAATCTAACATCATATTGCCTATAGACAATGCACTCTCCAAATCCAAGGCCGTATTGCCTGCAGTCAATGCGCATTCCAAATCTAACACCGTATTACCCGCAGTCAATGCGCACCTCAAATCTAACAATGTATTACCCGCAGTCAATGCACATCCAAAATCTAACACTGTAATACCCACAGTCAATGTGCACTCCAAATACAACCCCGTATTACCCACAGTAAATGCGCACTCCAAATCTAACACTTTATTACCCGCAGTCAATGCGCACTCCAAATCTGACGTTGTGTTGCCCAGAGTCAATGCGTACTCCAAATGTAATGCCTTATTGCCCACAGTCAATGCGCACTCCAAATACAACACCGTATTACCCACAGTAAATGCGCACTCCAAATCTAACACTTTATTACCCGCAGTCAATGCTCACTCCAAATCTGACGTTGTATTGCCCAGAGTCAATGCGTACTCCAAATGTAATGCCGTATTGCCCACAGTCAATGCACATTCCAAATCTAACACCGTAATGCCCACATTCAATGCGCACTCCAAACCTGACGCTGTATTGCCCAGAGTCAATGCGTACTCCAAATGTAACGCCGTATTGCCCACAGTGATTGCGCACTCCAAATCTAACACCGTATTACCCATAGTCACTGTGCACTCCAAATCTAACACTGTATTACCCACAGTCAATGCGCACTCCAAATCTAACACCGTATTACCCACAGTCAATGCGCACACCAAATCCACGGCAGTATTGCCCACAGTCAATGCACAATCCAAATCTAACACCATGTTACCCACAGTAAATGCGCACTCCAAATCTAACACCGTATTACCCGCAGTCAATGCGCAGTCCAAATCTAACACCGTCTTACCCGCAGTCAATGCGCACACCAAATCCACGGCAATATTGCCCACAGTCAATTGAGAATCCAAATCTAACACCGTGTTACCCACAGTCAATGCGCACTCCAAATCCTAGGCCGTATTGCCCACAGTCAATGCGCACTCCAAATCTAAGCCTGCATTACCCACAGTGAATGCACACTCCAAATCTAACACCGTATTACCCACAGTCAATGCACACTCCAAATCTAACACCATATGGCCCACAGTCAATGTGCAGTCAATATCCACGGCCATGTTACCCACAGTCAATGCGCACTCCAAAACCACAGCTGTATTGGCCATAGTCAATGCGCACTCCAAATCTAACACCGTATTACCCACAGTCAATGCACAATCCAAATCCACGGCAGTATTACCCACAATCATTGCGCAATCCAAATCTAACACTGTATTACCCACAGTCAATGTGCATTCGAAATCAACGGCCCTATTACCCACAGTCAATGCTCCCTCCAAATCCACGGCCATATTGCCCACAGTCAATGCGCACCCCAAATCTAACACCGTATAACCCACATTCAATGTGCACTCCAAATCTAACACCGTAATACCCACAGTCAATGCGCAGTCAATATGCACGGCCATGTTACCCACAGTCAATGCGCAGTCAATATCCACGGTCTTATTACCCACAGTCAATACCCACTCCAAATCCACAGCTGTATTGCCCACAGTCAATGTGCACTCCATTTTTAGATATTTGTAGTTTTCTGGAATTAAAGAAATTGTTGGATATGGGGATATTGCAGGAGACTGAGTTGGAAGATCAGACATGATTTTGGCGAAGAGGGAAGCAGAGAGGCTAGGGGGAAGGGTTAGACTGTTTAGAGCAGGCTAGTCTCACCCGCTTAAGTTCCACAACAAGGTATTCTGCAGATTACAAACTAGTACATCCATCATCATAGATCCCCTCCATCGGGCCAGACCACCTTCTCACTGCTCCCATCGGGCAGGAGGTACAGATGCCTGAAGTCCCACACCACCAGGTTCAGGAACAGCGACCTCCCTTCAACCACTCGGTTCCTGAACAAACCATCACAACCCTAATCACCGTCTCAGTACAGCAACACTGTGACCACTTTGCACTACAATGCGCTTGGTCTTTGTTCTAATCGTGTTCTTATTTGTATAACTTACTTTGCTGATGATGTTTTGTCTTTGATGCTCTGTGCCTGTGATGCTGCTGCGAGCCACTCTTCTTTTGCAGCTGTAACTGACAGCCCACACCTGAAAATTCACCCACAGCTACTTGGAGATGCTGTCATTCCTTCCCCCTTCACTGTGATCCTTCTATGACAGGCCAGCGGCCCCCAACCCCTCCATACTCCACTGTGCACCCTCTCACCCTCCCCGCTGCAGCCCATTGCTGCTCACTTGTTAAATAGACTCACCGTCAGTACCAGTCGCAGTAACCCGCTGACGCTCCTCCCGTCGACAGCAGGCCTGGCATGGCTTATCTGCACTTTCAGCGCGGCCAGCAAAGCCTTGACACCAACCTCAGTGATATGATTGTCTGCCACGGAAAGAGGACTCTGATTACTACTGGAACCCTAGTTGACTAGCTGTATCAACTATGATTACTTTGCTCTAGTTCTTCTTAAAAAAATTATTTCTATGTGTTTTATTTAGAGATACAGCATGGTAACAGGCTCTTCTAGCATGAACGAGATCATGCAACCCAAATACACCCATATGACCAATTCATCTACTAACCAACACGTACGACTTCAGACTGTGGGAGAAAACCAGAGCACCCTGAGGAAACCCACACGGTCACAGGAAGAACGCACAAACTTCTCACAGGCAGTGGCGGGAATTAAACCTAGGTTGCTCTGTTATACGACTGTGTTGTTTTAATTCTAATTAGAACACAGAATGGTACAAACCCTTCAGCCCAGCATGTTGTACTGGACTAATTAAATTACCCATCACTTGCCCAACTAAACAAATCTCTTTTGCCTACACAATATCCACACACTCAACACTGTAAGAATTGCTGCACATATCAGCTTTGAATTTACTGCTTCTCACTTTCCATGCATGGCCTCTTGTGTTCTGTTATTTATATGGAGTTATTATACTTAAATCATGATATTTTTGTAACAATTGCATTTATGTTTTACTTGTGAATGGGGCTCTACTAGTTCCCGACTGTAATAAAATGAACGCGCACTAGAAATCCACGGCTGTATTACCCACAGTCATTGTGTACTCCAAATCTAACACCATATTGCCCGCAGTCAATGTGCATTCCAAATCAACGGCCCTATTACCCACAGTCAATGCCCACCTCAAATCTAACACCGTATAACCCACAGACAATGCGCACTCCAAATCTAACACCATATTACCCGCAGTCATTGCGCATCCCAAATCTAACACTGTATTACCCACAGTCAATGCACAATACAAATCTAACACTTTTTTACCCTCAGTCAATGCGCACTCCAAATCTAACGCCGTATTGCCCACAGTCAATGCGCACTCCAAATCTAACACCGTATTACCTGCAGTCTATGCGCAATCCAAATCTAACACCGTATTAACCGCAGTCAATGCAGACTCCAAATCTAACAACGTCTTACCCACAGTCAATGTGCACTCCAAATCTAACACCGTATTACCCACAGTCAATGCACACTCCAAATCTAACACCGTATTACCTGCAGTCTATGCCAATCCAACACCGTATTACCCGCAGTCAATGCACACTCCAAATCTAACAACGTCTTACCCACAGTCAATGTGGACTCCAAATCTAACACCATATTCCCCAGAGTCAATGCACACTCCAAATCTTACACCGTATTACCTGGAGTCAATGCGCACTCCAAATCTCACGCCGTATTGCCCACAGTCAATGTGCACTCCAATTTCACTGCCATATTGCCCACAGTCATTGCGCAATCCAAGCCTAAAACCGTATTACCCACAGTCAATGCGCAGTCCATATCCACGGCCTTGTTACCGACAGTCAATGCGAACTCAATATCCACGGCCGTATTGCCCAGAGTCAGTGCGCACTCCATATATAACACCATATTACCCACAGTCAATGCTCCCTCCAAATCTAACACCGTATTACCAACAGTCAATGCGCATTCCAAATCTAACACCGTATTACCCGCAGTCAATGCTCACTCCAAATGTAACACCGTATTACCCACAGTCAATGCGCAGTCCATATCCACGGCCTTCTTACCGACAGTCAATGTGTACTCAATATCCACGGCCGTATTGCTCACAGTCGATGCGCCCTCCAAATCTAACACCGTGTTACCAACAGTCAATGCGCACTGAAATTCCACATCAGTATTGCCCACAGTCAATGCACAACGCATATCTAACACAGTATCACCTGCCGTCCATGCGCACTCCAAATCAAACACCGTATTACCATCAGTCAATGTGCACTCCAAATCGTACACCATATAACCCACAGTCAATGCGCACTCCAAATCTAACACCGTATTACCTGCAGTCAATGCGCACACCAAATCTAAAACCATATTACCCACAGTCAATGTGCACTCCAAATCTAACACGGTATTAGCAGATCTCAATGCGCACTCCAAATCTAACACCGTATTACCCGCAGTCAATACGCACTCCAAATCTAACACTGTATTACCCGCAGTCAAGGCGCACTCCAAATCTAACACCGTATTACCCAGGGTCAATGCGCATTCCAAATCTAACACCGTATTACCCGCAGTCAATGCTCACTCCAAATGTAACACCGTATTACCCACAGTCAATGCGCAGTCCATATCCACGGCCTTCTTACCGACAGTCAATGTGTACTCAATATCCACGGCCGTATTGCCCACAGTCAATGCGCCCTCCAAATCTAACACCGTATTACCCACAGTCAATGAGCACTCCAAGTCTAGCACCGTATTACACGCAGTCAATGTGCACTAAAAATCTGACACCGTATTACCCACTGTCAATGTGCATCCCAAATCTAACACTGTATTACCCACAGTCAATGCACAGTCAATATCCACGGCCTTATTACCGACAGTCAATGCGAACTAAAAATCCACGGCCGTATTGCCCACAGTCAATTGCACTCCAAATCTAACACCATATTCCCCAGAGTCAATGCACACTCCAAATCTTACACCATATTACCCGCAGTCAATGCGCACTCCAAATCTCACGCCGTATTGCCCACAGTCAATGACCACTCCAAATGAAACACCGTATTACCAACAGTCAATGCACACTGAAATTCCTCATCCGTATTGCCCAGAGTCAATGCGCAACCCATATCTAACACAGTATTACCTGCAGTCCATGCACACTCCAAATCAAACACGATGTTACCCACAGTCAATGCGCACACCAAATCTAACACCGTATTACCTGCAGTCAATGCGCACACCAAATCTAACACCGTATTACACACAGTCAATGTGCACTCCAAATCTAACACGGTATTACCCGCTCTCAATGCGCACTCCAAATCGAACACCGTATTACCCACAGTCAATGTGCACTCCAATTTCACAGCTGTATTACCCACAGTCATTGCACAATCCACATCTAAAACCGTATTACCCGCAATCTATGCACACTCCAAATCTAACACCGTATGACCCGCAGTCAATGTGCACTCCAAATCTAACACCGTATTACCCACAGTCAATGCGCACTCCAAATTAATGGTCGAATTGTCCACAGTTAATGCGCACACCAAATCCACGGCAATATTGCCCAAAATCAATGCACAGTCCAAATCCAACACCGTGATACCCACAGTCAATGCGCACTCCAAATCTAACACCGTATTACCTGCAGTCAATGCGCACTCCAAATCTAACACTTTTTTACCCACAGTCAATGCGCCCTCCAAATCTAACGCCGTATTACCCACAGTCAAGGCGCACTCCAAATCTAACATCGTATTACCTGCAGTCTACGCGCAATCCAAATCTAACACCGTATTACTCGCAGTCAATGCACACTCCAAATCTAACATTGTATTACCCACAGTCAATGTGCATTCCAAATGTAACAATGTATTACCCACAGTCAATGCGCAGTCCAGATCCACGGCCTTATTACTGACAGTCAATGCGAACTCAAAATCCACGGCCGTATTGCCCACAGACAATGCGAACTCCATATATAACACCATATTACCCACAGTCAATGCGCACTCCAAATCTAACACTGTATTACCTGCAGTCAATGCACACACCAAATCTAAAACCATATTACCCACAGTCAATGTGCACTCCAAATCTAACACGGTATTACCCGCAGTCTATGCGCACTCAAAATCAACGGCCGTGTTGCCCACAGTCAATTTGCACTCCATATCTAACACCATATTCCCGAGAGTCAATGCACACTCCAAATCTTACACCGTATTACCCTCAGTCAATGCGCACCCCAAATCTCACGCCGTATTGCCCACAGTCAATGCGCAATCCAAATGAAACACTGTATTACCCACAGTCAATGCACACTCCAAATCTAACACCGTATTACCCGCAGATAATGCTGACTCCAAATGTAACACCGTATTACCCACAGTCAATGCGCAGTCAATATCCACGGCCTTATTACCGACAGTCAATGCGAATTCAAAATCCACGGCCGTATTGCCCACAGTCAATGCACACTCCAAATCCACGGCCGTATTGCCCACAGTCAATGCGCACTCCAAATCTAACACCGTATTACCTGCAGTCTATGCGCACTCCAAATCTAACACCGTATTACCCGCAGTCAATGTGCATCCCAAATCTAACACTGTATTACCCACAGTCAATGCACAATACAAATCTAACACTTTTTTACCCTCAGTCAATGCGCACTCCAAATCTAACGCCGTATTGCCCACAGTCAATGCACACTCCAAATCCACGGCCGTATTGCGCACTGTCAATGCGCACTCCAAATCTAACACCGTATTACCTGCAGTCTATGCGCACTCCAAATCTAACACCGTATTACCCGCAGTCAATGCGCATCCCAAATCTAACACTGTATTACCCACAGTCAATGCACAATACAAATCTAACACTTTTTTACCCTCAGTCAATGCGCACTCCAAATCTAACGCCGTATTGCCCACAGTCAATGCGCACTCCAAATCTAACACCGTATTACCTGCAGTCTATGCGCAATCCAAATCTAACACCGTATTAACCGCAGTCAATGCAGACTCCAAATCTAACAACGTCTTACCCACAGTCAATGCGCAGTCCATATCCACGGCCTTGTTACCGACAGTCAATGCGAACTCAATATCCACGGCCATACTGCCCACAGCGAATGCGCACTACATATATAATCCCATATTACCCACAGTCAATGCGCCCTCCAAATCTAACACCGTATTACCAGCAGTCAATGCGCACTGAAATTCCACATCCATATTGCCCATAGTGAATGCACAACCCATATCTAACACCGTATTACCTGCAGTCCATGCGCATTCCAAATCAAACACCGTATTACCCACAGTCAATGGGCACTCCAAATCTTACACCATGTTACTCACAGTCAATGCGCACTCCAAATCTAACACCGTATTACCCGCTCTCAATGCGCACTCCAAATCTAACACTGTATTACACACAGTCAATGAACACACCAAATCTAACACCGTATTACCTGCAGTCTCTGCGCACTCCAAATCCCACGCCGTATTGCCCACAGTCAATGCGCAATCCAAATGAAACACTGTATTACCCACAGACAATGTGCACTCCATATCTAACGCCATATTGCCCACAGTCAATGCACACTCCAAATCTAACACCGTATTACCTGCAGTCTATGCCAATCCAACACCGTATTACCCGCAGTCAATGCACACTCCAAATCTAACAACGTCTTACCCACAGTCAATGTGGACTCCAAATCTAACACCATATTCCCCAGAGTCAATGCACACTCCAAATCTTACACCGTATTACCTGGAGTCAATGCGCACTCCAAATCTCACGCCGTATTGCCCACAGTCAATGCGCAATCCAAATGAAACACTGTATTACCCACAGTCAATGTGCACTCCAATTTCACTGCCGTATTGCCCACAGTCAATGCGCAATCCAAGCCTAAAACCGTATTACCCACAGTCAATGCGCAGTCCATATCCACGGCCTTGTTACCGACAGTCAATGCGAACTCAATATCCACGGCCGTATTGCCCAGAGTCAGTGCGCACTCCATATATAACACCATATTACCCACAGTCAATGCTCCCTCCAAATCTAACACCGTATTACCAACAGTCAATGCGCACTCCAATTTCACAGCCGTTTTGCCCACAGTCAATGCGCACCCCAAATCTCACGCCCTATTGCCCACAGTCAATGCGCAATCCAAATGAAACACTGTATTACCCACAGTCAATGCGCACTCCAATTTCACAGCCGTTTTGCCCACAGTCAATGCGCAATCCAAATGAAACACTGTATTACCCACGGTCAATGCGCACTCCAAATCTAACACCGTATTACCCGCAGATAATGCTGACTCCAAATGTAACACCGTATTACCCACAGTCAATGCGCAGTCAATATCCACGGCCTTATTACCGACAGTCAATGCGAATTCAAAATCCACGGCCGTATTGCCCACAGTCAATGCACACTCCAAATCCACGGCCGTATTGCCCACAGTCAATGCGCACTCCAAATCTAACACCGTATTACCTGCAGTCTATGCGCACTCCAAATCTAACACCGTATTACCCGCAGTCAATGTGCATCCCAAATCTAACACTGTATTACCCACAGTCAATGCACAATACAAATCTAACACTTTTTTACCCTCAGTCAATGCGCACTCCAAATCTAACGCCGTATTGCCCACAGTCAATGCACACTCCAAATCCACGGCCGTATTGCGCACTGTCAATGCGCACTCCAAATCTAACACCGTATTACCTGCAGTCTATGCGCACTCCAAATCTAACACCGTATTACCCGCAGTCAATGCGCATCCCAAATCTAACACTGTATTACCCACAGTCAATGCACAATACAAATCTAACACTTTTTTACCCTCAGTCAATGCGCACTCCAAATCTAACGCCGTATTGCCCACAGTCAATGCGCACTCCAAATCTAACACCGTATTACCTGCAGTCTATGCGCAATCCAAATCTAACACCGTATTAACCGCAGTCAATGCAGACTCCAAATCTAACAACGTCTTACCCACAGTCAATGCGCAGTCCATATCCACGGCCTTGTTACCGACAGTCAATGCGAACTCAATATCCACGGCCATACTGCCCACAGCGAATGCGCACTACATATATAATCCCATATTACCCACAGTCAATGCGCCCTCCAAATCTAACACCGTATTACCAGCAGTCAATGCGCACTGAAATTCCACATCCATATTGCCCATAGTGAATGCACAACCCATATCTAACACCGTATTACCTGCAGTCCATGCGCATTCCAAATCAAACACCGTATTACCCACAGTCAATGGGCACTCCAAATCTTACACCATGTTACTCACAGTCAATGCGCACTCCAAATCTAACACCGTATTACCCGCTCTCAATGCGCACTCCAAATCTAACACTGTATTACACACAGTCAATGAACACACCAAATCTAACACCGTATTACCTGCAGTCTCTGCGCACTCCAAATCCCACGCCGTATTGCCCACAGTCAATGCGCAATCCAAATGAAACACTGTATTACCCACAGACAATGTGCACTCCATATCTAACGCCATATTGCCCACAGTCAATGCACACTCCAAATCTAACACCGTATTACCTGCAGTCTATGCCAATCCAACACCGTATTACCCGCAGTCAATGCACACTCCAAATCTAACAACGTCTTACCCACAGTCAATGTGGACTCCAAATCTAACACCATATTCCCCAGAGTCAATGCACACTCCAAATCTTACACCGTATTACCTGGAGTCAATGCGCACTCCAAATCTCACGCCGTATTGCCCACAGTCAATGCGCAATCCAAATGAAACACTGTATTACCCACAGTCAATGTGCACTCCAATTTCACTGCCGTATTGCCCACAGTCAATGCGCAATCCAAGCCTAAAACCGTATTACCCACAGTCAATGCGCAGTCCATATCCACGGCCTTGTTACCGACAGTCAATGCGAACTCAATATCCACGGCCGTATTGCCCAGAGTCAGTGCGCACTCCATATATAACACCATATTACCCACAGTCAATGCTCCCTCCAAATCTAACACCGTATTACCAACAGTCAATGCGCACTCCAAATCTAACACCGTATTACCCGCAGTCAATACGCACTCCAAATCTAACACTGTATTACCCGCAGTCAAGGCGCACTCCAACTCTAACACCGTATTACCCACGGTCAATGCGCATTCCAAATCTAACACCGTATTACCCGCAGTCAATGCTCACTCCAAATGTAACACCGTATTACACACAGTCAATGCGCAGTCCATATCCACGGCCTTCTTACCGACAGTCAATGTGTACTCAATATCCACGGCCGTATTGCCCACAGTCAATGCGCCCTCCAAATCTAACACCGTATTACCAACAGTCAATGCGCACTGAAATTCCACATCTGTATTGCCCACAGTCAATGCACAACCCATATCTAACACAGTATCACCTGCCGTCCATGCGCACTCCAAATCAAACACCGTATTACCATCAGTCAATGTGCACTCCAAATCGTACACCATATAACCCATAGTCAATGCGCACTCCAAATCTAACACCGTATTACCTGCAGTCAATGCGCACACCAAATCTAAAACCGTATTACCCACAGTCAATGTGCACTCCAAATCTAACACGGTATTAGCAGATCTCAATGCGCACTCCAAATCTAAAACCGTATTACACACAGTCAATGCGCACTCCAAATCTAACACCGTATTACCTGCAGACAATGCTGACTCCAAATGTAACACCGTATTACCCACAGTCAATGCGCAGTCAATATCCACGTCCTTATTACCGACAATCAATGCAAACTCAAAATCCACGGCCGTATTGCCCACAGTCAATGCACACTCCAAATCCACGGCCGTATTGCCCACAGTCAATGCGCACTACAAATCTAACACCGTATTACCCACAGTCAATGAGCACTCCAAGTCTAGCACAGTATTACACGCAGTCAATGCGCACTACAAATCTAACACTGTATTACCCACAGTCAATGCGCAGTCCATATCCACGGCCTTCTTACCGACAGTCAATGTGTACTCAATATCCACGGCCGTATTGCCCACAGTCAATGCGCCCTCCAAATCTAACACCGTATTACCAACAGTCAATGCGCACTGAAATTCCACATCTGTATTGCCCACAGTCAATGCACAACGCATATCTAACACAGTATCACCTGCCGTCCATGCGCACTCCAAATCAAACACCATATTACCATCAGTCAATGTGCACTCCAAATCGTACACCATATAACCCACAGTCAATGTGCACTCCAAATCTAACACCGTATTACCTGCTGTCAATGCGCACACCAAGTCTAAAACCGTATTACCCACAGTCAATGTGCACTCCAAATCTAAAACCGTATTACACACAATGCGCACTCCAAATCTAACACCGTATTATCTGCAGACAATGCTGACTACAAATGTAACACTGTATTACCCACAGTCAATGCGCAGTCAATATCCACGTCCTTATTACCGACAATCAATGCGAACTCAAAATCCACGGCCGTATTGCGCACAGTCAATGCACACTCCAAATCCACGGCCGTATTGCCCACAGTCAATGCGCACACCAAATCTAAAACCGTATTACCCACAGTCAATGCGCACTCCAAATCTAAAACCATATTACACACAATGCGCACTCCAAATCTAACACCGTATTACCTGCAGACAATGCTGACTCCAAATGTAACACCGTATTACCCACAGTCAATGCGCAGTCAATATCCACGTCCTTATTACCGACAATCAATGCGAACTCAAAATCCACGGCCGTATTGCGCACAGTCAATGCACACTCCAAATACACGGCCGTATTGCCCACAGTCAATGCGCACTCCAAATCTAACACCGTATTACCCACAGTCAATGAGCACTCCAAGTCTAGCACAGTATTACATGCAGTCAATACGCACTACAAATCTAACACTGTATTACCCACAGACAATGCGCAATACAAATCTAACACTTTTTTACCCTCAGTCAATGCGCAGTCCAAATCTTACGCCGTATTGCCCACAGTCAATGTGCACTCCAAATCTAACACCATATTCCCCAGAGTCAATGCACACTCCAAATCTTACACCGTATTACCCGCAGTCAATGCGCACTCCAAATCTCACGCCGTATTGCCCACAGTCAATGCGCAATCCAAATCCAACACCGTATTGCCCGCAGTCAATACGCACTCCAAATCTAACACTGTACTACCCGCAGTCAATGCTCACTCCAAATGTAACACCGTAATACCCACAGTCAACGCGCACTGAAATTCTACATCCGTATTGCCCACAGTCAATGCACAACCCATATCTAACACCGTATTACCAGCAGTCCATGCGCACTCCAAATCAAACACCGTATTACCCACAGTCAATGCACACTCCAAATCTTACACCGTATTACCCTCAGTCAATGCGCACCCCAAATCTCACGCCCTATTGCCCACAGTCAATGCGCAATCCAAATGAAACACTGTATTACCCACGGTCAATGCGCACTCCAAATCTAACACCGTATTACCCGCAGATAATGCTGACTCCAAATGTAACACCGTATTACCCACAGTCAATGTGCAGTCAATATCCACGGCCTTATTACCGACAGTCAATAAGAACTCAAAATCCACGGCCGTATTGCCCACAGTCAATGCACACTCCAAATCCACGGCCGTATTGCCCACAGTCAATGCGCACTCCAAATCTAACACCGTATTACCCACAGTCAATGAGCACTCCAAGTCTAGCACAGTATTACACGCAGTCAATGCGCACTACAAATCTAACACCGTATTACCCACTGTCAATGCGCATCCCAAATCTAACACTGTATTACCCACAGTCAATGCGCAATACAAATCTAACACTTTTTTACCCTCAGTCAATGCGCCGTCCAAATCTAACGCCGTATTGCCCACAGTCAATGTGCACTCCAAATCTAACACCGTATTACCCGCAGTCAATGCTGACTCCAAATGTAACACCGTATTACCCACAGTCAATGCGCACTCCAAATCTAACACCGTATTACCTGCAGTCAATGCGCACTTCAAATCTAACACCGTATTACCCACGGTCAATGCGCAATCCAAATGAAACACTGTATTACCCACGGTCAATGCGCACTCCAAATCTAACACCGTGTTACCCGCAGATAATGCTGACTCCAAATGTAACACCGTATTACCCACAGTCAATGCGCAGTCAATATCCATGGCCTTATTACCGACAGTCAATGCGAACTCAAAATCCACGGCCGTATTGCCCACAGTCAATGCACACTCCAAATCCACGGCCGTATTGCCCACAGTCAATGCGCACTCCAAATCTAACACCGTATTACCCACTGTCAATGTGCATCCCAAATCTAACACTGTATTACCCACAGTCAATGCGCAATACAAATCTAACACTTTTTTACCCTCAGTCAATGCGCAGTCCAAATCTAACGCCGTATTGCCCACAGTCAATGTCCACTCAAAATCTAACACAGTATTACCCGCAGTCAATGCTGACTCCAAATGTAACACCGTATTACCCACAGTCAATGCACAGTCAATATCCACGGCCTTATTACCGACAGTCAATGCGAACTAAAAATCCACGGCCGTATTGCCCACAGTCAATTGCACTCCAAATCTAACACCATATTCCCCAGAGTCAATGCACACTCCAAATCTCACGCCGTATTGCCCACCGTCAATGACCACTCCAAATGAAACACCGTATTACCAACAGTCAATGCACACTGAAATTCCTCATCCGTATTGCCCAGAGTCAATGCGCAACCCATATCTAACACAGTATTACCTGCAGTCCATGCACACTCCAAATCAAACACCATATTACCCACAGTCAATGCGCACTCCAAATCTAACACCGTATTACCTGCAGTCAATGCGCACACCAAATCTAACACCGTATTACACACAGTCAATGTGCACTCCAAATCTAACACGGTATTACCCGCTCTCAATGCGCACTCCAAATCGAACACCGTATTACCCACAGTCAATGTGCACTCCAATTTCACAGCCGTATTACCCACAGTCATTGCACAATCCACATCTAAAACCGTATTACCCGCAATCTATGCACACTCCAAATCTAACACCGTATGACCCGCAGTCAATGTGCACTCCAAATCTAACACCGTATTACCCACAGTCAATGCGCACTCCAAATTAATGGTCGAATTGTCCACAGTTAATGCGCACACCAAATCCACGGCAATATTGCCCAAAATCAATGCACAGTCCAAATCCAACACCGTGATACCCACAGTCAATGCGCACTCCAAATCTAACACCGTATTACCTGCAGTCAATGCGCACTCCAAATCTAACACTTTTTTACCCACAGTCAATGCGCCCTCCAAATCTAACGCCGTATTACCCACAGTCAAGGCGCACTCCAAATCTAACATCGTATTACCTGCAGTCTACGCGCAATCCAAATCTAACACCGTATAACTCGCAGTCAATGCACACTCCAAATCTAGCATTGTATTACCCACAGTCAATGTGCATTCCAAATGTAACAATGTATTACCCACAGTCAATGCGCAGTCCAGATCCACGGCCTTATTACTGACAGTCAATGCGAACTCAAAATCCACGGCCGTATTGCCCACAGACAATGCGAACTCCATATATAACACCATATTACCCACAGTCAATGTGCACTCCAAATCTAACACGGTATTACCCGAAGTCTATGCGCACTCAAAATCAATGGCCGTGTTGCCCACAGTCAATTTGCACTCCAAATCTAACACCATATTCCCGAGAGTCAATGCACACTCCAAATCTTACACCGTATTACCCTCAGTCAATGCGCACCCCAAATCTCACGCCGTATTGCCCACAGTCAATGCGCAATCCAAATGAAACACTGTATTACCCACAGTCAATGTGCACTCCAATTTCACAGCCGTATTGCCCACAGACAATGCGCAATCCAAATGAAACACTGTATTACCCACGGTCAATGCGCACTCCAAATCTAACACCGTATTACCCGCAGATAATGCTGACTTCAAATGTAACACCGTATTACCCACAGTCAATGCGCAGTCAATATCCACGGCCTTATTACCGACAGTCAATGCGAATTCAAAATCCACGGCCGTATTGCCCACAGTCAATGCACACTCCAAATCCACGGCCGTATTGCCCACAGTCAATGTGCACTCCAAATCTAACACCGTATTACCTGCAGTCTATGCGCACTCCAAATCTAACACCGTATTACCCGCAGTCAATGCGCATCCCAAATCTAACACTGTATTACCCACAGTCAATGCACAATACAAATCTAACACTTTTTTACCCTCAGTCAATGCGCACTCCAAATCTAACGCCGTATTGCCCACAATCAATGCACACTCCAAATCCACGGCCGTATTGCCCACAGTCAGTGCGCACTCCAAATCTAACACCGTATTACCTGCAGTCTATGCGCAATCCAAATCTAACACCGTATTACCCGCAGTCAATGCGCATCCCAAATCTAACACTGTATTACCCACAGTCAATGCACAATACAAATCTAACACTTTTTTACCCTCAGTCAATGCGCACTCCAAATCTAACGCCGTATTGCCCACAGTCAATGCGCACTCCAAATCTAACACCGTATTACCTGCAGTCTATGCGCAATCCAAATCTAACACCGTATTAACCGCAGTCAATGCAGACTCCAAATCTAACAACGTCTTACCCACAGTCAATGTGCACTCCAAATCTAACACCGTATTACCCACAGTCAATGCACACTCCAAATCTAACTCCGTATTACCTGGAGTCAATGCGCACTCCAAATCTCACGCCGTATTGCCCACAGTCAATGCGCAATCCAAATGAAACACTGTATTACCCACAGTCAATGTGCACTCCAATTTCACTGCCATATTGCCCACAGTCATTGCGCAATCCAAGCCTAAAACCGTATTACCCACAGTCAATGCGCAGTCCATATCCACGGCCTTGTTACCGACAGTCAATGCGAACTCAATATCCACGGCCGTATTGCCCAGAGTCAGTGCGCACTCCATATATAACACCATATTACCCACAGTCAATGCTCCCTCCAAATCTAACACCGTATTACCAACAGTCAATGCGCACTCCAAATCTAACACCGTATTACCCGCAGTCAAGGCGCATTCCAAATCTAACACCGTATTACCCGCAGTCAATGCTCACCCCAAATGTAACACCGTATTACCCACAGTCAATGCGCAGTCCATATCCACGGCCTTCTTACCGACAGTCAATGTGTACTCAATATCCACGGCCGTATTGCTCACAGTCGATGCGCCCTCCAAATCTAACACCGTGTTACCAACAGTCAATGCGCACTGAAATTCCACATCTGTATTGCCCACAGTCAATGCACAACGCATATCTAACACAGTATCACCTGCCATCCATGCGCACTCCAAATCATACACCGTATTACCTGCAGTCAATGCGCACACCAAATCTAAAACCATATTACCCACAGTCAATGTGCACTCCAAATCTAACACGGTATTAGCAGATCTCAATGCGCACTCCAAATCTAACACCGTATTACCCGCAGTCAATGCGCATCCCAAATCTAACACTGTATTACCCACAGTCAATGCACAATACAAATCTAACACTTTTTTACCCTCAGTCAATGCGCACTCCAAATCTAACGCCGTATTGCCCACAATCAATGCACACTCCAAATCCACGGCCGTATTGCCCACAGTCAGTGCGCACTCCAAATCTAACACCGTATTACCTGCAGTCTATGCGCAATCCAAATCTAACACCGTATTACCCGCAGTCAATGCGCATCCCAAATCTAACACTGTATTACCCACAGTCAATGCACAATACAAATCTAACACTTTTTTACCCTCAGTCAATGCGCACTCCAAATCTAACGCCGTATTGCCCACAGTCAATGCGCACTCCAAATCTAACACCGTATTACCTGCAGTCTATGCGCAATCCAAATCTAACACCGTATTAACCGCAGTCAATGCAGACTCCAAATCTAACAACGTCTTACCCACAGTCAATGTGCACTCCAAATCTAACACCGTATTACCCACAGTCAATGCACACTCCAAATCTAACTCCGTATTACCTGGAGTCAATGCGCACTCCAAATCTCACGCCGTATTGCCCACAGTCAATGCGCAATCCAAATGAAACACTGTATTACCCACAGTCAATGTGCACTCCAATTTCACTGCCATATTGCCCACAGTCATTGCGCAATCCAAGCCTAAAACCGTATTACCCACAGTCAATGCGCAGTCCATATCCACGGCCTTGTTACCGACAGTCAATGCGAACTCAATATCCACGGCCGTATTGCCCAGAGTCAGTGCGCACTCCATATATAACACCATATTACCCACAGTCAATGCTCCCTCCAAATCTAACACCGTATTACCAACAGTCAATGCGCACTCCAAATCTAACACCGTATTACCCGCAGTCAAGGCGCATTCCAAATCTAACACCGTATTACCCGCAGTCAATGCTCACCCCAAATGTAACACCGTATTACCCACAGTCAATGCGCAGTCCATATCCATGGCCTTCTTACCGACAGTCAATGTGTACTCAATATCCACGGCCGTATTGCTCACAGTCGATGCGCCCTCCAAATCTAACACCGTGTTACCAACAGTCAATGCGCACTGAAATTCCACATCTGTATTGCCCACAGTCAATGCACAACGCATATCTAACACAGTATCACCTGCCGTCCATGCGCACTCCAAATCATACACCGTATTACCTGCAGTCAATGCGCACACCAAATCTAAAACCATATTACCCACAGTCAATGTGCACTCCAAATCTAACACGGTATTAGCAGATCTCAATGCGCACTCCAAATCTAACACCGTATTACCCGCAGTCAATACGCACTCCAAATCTAACACTGTATTACCCGCAGTCAAGGCGCACTCCAAATCTAACACCGTATTACCCACGGTCAATGCGCATTCCAAATCTAACACCGTATTACCCGCAGTCAATGCTCACTCCAAATGTAACACCGTATTACCCACAGTCAATGCTCACTCCAAATGTAACACCGTATTACCCACAGTCAATGCGCAGTCCATATCCACGGCCTTCTTACCGACAGTCAATGTGTACTCAATATCCACGGCCGTATTGCCCACAGTCAATGCGCCCTCCAAATCTAACACCGTATTACCCACAGTCAATGAGCACTCCAAGTCTAGCACCGTATTACACGCAGTCAATGTGCACTAAAAATCTAACACCGTATTACCCACTGTCAATGTGCATCCCAAATCTAACACTGTATTACCCACAGTCAATGCGCAATACAAATCTAACACTTTTTTACCCTCAGTCAATGCGCAGTCCAAATCTAACGCCGTATTGCACACAGTCAATGTGCACTCCAAATCTAACACAGTATTACCCGCAGTCAATGCGCACTCCAAATCTCACGCCGTATTGCCCACAGTCAATGCGCAATCCAAATCCAACACCGTATTGCCCGCAGTCAATACGCACTCCAAATCTAACACTGTACTACCCGCAGTCAATGCTCACTCCAAATGTAACACCGTAATACCCACAGTCAACGCGCACTGAAATTCTACATCCGTATTGCCCACAGTCAATGCACAACCCATATCTAACACCGTATTACCAGCAGTCCATGCGCACTCCAAATCAAACACCGTATTACCCACAGTCAATGCACACTCCAAATCTTACACCGTATTACCCTCAGTCAATGCGCACCCCAAATCTCACGCCCTATTGCCCACAGTCAATGCGCAATCCAAATGAAACACTGTATTACCCACGGTCAATGCGCACTCCAAATCTAACACCGTATTACCCGCAGATAATGCTGACTCCAAATGTAACACCGTATTACCCACAGTCAATGCGCAGTCAATATCCACGGCCTTATTACCGACAGTCAATAAGAACTCAAAATCCACGGCCGTATTGCCCACAGTCAATGCACACTCCAAATCCACGGCCGTATTGCCCACAGTCAATGCGCACTCCAAATCTAACACCGTATTACCCACAGTCAATGAGCACTCCAAGTCTAGCACAGTATTACACGCAGTCAATGCGCACTACAAATCTAACACCGTATTACCCACTGTCAATGCGCATCCCAAATCTAACACTGTATTACCCACAGTCAATGCGCAATACAAATCTAACACTTTTTTACCCTCAGTCAATGCGCCGTCCAAATCTAACGCCGTATTGCCCACAGTCAATGTGCACTCCAAATCTAACACCGTATTACCCGCAGTCAATGCTGACTCCAAATGTAACACCGTATTACCCACAGTCAATGCGCACTCCAAATCTAACACCGTATTACCTGCAGTCAATGCGCACTTCAAATCTAACACCGTATTACCCACGGTCAATGCGCAATCCAAATGAAACACTGTATTACCCACGGTCAATGCGCACTCCAAATCTAACACCGTGTTACCCGCAGATAATGCTGACTCCAAATGTAACACCGTATTACCCACAGTCAATGCGCAGTCAATATCCATGGCCTTATTACCGACAGTCAATGCGAACTCAAAATCCACGGCCGTATTGCCCACAGTCAATGCACACTCCAAATCCACGGCCGTATTGCCCACAGTCAATGCGCACTCCAAATCTAACACCGTATTACCCACTGTCAATGTGCATCCCAAATCTAACACTGTATTACCCACAGTCAATGCGCAATACAAATCTAACACTTTTTTACCCTCAGTCAATGCGCAGTCCAAATCTAACGCCGTATTGCCCACAGTCAATGTCCACTCAAAATCTAACACAGTATTACCCGCAGTCAATGCTGACTCCAAATGTAACACCGTATTACCCACAGACAATGCAGAGTCAATATCCACGGCCTTATTACCGACAGTCAATGCGAACTAAAAATCCACGGCCGTATTGCCCACAGTCAATTGCACTCCAAATCTAACACCATATTCCCCAGAGTCAATGCACACTCCAAATCTCACGCCGTATTGCCCACCGTCAATGACCACTCCAAATGAAACACCGTATTACCAACAGTCAATGCACACTGAAATTCCTCATCCGTATTGCCCAGAGTCAATGCGCAACCCATATCTAACACAGTATTACCTGCAGTCCATGCACACTCCAAATCAAACACCATATTACCCACAGTCAATGCGCACTCCAAATCTAACACCGTATTACCTGCAGTCAATGCGCACACCAAATCTAACACCGTATTACACACAGTCAATGTGCACTCCAAATCTAACACGGTATTACCCGCTCTCAATGCGCACTCCAAATCGAACACCGTATTACCCACAGTCAATGTGCACTCCAATTTCACAGCCGTATTACCCACAGTCATTGCACAATCCACATCTAAAACCGTATTACCCGCAATCTATGCACACTCCAAATCTAACACCGTATGACCCGCAGTCAATGTGCACTCCAAATCTAACACCGTATTACCCACAGTCAATGCGCACTCCAAATTAATGGTCGAATTGTCCACAGTTAATGTGCACACCAAATCCACGGCAATATTGCCCAAAATCAATGCACAGTCCAAATCCAACACCGTGATATCCACAGTCAATGCGCACTCCAAATCTAACACCGTATTACCTGCAGTCAATGCGCACTCCAAATCTAACACTTTTTTACCCACAGTCAATGCGCCCTCCAAATCTAACGCCGTATTACCCACAGTCAAGGCGCACTCCAAATCTAACATCGTATTGCCTGCAGGCTACGCGCAATCCAAATCTAACACCGTATTACTCGCAGTCAATGCACACTCCAAATCTAGCATTGTATTACCCACAGTCAATGTGCATTCCAAATGTAACAATGTATTACCCACAGTCAATGCGCAGTCCAGATCCACGGCCTTATTACTGACAGTCAATGCGAACTCAAAATCCACGGCCGTATTGCCCACAGACAATGCGAACTCCATATATAACACCATATTACCCACAGTCAATGCGCACTCCAAATCTAACACTGTATTACCTGCAGTCAATGCGCACACCAAATCTAAAACCATATTACCCACAGTCAATGTGCACTCCAAATCTAACACGGTATTACCCGAAGTCTATGCGCACTCAAAATCAATGGCCGTGTTGCCCACAGTCAATTTGCACTCCAAATCTAACACCATATTCCCGAGAGTCAATGCACACTCCAAATCTTACACCGTATTACCCTCAGTCAATGCGCACCCCAAATCTCACGCCGTATTGCCCACAGTCAATGCGCAATCCAAATGAAACACTGTATTACCCACAGTCAATGTGCACTCCAATTTCACAGCCGTATTGCCCACAGACAATGCGCAATCCAAATGAAACACTGTATTACCCACAGTCAATGCGCACTCCAAATCTAACACCGTATTACCCGCAGATAATGCTGACTTCAAATGTAACACCGTATTACCCACAGTCAATGCGCAGTCAATATCCACGGCCTTATTACCGACAGTCAATGCGAATTCAAAATCCACGGCCGTATTGCCCACAGTCAATGCACACTCCAAATCCACGGCCGTATTGCCCTCAGTCAATGCGCACCCCAAATCTCACGCCGTATTGCCCACAGTCAATGCGCAATCCAAATGAAACACTGTATTACCCACAGTCAATGTGCACTCCAATTTCACAGCCGTATTGCCCACAGACAATGCGCAATCCAAATGAAACACTGTATTACCCACAGTCAATGCGCACTCCAAATCTAACACCGTATTACCCGCAGATAATGCTGACTTCAAATGTAACACCGTATTACCCACAGTCAATGCGCAGTCAATATCCACGGCCTTATTACCGACAGTCAATGCGAATTCAAAATCCACGGCCGTATTGCCCACAGTCAATGCACACTCCAAATCCACGGCCGTATTGCCCACAGTCAATGTGCACTCCAAATCTAACACCGTATTACCTGCAGTCTATGCGCACTCCAAATCTAACACCGTATTACCCGCAGTCAATGCGCATCCCAAATCTAACACTGTATTACCCACAGTCAATGCACAATACAAATCTAACACTTTTTTACCCTCAGTCAATGCGCACTCCAAATCTAACGCCGTATTGCCCACAGTCAATGCACACTCCAAATCCACGGCCGTATTGCCCACAGTCAGTGCGCACTCCAAATCTAACACCGTATTACCTGCAGTCTATGCGCAATCCAAATCTAACACCGTATTACCCGCAGTCAATGCGCATCCCAAATCTAACACTGTATTACCAACAGTCAATGCACAATACAAATCTAACACTTTTTTACCCTCAGTCAATGCGCACTCCAAATCTAACGCCGTATTGCCCACAGTCAATGCGCACTCCAAATCTAACACCGTATTACCTGCAGTCTATGCGCAATCCAAATCTAACACCGTATTAACCGCAGTCAATGCAGACTCCAAATCTAACAACGTCTTACCCACAGTCAATGTGCACTCCAAATCTAACACCGTATTACCCACAGTCAATGCACACTCCAAATCTAACTCCGTATTACCTGCAGTCTATGCCAATCCAACACCGTATTACCCGCAGTCAATGCACACTCCAAATCTAACAACGTCTTACCCACAGTCAATGTGGACTCCAAATCTAACACCATATTCCCCAGAGTCAATGCACACTCCAAATCTTACACCGTATTACCTGGAGTCAATGCGCACTCCAAATCTCACGCCGTATTGCCCACAGTCAATGCGCAATCCAAATGAAACACTGTATTACCCACAGTCAATGTGCACTCCAATTTCACTGCCATATTGCCCACAGTCATTGCGCAATCCAAGCCTAAAACCGTATTACCCACAGTCAATGCGCAGTCCATATCCACGGCCTTGTTACCGACAGTCAATGCGAACTCAATATCCACGGCCGTATTGCCCAGAGTCAGTGCGCACTCCATATATAACACCATATTACCCACAGTCAATGCTCCCTCCAAATCTAACACCGTATTACCAACAGTCAATGCGCACTCCAAATCTAACACCGTATTACCCGCAGTCAAGGCGCATTCCAAATCTAACACCGTATTACCCGCAGTCAATGCTCACCCCAAATGTAACACCGTATTACCCACAGTCAATGCGCAGTCCATATCCACGGCCTTCTTACCGACAGTCAATGTGTACTCAATATCCACGGCCGTATTGCTCACAGTCGATGCGCCCTCCAAATCTAACACCGTGTTACCAACAGTCAATGCGCACTGAAATTCCACATCTGTATTGCCCACAGTCAATGCACAACGCATATCTAACACAGTATCACCTGCCGTCCATGCGCACTCCAAATCATACACCGTATTACCATCAGTCAATGTGCACTCCAAATCGTACACCATATAACCCACAGTCAATGCGCACTCCAAATCTAACACCGTATTACCTGCAGTCAATGCGCACACCAAATCTAAAACCATATTACCCACAGTCAATGTGCACTCCAAATCTAACACGGTATTAGCAGATCTCAATGCGCACTCCAAATCTAACACCGTATTACCCGCAGTCAATACGCACTCCAAATCTAACACTGTATTACCCGCAGTCAAGGCGCACTCCAAATCTAACACCGTATTACCCACGGTCAATGCGCATTCCAAATCTAACACCGTATTACCCGCAGTCAATGCTCACTCCAAATGTAACACCGTATTACCCACAGTCAATGCTCACTCCAAATGTAACACCGTATTACCCACAGTCAATGCGCAGTCCATATCCACGGCCTTCTTACCGACAGTCAATGTGTACTCAATATCCACGGCCGTATTGCCCACAGTCAATGCGCCCTCCAAATCTAACACCGTATTACCCACAGTCAATGAGCACTCCAAGTCTAGCACCGTATTACACGCAGTCAATGTGCACTAAAAATCTAACACCGTATTACCCACTGTCAATGTGCATCCCAAATCTAACACTGTATTACCCACAGTCAATGCGCAATACAAATCTAACACTTTTTTACCCTCAGTCAATGCGCAGTCCAAATCTAACGCCGTATTGCCCACAGTCAATGTGCACTCCAAATCTAACACAGTATTACCCGCAGTCAATGCTGACTCCAAATGTAACACCGTATTACCCACAGTCAATGCACAGTCAATATCCACGGCCTTATTACCGACAGTCAATGCGAACTAAAAATCCACGGCCGTATTGCCCACAGTCAATTGCACTCCAAATCTAACACCATATTCCCCAGAGTCAATGCACACTCCAAATCTTACACCATATTACCCGCAGTCAATGCGCACTCCAAATCTCACGCCGTATTGCCCACAGTCAATGACCACTCCAAATGAAACACCGTATTACCAACAGTCAATGCACACTGAAATTCCTCATCCGTATTGCCCAGAGTCAATGCGCAACCCATATCTAACACAGTATTACCTGCAGTCCATGCACACTCCAAATCAAACACCATATTACCCACAGTCAATACGCACTCCAAATCTAACACCGTATTACCTGCAGTCAATGCGCACACCAAATCTAACACCGTATTACACACAGTCAATGTGCACTCCAAATCTAACACGGTATTACCCGCTCTCAATGCGCACTCCAAATCGAACACCGTATTACCCACAGTCAATGTGCACTCCAATTTCACAGCCGTATTACCCACAGTCATTGCACAATCCACATCTAAAACCGTATTACCCGCAATCTATGCGCACTCCAAATCTAACACCGTATGACCCGCAGTCAATGTGCACTCCAAATCTAACACCGTATTACCCACAGTCAATGCGCACTCCAAATTAATGGTCGAATTGTCCACAGTTAATGCGCACACCAAATCCACGGCAATATTGCCCAAAATCAATGCACAGTCCAAATCCAACACCGTGATACCCACAGTCAATGCGCACTCCAAATCTAACACCGTATTACCTGCAGTCAATGTGCACTCCAAATCTAACACCGTATTACCCACAGTCAATGCGCACTCCAAATTAATGGTCGAATTGTCCACAGTTAATGCGCACACCAAATCCACAGCAATATTGCCCAAAATCAATGCACAGTCCAAATCCAACACCGTGATACCCACAGTCAATGCGCACTCCAAATCTAACACCGTATTACCTGCAGTCAATGCGCACTCCAAATCTAACACTTTTTTACCCACAGTCAATGCGCCCTCCAAATCTAACGCCGTATTACCCACAGTCAAGGCGCACTCCAAATCTAACACCGTATTACCCGCAGTCAATGCGCATCCCAAATCTAACACTGTATTACCCACAGTCAATGCACAATACAAATCTAACACTTTTTTACCCTCAGTCAATGCGCACTCCAAATCTAACGCCGTATTACCCACAGTCAATGCACACTCCAAATCCACGGCCGTATTGCCCACAGTCAATGCGCACTCCAAATCTAACACCGTATTACCTGCAGTCTATGCGCACTCCAAATCTAACACCGTATTACCCGCAGTCAATGCGCATCCCAAATCTAACACTGTATTACCCACAGTCAATGCACAATACAAATCTAACACTTTTGTACCCTCAGTCAATGCGCACTCCAAATCTAACGCCGTATTGCCCACAGTCAATGCGCACTCCAAATCTAACACCGTATTACCTGCAGTCTATGCGCAATCCAAATCTAACACCGTATTAACCGCAGTCAATGCAGACTCCAAATCTAACAACGTCTTACCCACAGTCAATGTGCACTCCAAATCTAACACCGTATTACCCACAGTCAATGCACACTCCAAATCTAACTCCGTATTACCTGCAGTCTATGCCAATCCAACACCGTATTACCCGCAGTCAATGCACACTCCAAATCTAAGAACGTCTTACCCACAGTCAATGTGGACTCCAAATCTAACACCATATTCCCCAGAGTCAATGCACACTCCAAATCTTACACCGTATTACCTGGAGTCAATGCGCACTCCAAATCTCACGCCGTATTGCCCACAGTCAATGCGCAATCCAAATGAAACACTGTATTACCCACAGTCAATGTGCACTCCAATTTCACTGCCGTATTGCCCACAGTCATTGCGCAATCCAAGCCTAAAACCGTATTACCCACAGTCAATGCGCAGTCCATATCCACGGCCTTGTTACCGACAGTCAATGCGAACTCAATATCCACGGCCGTATTGCCCAGAGTCAGTGCGCACTCCATATATAACACCATATTACCCACAGTCAATGCTCCCTCCAAATCTAACACCGTATTACCAACAGTCAATGCGCACTCCAAATCTAACACTGTATTACCCGCAGTCAAGGCGCATTCCAAATCTAACACCGTATTACCCGCAGTCAATGCTCACTCCAAATGTAACACCGTATTACCCACAGTCAATGCGCAGTCCATATCCACGGCCTTCTTACCGACAGTCAATGTGTACTCAATATCCACGGCCGTATTGCTCACAGTCGATGCGCCCTCCAAATCTAACACCGTGTTACCAACAGTCAATGCGCACTGAAATTCCACATCAGTATTGCCCACAGTCAATGCACAACGCATATCTAACACAGTATCACCTGCCGTCCATGCGCACTCCAAATCAAACACCGTATTACCATCAGTCAATGTGCACTCCAAATCGTACACCATATAACCCACAGTCAATGCGCACTCCAAATCTAACACCGTATTACCTGCAGTCAATGCGCACACCAAATCTAAAACCATATTACCCACAGTCAATGTGCACTCCAAATCTAACACGGTATTAGCAGATCTCAATGCGCACTCCTAATCTAACACCGTATTACCCGCAGTCAATACGCACTCCAAATCTAACACTGTATTACCCGCAGTCAAGGCGCACTCCAAATCTAACACCGTATTACCCAGGGTCAATGGGCATTCCAAATCTAACACGGTATTACCCGCAGTCAATGCTCACTCCAAATCTAACACCGTATTACCCGCAGTCAATACGCACTCCAAATCTAACACTGTATTACCCGCAGTCAAGGCGCACTCCAAATCTAACACCGTATTACCCAGGGTCAATGCGCATTCCAAATCTAACACCGTATTACCCGCAGTCAATGCTCACTCCAAATGTAACACCGTATTACCCACAGTCAATGCGCAGTCCATATCCACGGCCTTCTTACCGACAGTCAATGTGTACTCAATATCCACGGCCGTATTGCCCACAGTCAATGCGCCCTCCAAATCTAACACCGTATTACCCACAGTCAATGAGCACTCCAAGTCTAGCACCGTATTACCCACAGTCAATGCGCAATACAAATCTAACACTTTTTTACCCTCAGTCAATGCGCAGTCCAAATCTAACGCCGTATTGCCCACAGTCAATGTGCACTCCAAATCTAACACAGTATTACCCGCAGTCAATGCTGACTCCAAATGTAACACTGTATTACCCACAGTCAATGCACAGTCAATATCCACGGCCTTATTACCGACAGTCAATGCGAACTAAAAATCCACGGCCGTATTGCCCACAGTCAATTGCACTCCAAATCTAACACCATATTCCCCAGAGTCAATGCACACTCCAAATCTTACACCATATTACCCGCAGTCAATGCGCACTCCAAATCTCACGCCGTATTGCCCACAGTCAATGACCACTCCAAATGAAACACCGTATTACCAACAGTCAATGCACACTGAAATTCCTCATCCGTATTGCCCAGAGTCAATGCGCAACCCATATCTAACACAGTATTACCTGCAGTCCATGCACACTCCAAATCAAACACCATGTTACCCACAGTCAATGCGCACTCCAAATCTAACACCGTATTACCTGCAGTCAATGCGCACACCAAATCTAACACTGTATTACACACAGTCAATGTGCACTCCAAATCTAACACGGTATTACCCGCTCTCAATGCGCACTCCAAATCGAACACCGTATTACCCACAGTCAATGTGCACTCCAATTTCACAGCCGTATTACCCACAGTCATTGCACAATCCACATCTAAAACCGTATTACCCGCAATCTATGCGCACTCCAAATCTAACACCGTATGACCCGCAGTCAATGTGCACTCCAAATCTAACACCGTATTACCCACAGTCAATGCGCACTCCAAATTAATGGTCGAATTGTCCACAGTTAATGCGCACACCAAATCCACGGCAATATTGCCCAAAATCAATGCACAGTCCAAATCCAACACCGTGATACCCACAGTCAATGCGCACTCCAAATCTAACACCGTATTACCTGCAGTCAATGTGCACTCCAAATCTAACACCGTATTACCCACAGTCAATGCGCACTCCAAATTAATGGTCGAATTGTCCACAGTTAATGCGCACACCAAATCCACGGCAATATTGCCCAAAATCAATGCACAGTCCAAATCCAACACCGTGATACCCACAGTCAATGCGCACTCCAAATCTAACACCGTATTACCTGCAGTCAATGCGCACTCCAAATCTAACACTTTTTTACCCATAGTCAATGCGCCCTCCAAATCTAACGCCGTATTACCCACAGTCAAGGCGCACTCCAAATCTAACACCGTATTACCCGCAGTCAATGCGCATCCCAAATCTAACACTGTATTACCCACAGTCAATGCACAATACAAATCTAACACTTTTTTACCCTCAGTCAATGCGCACTCCAAATCTAACGCCGTATTACCCACAGTCAATGCACACTCCAAATCCACGGCCGTATTGCCCACAGTCAATGCGCACTCCAAATCTAACACCGTATTACCTGCAGTCTATGCGCACTCCAAATCTAACACCGTATTACCCACAGTCAATGCGCCCTCCAAATCTAACGCCGTATTACCCACAGTCAAGGCGCACTCCAAATCTAACATCGTATTACCTGCAGTCTACGCGCAATCCAAATCTAACACCGTATTACTCGCAGTCAATGCAGACTCCAAATCTAACAACGTCTTACCCACAGTCAATGTGCACTCCAAATCTAACACCGTATTACCCACAGTCAATGCACACTCCAAATCTAACTCCGTATTACCTGCAGTCTATGCCAATCCAACACCGTATTACCCGCAGTCAATGCACACTCCAAATCTAACAACGTCTTACCCACAGTCAATGTGGACTCCAAATCTAACACCATATTCCCCAGAGTCAATGCACACTCCAAATCTTACACCGTATTACCTGGAGTCAATGCGCACTCCAAATCTCACGCCGTATTGCCCACAGTCAATGCGCAATCCAAATGAAACACTGTATTACCCACAGTCAATGTGCACTCCAATTTCACTGCCGTATTGCCCACAGTCATTGCGCAATCCAAGCCTAAAACCGTATTACCCACAGTCAATGCGCAGTCCATATCCACGGCCTTGTTACCGACAGTCAATGCGAACTCAATATCCACGGCCGTATTGCCCAGAGTCAGTGCGCACTCCATATATAACACCATATTACCCACAGTCAATGCTCCCTCCAAATCTAACACCGTATTACCAACAGTCAATGCGCACTCCAAATCTAACACCGTATTACCCGCAGTCAAGGCGCATTCCAAATCTAACACCGTATTACCCGCAGTCAATGCTCACTCCAAATGTAACACCGTATTACCCACAGTCAATGCGCAGTCCATATCCACGGCCTTCTTACCGACAGTCAATGTGTACTCAATATCCACGGCCGTATTGCCCACAGTCAATGCGCCCTCCAAATCTAACACCGTATTACCCACAGTCAATGAGCACTCCAAGTCTAGCACCGTATTACCCACAGTCAATGCGCAATACAAATCTAACACTTCTTTACCCTCAGTCAATGCGCAGTCCAAATCTAACGCCGTATTGCCCACAGTCAATGTGCACTCCAAATCTAACACAGTATTACCCGCAGTCAATGCTGACTCCAAATGTAACACTGTATTACCCACAGTCAATGCACAGTCAATATCCACGGCCTTATTACCGACAGTCAATGCGAACTAAAAATCCACGGCCGTATTGCCCACAGTCAATTGCACTCCAAATCTAACACCATATTCCCCAGAGTCAATGCACACTCCAAATCTTACACCATATTACCCGCAGTCAATGCGCACTCCAAATCTCACGCCGTATTGCCCACAGTCAATGACCACTCCAAATGAAACACCATATTACCAACAGTCAATGCACACTGAAATTCCTCATCCGTATTGCCCAGAGTCAATGCGCAACCCATATCTAACACAGTATTACCTGCAGTCCATGCACACTCCAAATCAAACACCATGTTACCCACAGTCAATGCGCACTCCAAATCTAACACCGTATTACCTGCAGTCAATGCGCACACCAAATCTAACACCGTATTACACACAGTCAATGTGCACTCCAAATCTAACACGGTATTACCCGCAGTCAATGCTCACTCCAAATGTAACACCGTATTACCCACAGTCAATGCGCAGTCCATATCCACGGCCTTCTTACCGACAGTCAATGTGTACTCAATATCCACGGCCGTATTGCTCACAGTCGATGCGCCCTCCAAATCTAACACCGTGTTACCAACAGTCAATGCGCACTGAAATTCCACATCAGTATTGCCCACAGTCAATGCACAACGCATATCTAACACAGTATCACCTGCCGTCCATGCGCACTCCAAATCAAACACCGTATTACCATCAGTCAATGTGCACTCCAAATCGTACACCATATAACCCACAGTCAATGCGCACTCCAAATCTAACACCGTATTACCTGCAGTCAATGCGCACACCAAATCTAAAACCATATTACCCACAGTCAATGTGCACTCCAAATCTAACACGGTATTAGCAGATCTCAATGCGCACTCCAAATATAACACCGTATTACCCGCAGTCAATACGCACTCCAAATCTAACACTGTATTACCCGCAGTCAAGGCGCACTCCAAATCTAACACCGTATTACCCAGGGTCAATGCGCATTCCAAATCTAACACCGTATTACCCGCAGTCAATGCTCACTCCAAATGTAACACCGTATTACCCACAGTCAATGCGCAGTCCATATCCACGGCCTTCTTACCGACAGTCAATGTGTACTCAATATCCACGGCCGTATTGCCCACAGTCAATGCGCCCTCCAAATCTAACACCGTATTACCCACAGTCAATGAGCACTCCAAGTCTAGCACCGTATTACCCACAGTCAATGCGCAATACAAATCTAACACTTTTTTACCCTCAGTCAATGCGCAGTCCAAATCTAACGCCGTATTGCCCACAGTCAATGTGCACTCCAAATCTAACACAGTATTACCCGCAGTCAATGCTGACTCCAAATGTAACACTGTATTACCCACAGTCAATGCACAGTCAATATCCACGGCCTTATTACCGACAGTCAATGCGAACTAAAAATCCACGGCCGTATTGCCCACAGTCAATTGCACTCCAAATCTAACACCATATTCCCCAGAGTCAATGCACACTCCAAATCTTACACCATATTACCCGCAGTCAATGCGCACTCCAAATCTCACGCCGTATTGCCCACAGTCAATGACCACTCCAAATGAAACACCATATTACCAACAGTCAATGCACACTGAAATTCCTCATCCGTATTGCCCAGAGTCAATGCGCAACCCATATCTAACACAGTATTACCTGCAGTCCATGCACACTCCAAATCAAACACCATGTTACCCACAGTCAATGCGCACTCCAAATCTAACACCGTATTACACACAGTCAATGTGCACTCCAAATCTAACACGGTATTACCCGCTCTCAATGCGCACTCCAAATCGAACACCGTATTACCCACAGTCAATGTGCACTCCAATTTCACAGCCGTATTACCCACAGTCATTGCACAATCCACATCTAAAACCGTATTACCCGCAATCTATGCGCACTCCAAATCTAACACCGTATGACCCGCAGTCAATGTGCACTCCAAATCTAACACCGTATTACCCACAGTCAATGCGCACTCCAAATTAATGGTCGAATTGTCCACAGTTAATGCGCACACCAAATCCACGGCAATATTGCCCAAAATCAATGCACAGTCCAAATCCAACACCATGATACCCACAGTCAATGCGCACTCCAAATCTAACACCGTATTACCCGCAGTCTACGCGCAATCCAAATCTAACACCGTATTACTCGCAGTCAATGCACACTCCAAATCTAACATTGTATTACCCACAGTCAATGTGCATTCCAAATGTAACAATGTATTACCCACAGTCAATGCGCAGTCCAGATCCACGGCCTTATTACTGACAGTCAATGCGAACTCAAAATCCACGGCCGTATTGCCCACAGACAATGCGAACTCCATATATAACACCATATTACCCACAGTCAATGCGCACTCCAAATCTAACACTGTATTACCTGCAGTCAATGCGCACACCAAATCTAAAACCATATTACCCACAGTCAATGTGCACTCCAAATCTAACACGGTATTACCCGCAGTCTATGCGCACTCAAAATCAATGGCCGTGTTGCCCACAGTCAATTTGCACTCCAAATCTAACACCATATTCCCGAGAGTCAATGCACACTCCAAATCTTACACCGTATTACCCTCAGTCAATGCGCACCCCAAATCTCACGCCGTATTGCCCACAGTCAATGCGCAATCCAAATGAAACACTGTATTACCCACAGTCAATGTGCACTCCAATTTCACTGCCGTATTGCCCACAGTCATTGCGCAATCCAAGCCTAAAACCGTATTACCCACAGTCAATGCGCAGTCCATATCCACGGCCTTGTTACCGACAGTCAATGCTAACTCAATATCCACGGCCGTATTGCCCAGAGTCAGTGCGCACTCCATATATAACACCATATTACCCACAGTCAATGCTCCCTCCAAATCTAACACCGTATTACCAACAGTCAATGCGCACTCCAAATCTAACACTGTATTACCGGCAGTCAATGCGCACTTCAAATCTGACACCGTATTGCCCACAGTCAATGCGCACTCCAAATCTAACACCGTATTACCCGCAGTCAATACGCACTCCAAATCTAACACTGTATTACCCGCAGACAATGCTCACTCCAAATGTAACACCGTATTACCCATAGTCAACGCGCACTGAAATTCCACATCCGTATTGCCCAAAGTCAATGCACAACCCATATCTAACACCGTATTACCAACAGTCCATGCGCACTCCAAATCAAACACCATATTACCCACAGTCAATGTGCACTCCAAATCTTACACCATGTTACCCACAGTAAATGCGCACTCCAAATCTAACACCGTATTACCTGCAGTCAATGCGCACACCAAATCTAACACCGTATTACCCACAGTCAATGTGCACTCCAAATCTAACACTGTATTACCCGCTCTCAGTGTGCACTCTAAATCTAACACCGTATTACCCACATTCAATGCGCAGTCAATATCCACGGCCTTATTGCTGACAGTCAATGTGAACTCAAAATCCACGGGCGTATTGCCCACAGTCAATGCACACTCCAAATCCACGGCTGTATTGCCCACAGTCAATGCGCACTCCAAATCTAACACCGTATTACCTGCAATCTATGCCAATCCAACACCGTATTACCCGCAGTCAATGCACACTCCAAATCTAACAACGTCTTACCCACAGTCAATGTGGACTCCAAATCTAACACCGTATTACCCGCAGTCTCTGTGCAATCAAAATCCACGGCCGTGTTGCCCACAGTCAATTTGCACTCCAAATCTAACACCATATTCCCCAGAGTCAATGCACACTCCAAAGCTTACACCGTATTACCTGGAGTCAATGCGCACTCCAAATCTCACGCCGTATTGCCCACAGTCAACGCGCAATCCAAATGAAACACTGTATTACCCACAGTCAATGTGCACTCCAATTTCACTGCCGTATCACCCGCAGTCATTGCGCAATCCAAGCCTAAAACCGTATTACCCACAGTCAATGCGCAGTCCATATCCACGGCCTTGTTACCGACAGTCAATGCGAACTCAATATCCACGGCCGTATTGCCCAGAGTCAGTGCGCACTCCATATATAACACCATATTACCCACAGTCAATGCTCCCTCCAAATCTAACACCGTATTACCCGCAGTCAATACACACTCCAAATCTAACACTGTATTACCCGCAGTCAAGGCGCACTCCAAATCTAACACCGTATTACCCACGGTCAATGCGCATTCCAAATCTAACACCGTATTACCCGCAGTCAATGCTCACTCCAAATGTAACACCGTATTACACACAGTCAATGCGCAGTCCATATCCACGGCCTTCTTACCGACAGTCAATGTGTACTCAATATCCACGGCCGTATTGCCCACAGTCAATGCGCCCTCCAAATCTAACACCGTATTACCAACAGTCAATGCGCACTGAAATTCCACATCTGTATTGCCCACAGTCAATGCACAACCCATATCTAACACAGTATCACCTGCCGTCCATGCGCACTCCAAATCAAACACCGTATTACCATCAGTCAATGTGCACTCCAAATCGTACACCATATAACCCATAGTCAATGCGCACTCCAAATCTAACACCGTATTACCTGCAGTCAATGCGCACACCAAATCTAAAACCGTATTACCCACAGTCAATGTGCGCTCCAAATCTAACACGGTATTAGCAGATCTCAATGCGCACTCCAAATCTAAAACCGTATTACACACAGTCAATGCGCACTCCAAATCTAACACCGTATTACCTGCAGACAATGCTGACTCCAAATGTAACACCGTATTACCCACAGTCAATGCGCAGTCAATATCCACGTCCTTATTACCGACAATCAATGCAAACTCAAAATCCACGGCCGTATTGCCCACAGTCAATGCACACTCCAAATCCACGGCCGTATTGCCCACAGTCAATGCGCACTACAAATCTAACACCGTATTACCCACAGTCAATGAGCACTCCAAGTCTAGCACAGTATTACACGCAGTCAATGCGCACTACAAATCTAACACTGTATTACCCACAGTCAATGCGCAGTCCATATCCACGGCCTTCTTACCGACAGTCAATGTGTACTCAATATCCATGGCCGTATTGCCCACAGTCAATGCGCCCTCCAAATCTAACACCGTATTACCAACAGTCAATGCGCACTGAAATTCCACATCTGTATTACCCACAGTCAATGCACAACACATATCTAACACAGTATCACCTGCCGTCCATGCGCACTCCAAATCAAACACCGTATTACCATCAGTCAATGTGCACTCCAAATCGTACACCATATAACCCACAGTCAATGTGCACTCCAAATCTAACACAGTATTACCTGCTGTCAATGCGCACACCAAATCTAAAACCGTATTACCCACAGTCAATGTGCACTCCAAATCTAAAACCGTATTACACACAATGCGCACTCCAAATCTAACACCGTATTATCTGCAGACAATGCTGACTACAAATGTAACACCGTATTACCCACAGTCAATGAGCAGTCAATATGCACGTCCTTATTACCGACAATCAATGCGAACTCAAAATCCACGGCCGTATTGCGCACAGTCAATGCACACTCCAAATCCACGGCCGTATTGCCCACAGTCAATGCGCACACCAAATCTAAAACCGTATTACCCACAGTCAATGCGCACTCCAAATCTAAAACCGTATTACACACAATGCGCACTCCAAATCTAACACTGTATTACCCACAGACAATGCGCAATACAAATCTAACACTTTTTTACCCTCAGTCAATGCGCAGTCCAAATCTTACGCCGTATTGCCCACAGTCAATGCGCACTCCAAATCTAACACTGTATTACCCACAGACAATGCGCAATACAAATCTAACACTTTTTTACCCTCAGTCAATGCGCAGTCCAAATCTTACACCGTATTACCCGCAGTCAATGCGCACTCCAAATCTCACGCCGTATTGCCCACAGTCAATGCGCAATCCAAATCCAACACCGTATTGCCCGCAGTCAATACGCACTCCAAATCTAACACTGTACTACCCGCAGTCAATGCTCACTCCAAATGTAACACCGTAATACCCACAGTCAACGCGCACTGAAATTCTACATCCGTATTGCCCACAGTCAATGCACAACCCATATCTAACACCGTATTACCAGCAGTCCATGCGCACTCCAAATCAAACACCGTATTACCCACAGTCAATGCACAGTCCAAATCTTACACCGTATTACCCTCAGTCAATGCGCACCCCAAATCTCACGCCCTATTGCCCACAGTCAATGCGCAATCCAAATGAAACACTGTATTACCCACAGTCAATGCGCACTCCAATTTCACAGCCGTTTTGCCCACAGTCAATGCGCAATCCAAATGAAACACTGTATTACCCACGGTCAATGCGCACTCCAAATCTAACACCGTATTACCCGCAGATAATGCTGACTCCAAATGTAACACCGTATTACCCACAGTCAATGCGCAGTCAATATCCATGGCCTTATTACCGACAGTCAATGAGAACTCAAAATCCACGGCCGTATTGCCCACAGTCAATGCACACTCCAAATCCACGGCCGTATTGCCCACAGTCAATGCGCACTCCAAATCTAACACCGTATTACCCACAGTCAATGAGCACTCCAAGTCTAGCACAGTATTACACGCAGTCAATGCGCACTACAAATCTAACACCGTATTACCCACTGTCAATACGCATCCCAAATCTAACACTGTATTACCCACAGTCAATGCGCAATACAAATCTAACACTTTTTTACCCTCAGTCAATGCGCCGTCCAAATCTAACGCCGTATTGCCCACAGTCAATGTGCACTCCAAATCTAACACCATATTACCCGCAGTCAATGCTGACTCCAAATGTAACACCGTATTACCCACAGTCAATGCGCACTCCAAATCTAACACCGTATTACCTGCAGTCTATGCGCACTCCAAATCTAACACCGTATTACCCGCAGTCAATGCGCATCCCAAATCTAACACTGTATTACCCACAGTCAATGCGCAATACAAATCTAACACTTTTTTACCCTCAGTCAATGCGTACTCCAAATCTAACGCCGTATTGCCCACAGTCAATGCGCACTCCAAATCTAACACCGTATTAACCGCAGTCAATGCAGACTCCAAATCTAACAACGTCTTAGCCACAGTCAATGTGCACTCCAAATCTAACACCGTATTACCCACAGTCAATGCGCAATACAAATCTAACACTTTTTTACCCTCAGTCAATGCGTACTCCAAATCTAACGCCGTATTGCCCACAGTCAATGCGCACTCCAAATCTAACATCGTATTAACCGCAGTCAATGCAGACTCCAAATCTAACAACGTCTTAGCCACAGTCAATGTGCACTCCAAATCTAACACTGTATTACCCACAGTCAATGCACAATACAAATCTAACACTTTTTTACCCTCAGTCAATGCGCACTCCAAATCTAACGCCGTATTACCCACAGTCAATGCACACTCCAAATCCACGGCCGTATTGCCCACAGTCAATGTGCACTCCAAATCTAACACCGTATTACCTGCAGTCTATGCGCACTCCAAATCTAACACCGTATTACCCGCAGTCAATGCGCATCCCAAATCTAACACTGTATTACCCACAGTCAATGTGCACTCCAAATCTAACACCGTATTACCCACAGTCAATGTGCACTCCAAATCTAACACCGCATTACCCGCAGAATCTGCGCACTCCAAATCTAACACCGTATTACCCACAGTCAATGCGCAGTCCATATCCACGGCCTTGTTACCGACAGTCAATGCGAACACAATATCCACGGCCGTACTGCCCACAGCGAATGCGCACTACATATATAATACCATATTACCCACAGTCAATGCGCCCTCCAAATCTAACACCGTATTACCAGCAGTCAATGCGCACTGAAATTCCACATCCATATTGCCCATAGTGAATGCACAACCCATATCTAACACCGTATTACCTGCAGTCCATGCGCATTCCAAATCAAACACCGTATTACCCACAGTCAATGGGCACTCCAAATCTTACACCATGTTACTCACAGTCAATGCGCACTCCAAATCTAACACCGTATTACCCGCTCTCAATGCGCACTCCAAATCTAACACTGTATTACACACAGTCAATGAACACACCAAATCTAACACCGTATTACCTGCAGTCTCTGCGAACTCCAAATCCCACGCCGTATTGCCCACAGTCAATGCGCAATCCAAATGAAACACTGTATTACCCACAGACAATGTGCACTCCATATCTAACGCCATATTGCCCACTGTCAATGCACACTCCAAATCTAACACCGTATTACCTGCAGTCTATGCCAATCCAACACCGTATTACCCGCAGTCAATGCACACTCCAAATCTAACAACGTCTTACCCACAGTCAATGTGGACTCCAAATCTAACACCATATTCCCCAGAGTCAATGCGCACTCCAAATCTCACGCAGTATTGCCCACAGTCAATGCGCACTCCAAATCTCACGCAGTATTGCCCACAGTCAATGCGCAATCCAAGCCTAAAACCGTATTACCCACAGTCAATGCACAGTCCATATCCACGGCCTTGTTACCGACAGTCAATGCGAACTCAATATCCACGGCCGTATTGCCCAGAGTCAGTGCGCACTCCATATATAACACCATGTTACGCACAGTCAATGCTCCCTCCAAATCTAACACCGTATTACCAACAGTCAATGCGCACTCCAAATCTAACACCGTATTACCCGCAGTCAAGCGCACTCCAAATCTAACACTGTATTACCCACGGTCAATGCGCATTCCAAATCTAACACCGTATTACCCGCAGTCAATGCTCACTCCAAATGTAACACCGTATTACCCACAGTCAATGCGCAGTCCATATCCACGGCCTTCTTACCGACAGTCAATGTGTACTCAATATCCACGGCCGTATTGCCCACAGTCGATGCGCCCTCCAAATCTAACACCGTGTTACCAACAGTCAATGCGCACTGAAATTCCACATCTGTATTGCCCACAGTCAATGCACAACGCATATCTAACACAGTATCACCTGCCGTCCATGCGCACTCCAAATCAAACACCGTATTACCATCAGTCAATGTGCACTCACAATCGTACACCATATAACCCACAGTCAATGTGGACTCCAAATCTAACACCATATTCCCCAGAGTCAATGCACACTCCAAATCTTACACCGTATTACCTGGAGTCAATGCGCACTCCAAATCTCACGCCGTATTACCCACAGTCAATGCGCAGTCCATATCCACGGCCTTGTTACCGACAGTCAATGCGAACTCAATATCCACGGCCGTATTGCCCAGAGTCAGTGCGCACTCCATATATAACACCATATTACCCACAGTCAATGCTCCCTCCAAATCTAACACCGTATTACCAACAGTCAATGCGCACTCCAAATCTAACACCGTATTACCCGCAGTCAAGCGCACTCCAAATCTAACACTGTATTACCCACGGTCAATGCGCATTCCAAATCTAACACCGTATTACCCGCAGTCAATGCTCACTCCAAATGTAACACCGTATTACCCACAGTCAATGCGCAGTCCATATCCACGGCCTTCTTACCGACAGTCAATGTGTACTCAATATCCACGGCCGTATTGCCCACAGTCGATGCGCCCTCCAAATCTAACACCGTGTTACCAACAGTCAATGCGCACTGAAATTCCACATCTGTATTGCCCACAGTCAATGCACAACGCATATCTAACACAGTATCACCTGCCGTCCATGCGCACTCCAAATCAAACACCGTATTACCATCAGTCAATGTGCACTCACAATCGTACACCATATAACCCACAGTCAATGCGCACTCCAAATCTAACACCGTATTACCTGCTGTCAATGCGCACACCAAATCTAAAACCGTATTACCCACAGTCAATGTGCACTCCAAATCTAACACGGTATTAGCAGATCTCAATGCGCACTCCAAATCTAAAACCATATTACACACAATGCGCACTCCAAATCTAACACCGTATTACCTGCAGACAATGCTGACTCCAAATGTAACACCGTATTACCCACAGTCAATGCGCAGTCAATATCCACGTCCTTATTACCGACAATCAATGCGAACTCAAAATCCACAGCCGTATTGCGCACAGTCAATGCACACTCCAAATCCACGGCCGTATTGCCCACAGTCAATGCGCACTCCAAATCTAACACCGTATTACCCACAGTCAATGAGCACTCCAAGTCTAGCACAGTATTACATGCAGTCAATTCGCACTACAAATCTAACACTGTATTACCCACAGACAATGCGCAATACAAATCTAACACTTTTTTACCCTCAGTCAATGCGCAGTCCAAATCTTACGCCGTATTGCCCACAGTCAATGTGCACTCCAAATCTAACACCATATTCCCCAGAGTCAATGCACACTCCAAATCTTACACCGTATTACACGCAGGCAATGCGCACTCCAAATCTAACACTGTATTACCCACGGTCAATGCGCATTCCAAATCTAACACCGTATTACCCGCAGTCAATGCTCACTCCAAATGTAACACCGTATTACCCACAGTCAATGCGCAGTCCAGATCCACGGCCTTCTTACCGACAGTCAATGTGTACTCAATATCCACGGCCGTATTGCCCACAGTCGATGCGCCCTCCAAATCTAACACCGTGTTACCAACAGTCAATGCGCACTGAAATTCCACATCTGTATTGCCCACAGTCAATGCACAACGCATATCTAACACAGTATCACCTGCCGTCCATGCGCACTCCAAATCAAACACCGTATTACCATCAGTCAATGTGCACTCACAATCGTACACCATATAACCCACAGTCAATGCGCACTCCAAATCTAACACCGTATTACCCACAGTCAATGCGCACTCCAAATCTAACACCGTATTACCCACAGTCAATGAGCACTCCAACTCTAGCACAGTATTACATGCAGTCAATTCGCACTACAAATCTAACACTGTATTACCCACAGACAATCCGCAATACAAATCTAACACTTTTTTACCCTCAGTCAATGCGCAGTCCAAATCTTACGCCGTATTGCCCACAGTCAATGTGCACTCCAAATCTAACACCATATTCCCCAGAGTCAATGCACACTCCAAATCTTACACCGTATTACCCGCAGTCAATGCGCACTCCAAATCTCACGCCGTATTGCCCACAGTCAATGCGCAATCCAAATCCAACACCGTATTGCCCGCAGTCTATACGCACTCCAAATGTAACACCGTAATACCCACAGTCAACGCGCACTGAAATTCTACATCCGTATTACCCTCAGTCAATGCGCACCCCAAATCTCACGCCCTATTGCCCACAGTCAATGCGCAATCCAAATGAAACACTGTATTACCCACAGTCAATGCGCACTCCAATTTCACAGCCGTTTTGCCCACAGTCAATGCGCAATCCAAATGAAACACTGTATTACCCACGGTCAATGCGCACTCCAAATCTAACACCGTATTACCCGCAGATAATGCTGACTCCAAATGTAACACCATATTACCCACAGTCAATGCGCAGTCAGTATCCACGGCCTTATTACCGACAGTCAATGAGAACTCAAAATCCACGGCCGTATTGCCCACAGTCAATGCACACTCCAAATCCACGGCCGTATTGCCCACAGTCAATGCGCACTCCAAATCTAACACCGTATTACCAGCAGTCAATGCGCACTGAAATTCCACATCCATATTGCCCATAGTGAATGCACAACCCATATCTAACACCGTATTACCTGCAGTCCATGCGCATTCCAAATCAAACACCGTATTACCCACAGTCAATGGGCACTCCAAATCTTACACCATGTTACTCACAGTCAATGCGCACTCCAAATCTAACACCGTATTACCCGCTCTCAATGCGCACTCCAAATCTAACACTGTATTACACACAGTCAATGAACACACCAAATCTAACACTGTATTACCTGCAGTCTCTGCGCACTCCAAATCCCACGCCGTATTGCCCACAGTCAATGCGCAATCCAAATGAAACACTGTATTACCCACAGACAATGTGCACTCCATATCTAACGCCATATTGCCCACTGTCAATGCACACTCCAAATCTAACACCGTATTACCTGCAGTCTATGCCAATCCAACACCGTATTACCCGCAGTCAATGCACACTCCAAATCTAACAACGTCTTACCCACAGTCAATGTGGACTCCAAATCTAACACCATATTCCCCAGAGTCAATGCGCACTCCAAATCTCACGCAGTATTGCCCACAGTCAATGCGCAATCCAAGCCTAAAACCGTATTACCCACAGTCAATGCACAGTCCATATCCACGGCCTTGTTACCGACAGTCAATGCGAACTCAATATCCACGGCCGTATTGCCCAGAGTCAGTGCGCACTCCATATATAACACCATGTTACGCACAGTCAATGCTCCCTCCAAATCTAACACCGTATTACCAACAGTCAATGCGCACTCCAAATCTAACACCGTATTACCCGCAGTCAAGCGCACTCCAAATCTAACACTGTATTACCCACGGTCAATGCGCATTCCAAATCTAACACCGTATTACCCGCAGTCAATGCTCACTCCAAATGTAACACCGTATTACCCACAGTCAATGCGCAGTCCATATCCACGGCCTTCTTACCGACAGTCAATGTGTACTCAATATCCACGGGCGTATTGCCCACAGTCGATGCGCCCTCCAAATCTAACACCGTGTTACCAACAGTCAATGCGCACTGAAATTCCACATCTGTATTGCCCACAGTCAATGCACAACGCATATCTAACACAGTATCACCTGCCGTCCATGCGCACTCCAAATCAAACACCGTATTACCATCAGTCAATGTGCACTCACAATCGTACACCATATAACCCACAGTCAATGCGCACTCCAAATCTAACACCGTATTACCTGCTGTCAATGCGCACACCAAATCTAAAACCGTATTACCCACAGTCAATGTGCACTCCAAATCTAACACGGTATTAGCAGATCTCAATGCGCACTCCAAATCTAAAACCATATTACACACAATGCGCACTCCAAATCTAACACCGTATTACCTGCAGACAATGCTGACTCCAAATGTAACACCGTATTACCCACAGTCAATGCGCAGTCAATATCCACGTCCTTATTACCGACAATCAATGCGAACTCAAAATCCACGGCCGTATTGCGCACAGTCAATGCACACTCCAAATCCACGGCCGTATTGCCCACAGTCAATGCGCACTCCAAATCTAACACCGTATTACCCACAGTCAATGAGCACTCCAAGTCTAGCACAGTATTACATGCAGTCAATTCGCACTACAAATCTAACACTGTATTACCCACAGACAATGCGCAATACAAATCTAACACTTTTTTACCCTCAGTCAATGCGCAGTCCAAATCTTACGCCGTATTGCCCACAGTCAATGTGCACTCCAAATCTAACACCATATTCCCCAGAGTCAATGCACACTCCAAATCTTACACCGTATTACCCGCAGTCAATGCGCACTCCAAATCTCACGCCGTATTGCCCACAGTCAATGCGCAATCCAAATCCAACACCGTATTGCCCGCAGTCTATACGCACTCCAAATGTAACACCGTAATACCCACAGTCAACGCGCACTGAAATTCTACATCCGTATTGCCCACAGTCAATGCACAACCCATATCTAACACCGTATTACCAGCAGTCCATGCGCACTCCAAATCAAACACCGTATTACCCACAGTCAATGCACACTCCAAATCTTACACCGTATTACCCTCAGTCAATGCGCACCCCAAATCTCACGCCCTATTGCCCACAGTCAATGCGCAATCCAAATGAAACACTGTATTACCCACAGTCAATGCGCACTCCAATTTCACAGCCGTTTTGCCCACAGTCAATGCGCAATCCAAATGAAACACTGTATTACCCACGGTCAATGCGCACTCCAAATCTAACACCGTATTACCCGCAGATAATGCTGACTCCAAATGTAACACCGTATTACCCACAGTCAATGCGCAGTCAATATCCACGGCCTTATTACCGACAGTCAATGAGAACTCAAAATCCACGGACGTATTGCCCACAGTCAATGCACACTCCAAATCCACGGCCGTATTGCCCACAGTCAATGCGCACTCCAAATCTAACACCGTATTACCCACAGTCAATGAGCACTCCAAGTCTAGCACAGTATTACACGCAGTCAATGCGCACTACAAATCTAACACCGTATTACCCACTGTCAATGCGCAATACAAATCTAACACTTTTTTACCCTCAGTCAATGCGCCGTCCAAATCTAACGCCGTATTGCCCACAGTCAATGTGCACTCCAAATCTAACACCGTATTACCCGCAGTCAATGCTGACTCCAAATGTAACACCGTATTACCCACAGTCAATGCGCACTCCAAATCTAACACCGTATTACCTGCAGTCTATGCGCACTCCAAATCTAACACCGTATTACCCGCAGTCAATGCGCATCCCAAATCTAACACTGTATTACCCACAGTCAATGCGCAATACAAATCTAACACTTTTTTACCCTCAGTCAATGCGTACTCCAAATCTAACGCCGTATTGCCCACAGTCAATGCGCACTCCAAATCTAACACCGTATTAACCGCAGTCAATGCAGACTCCAAATCTAACAACGTCTTAGCCACAGTCAATGTGCACTCCAAATCTAACACCGTATTACCCACAGTCAATGCGCAATACAAATCTAACACTTTTTTACCCTCAGTCAATGCGTACTCCAAATCTAACGCCGTATTGCCCACAGTCAATGCACACTCCAAATCTTACACCGTATTACCCTCAGTCAATGCGCACCCCAAATCTCACGCCCTATTGCCCACAGTCAATGCGCAATCCAAATGAAACACTGTATTACCCACAGTCAATGCGCACTCCAATTTCACAGCCGTTTTGCCCACAGTCAATGCGCAATCCAAATGAAACACTGTATTACCCACGGTCAATGCGCACTCCAAATCTAACACCGTATTACCCGCAGATAATGCTGACTCCAAATGTAACACCGTATTACCCACAGTCAATGCGCAGTCAGTATCCACGGCCTTATTACCGACAGTCAATGAGAACTCAAAATCCACGGCCGTATTGCCCACAGTCAATGCACACTCCAAATCCACGGCCGTATTGCCCACAGTCAATGCGCACTCCAAATCTAACACCGTATTACCAGCAGTCAATGCGCACTGAAATTCCACATCCATATTGCCCATAGTGAATGCACAACCCATATCTAACACCGTATTACCTGCAGTCCATGCGCATTCCAAATCAAACACCGTATTACCCACAGTCAATGGGCACTCCAAATCTTACACCATGTTACTCACAGTCAATGCGCACTCCAAATCTAACACCGTATTACCCGCTCTCAATGCGCACTCCAAATCTAACACTGTATTACACACAGTCAATGAACACACCAAATCTAACACTGTATTACCTGCAGTCTCTGCGCACTCCAAACCCCACGCCGTATTGCCCACAGTCAATGCGCAATCCAAATGAAACACTGTATTACCCACAGACAATGTGCACTCCATATCTAACGCCATATTGCCCACTGTCAATGCACACTCCAAATCTAACACCGTATTACCTGCAGTCTATGCCAATCCAACACCGTATTACCCGCAGTCAATGCACACTCCAAATCTAACAACGTCTTACCCACAGTCAATGTGGACTCCAAATCTAACACCATATTCCCCAGAGTCAATGCGCACTCCAAATCTCACGCCGTATTGCCCACAGTCAATGCGCAATCCAAGCCTAAAACCGTATTACCCACAGTCAATGCACAGTCCATATCCACGGCCTTGTTACCGACAGTCAATGCGAACTCAATATCCACGGCCGTATTGCCCAGAGTCAGTGCGCACTCCATATATAACACCATGTTACGCACAGTCAATGCTCCCTCCAAATCTAACACCGTATTACCAACAGTCAATGCGCACTCCAAATCTAACACCGTATTACCCGCAGTCAAGCGCACTCCAAATCTAACACTGTATTACCCACGGTCAATGCGCATTCCAAATCTAACACCGTATTACCCGCAGTCAATGCTCACTCCAAATGTAACACCGTATTACCCACAGTCAATGCGCAGTCCATATCCACGGCCTTCTTACCGACAGTCAATGTGTACTCAATATCCACGGCCGTATTGCCCACAGTCGATGCGCCCTCCAAATCTAACACCGTGTTACCAACAGTCAATGCGCACTGAAATTCCACATCTGTATTGCCCACAGTCAATGCACAACGCATATCTAACACAGTATCACCTGCCGTCCATGCGCACTCCAAATCAAACACCGTATTACCATCAGTCAATGTGCACTCACAATCGTACACCATATAACCCACAGTCAATGCGCACTCCAAATCTAACACCGTATTACCTGCTGTCAATGCGCACACCAAATCTAAAACCGTATTACCCACAGTCAATGTGCACTCCAAATCTAACACGGTATTAGCAGATCTCAATGCGCACTCCAAATCTAAAACCATATTACACACAATGCGCACTCCAAATCTAACACCGTATTACCTGCAGACAATGCTGACTCCAAATGTAACACCGTATTACCCACAGTCAATGCGCAGTCAATATCCACGTCCTTATTACCGACAATCAATGCGAACTCAAAATCCACGGCCGTATTGCGCACAGTCAATGCACACTCCAAATCCACGGCCGTATTGCCCACAGTCAATGCGCACTCCAAATCTAACACCGTATTACCCACAGTCAATGAGCACTCCAAGTCTAGCACAGTATTACATGCAGTCAATTCGCACTACAAATCTAACACTGTATTACCCACAGACAATGCGCAATACAAATCTAACACTTTTTTACCCTCAGTCAATGCGCAGTCCAAATCTTACGCCGTATTGCCCACAGTCAATGTGCACTCCAAATCTAACACCATATTCCCCAGAGTCAATGCACACTCCAAATCTTACACCGTATTACCCGCAGTCAATGCGCACTCCAAATCTCACGCCGTATTGCCCACAGTCAATGCGCAATCCAAATCCAACACCGTATTGCCCGCAGTCTATACGCACTCCAAATGTAACACCGTAATACCCACAGTCAACGCGCACTGAAATTCTACATCCGTATTGCCCACAGTCAATGCACAACCCATATCTAACACCGTATTACCAGCAGTCCATGCGCACTCCAAATCAAACACCGTATTACCCACAGTCAATGCACACTCCAAATCTTACACCGTATTACCCTCAGTCAATGCGCACCCCAAATCTCACGCCCTATTGCCCACAGTCAATGCGCAATCCAAATGAAACACTGTATTACCCACAGTCAATGCGCACTCCAATTTCACAGCCGTTTTGCCCACAGTCAATGCGCAATCCAAATGAAACACTGTATTACCCACGGTCAATGCGCACTCCAAATCTAACACCGTATTACCCGCAGATAATGCTGACTCCAAATGTAACACCGTATTACCCACAGTCAATGCGCAGTCAATATCCACGGCCTTATTACCGACAGTCAATGAGAACTCAAAATCCACGGCCGTATTGCCCACAGTCAATGAGAACTCAAAATCCACGGCCGTATTGCCCACAGTCAATGCGCACTCCAAATCTAACACCGTATTACCCACAGTCAATGAGCACTCCAAGTCTAGCACAGTATTACACGCAGTCAATGCGCACTACAAATCTAACACCGTATTACCCACTGTCAATGCGCATCCCAAATCTAACACTGTATTACCCACAGTCAATGCGCAATACAAATCTAACACTTTTTTACCCTCAGTCAATGCGCCGTCCAAATCTAACGCCGTATTGCCCACAGTCAATGTGCACTCCAAATCTAACACCGTATTACCCGCAGTCAATGCTGACTCCAAATGTAACACCGTATTACCCACAGTCAATGCGCACTCCAAATCTAACACCGTATTACCTGCAGTCTATGCGCACTCCAAATCTAACACCGTATTACCCGCAGTCAATGCGCATCCCAAATCTAACACTGTATTACCCACAGTCAATGCGCAATACAAATCTAACACTTTTTTACCCTCAGTCAATGCGTACTCCAAATCTAACGCCGTATTGCCCACAGTCAATGCGCACTCCAAATCTAACACCGTATTAACTGCAGTCAATGCAGACTCCAAATCTAACAACGTCTTAGCCACAGTCAATGTGCACTCCAAATCTAACACCGTATTACCCACAGTCAATGCGCAATACAAATCTAACACTTTTTTACCCTCAGTCAATGCGTACTCCAAATCTAACGCCGTATTGCCCACAGTCAATGCACACTCCAAATCTTACACCGTATTACCCTCAGTCAATGCGCACCCCAAATCTCACGCCCTATTGCCCACAGTCAATGCGCAATCCAAATGAAACACTGTATTACCCACAGTCAATGCGCACTCCAATTTCACAGCCGTTTTGCCCACAGTCAATGCGCAATCCAAATGAAACACTGTATTACCCACGGTCAATGCGCACTCCAAATCTAACACCGTATTACCCGCAGATAATGCTGACTCCAAATGTAACACCGTATTACCCACAGTCAATGCGCAGTCAATATCCACGGCCTTATTACCGACAGTCAATGAGAACTCAAAATCCACGGCCGTATTGCCCACAGTCAATGCACACTCCAATTCCATGGCCGTATTGCCCACAGTCAATGCGCACTCCAAATCTAACACCGTATTACCCACAGTCAATGAGCACTCCAAGTCTAGCACAGTATTACACGCAGTCAATGCGCACTACAAATCTAACACCGTATTACCCACTGTCAATGCGCATCCCAAATCTAACACTGTATTACCCACAGTCAATGCGCAATACAAATCTAACACTTTTTTACCCTCAGTCAATGCGCCGTCCAAATCTAACGCCGTATTGCCCACAGTCAATGTGCACTCCAAATCTAACACCGTATTACCCGCAGTCAATGCTGACTCCAAATGTAACACCGTATTACCCACAGTCAATGCGCACTCCAAATCTAACACCGTATTACCTGCAGTCTATGCGCACTCCAAATCTAACACCGTATTACCCGCAGTCAATGCGCATCCCAAATCTAACACTGTATTACCCACAGTCAATGCGCAATACAAATCTAACACTTTTTTACCCTCAGTCAATGCGTACTCCAAATCTAACGCCGTATTGCCCACAGTCAATGCGCACTCCAAATCTAACACCGTATTAACCGCAGTCAATGCAGACTCCAAATCTAACAACGTCTTAGCCACAGTCAATGTGCACTCCAAATCTAACACCGTATTACCCACAGTCAATGCGCAATACAAATCTAACACTTTTTTACCCTCAGTCAATGCGTACTCCAAATCTAACGCCGTATTGCCCACAGTCAATGCGCACTCCAAATCTAACACCGTATTAACCGCAGTCAATGCAGACTCCAAATCTAACAACGTCTTAGCCACAGTCAATGTGCACTCCAAATCTAACACCGTATTACCCACAGTCAATGTGCACTCCAAATCTAACACCGCATTACCCGCAGAATCTGCGCACTCCAAATCTAACATCGTATTACCCACAGTCAATGCGCAGTCCACATCCACGGCCTTGTTACCGACTGTCAATGCGAACTCAATATCCCCGGCCGTATTGCCCACAGTCAGTGCGCACTCCATATATAACACCATATTACCCACAGTCAATGCTCCCTCCAAATCTAACTCCGTATTACCAACAGTCAATGCGCACTCCAAATCTAACACTGTATTACCCGCAGTCAAGGCGCACTCCAAATCTAACACTGTATTTCCCGCAGACAATGCTCACTCCAAATGTAACACCGTATTACCCACAGTCAACGCGCACTGAAATTCCATATCCGTATTGCCCACAGTCAATGCACAACCCATATCTAACACCGTATTACCAGCAGTCCATGCGCACTCCAAATCAAACACCGTATTACCCACAGTCAATGTGCACTCCAAATCTTACACCATGTTACCTACAGTCAATGCGCACTCCAAATCTAACACCGTATTACCCACAGACAATGTGCTCTGCAAATGTAACGCCGTATTGCCCACAAGTCAATGCGCACTCCAAAACCACGGCCGTATGACCCACAGTCAATGCGCACACCAAATCTAACACGGTATTACCCACAGTCAATGTGCACTCCAAATCTAACACGGTATTACCCGCAGTCTCTGCGCACTCAAAATCAACGGCCGTGTTGCCCACTGTCAAGTTGCACTCCGAATCTAACACCATATTCCCCAGAGTCAATGCACACTCCAAATCTTACACCGTATTACCCTCAGTCAATGCGCACCCCAAATCTCACGCCGTATTGCCCACAGTCAATGCGCAATCCAAATGAAACACTGTATTACCCACAGTCAATGTGCACTCCAAATCTAACACCGTATTACCTGCAGTCTATGTGCAATCCAAATCTAACACCGTATTAAACGCAGTCAATGCAGACTCCAAATCTAACAACGTCTTACCCACAGTCAATGTGCACTCCAAATCTAACACCGTATTACCCACAGTCAATGTGCACTCCAAACCTAACACCGCATTACCCGCAGAATCTGCGCACTCCAAATCTAACACCGTATTACCCACAGTGAATGTGCCCTCCAAATCGAACACGGTATTACCCGCTCTCAATGCGCACTCCAAACCTAACACCGTATTACACACAATCAATGCACACTCCAAATCTAACACCGTATTACCCACAGCCAATGTGCACTCCAAATCTAACACGGTATTACCTGCTCTCAATGCGCACTCCAAGACTAGCACCGTATTCCCTGCTGTCAATGCGCACACCAAATCTAACACCGTATTACACACAGTCAATGCACACTCCAAATCTAACACCATATCACCCGCAGTCTCTGCGCACTCCAAATCTAACACTGTATTACCCACAGTCAATGCGCAATACCAATCTAACACTTTTTTTCCCCTCAGTCAATGCGCACTCCAAATCTAACGCCGTATTGCCCACAGTTAATGCGCACTCCAAATCTAACACCGTATTACCCACAGTCAATGCGCCGTCCATATCCACGGCCTTATTACCGACAGTCAATGCGAACTCAAAATCCATGTCCGTATTGCCCACAGTCAATGTGCACTCCAAATCTTACACCATGTTACCCACAGTCAATGCGCACTCCAAATCTAACACCGTATTACCTGCAGTCAATGCGCACACCAAATCTAACACCGTATTACCCACAGTCAATGTGCACTCCAAATCTAACACGGTATTACCCGCGCTCAGTGCGCACTCCAAATCTAACACCGTATTACACACAATGTGCACTCCAAATGAAACGCCGTATTACCCACAGTCAATGTGCACTCCAATTTCACAGCCGTATTACCTGCAGTCTATGAGCACTCCAAATGTAGCACCGTATTACACGCAGTCAATGAGAACTCCAAATGTAATACCGTATTACCCACAGTCAATGCGCAATACAAATCTCACACTTTTTTACCCTCAGTCAATGCGCACTCCAAATCTAACGCCGTATTGCCCACAGTCAATGAGCACTCCAAATCTAACACCGTATTACCTGCAGTCTATGCGCAATCCAAATCTAACACCATATTACCCGCAGTCAATGCACACTCCAAATCGAACAACGTCTTACCCACAGTCAATGTGCACTCCAAATCGAACAACGTCTTACCCACGGTCAATGCGCACTCCAAATCTTACACCATGTTACCCACATTCAATGCACACTCCAAATCTAACACCGTATTACCTGCAGTCAATGTGCACACCAAATCTAACACCGTATTACCCACAGTCAATGCGCACTCCAAATCTATCACGGTATAACCCGCTCTCAATGCCCACTCCAAGTCTAGCACCGTATTACACGCAGTCAATGCGCACTATAAATCTAACCCTGTATTACCCACAGTCAATGCGCAATACAAATCGAACACCGTATTACCCACGGTCAATGCACACTCCAAATCTAACACCGTATTACCCACAGTCAATGCTTACTACAAATGTAACACCGTATTTCCCATAGTCAATGCGCAGTCCATATCCACGGCCTTGTTACCGACTGTCAATGTGAACTCAATATCCATGGCCGTATTGCCCACAGTCAATTCGCACTACAAATCTAACACTGTATTACCCACAGACAATGCGCAATACAAATCTAACACTTTTTTACCCTCAGTCAATGCGCAGTCCAAATCTTACGCCGTATTGCCCACAGTCAATGTGCACTCCAAATCTAACACCATATTCCCCAGAGTCAATGCACACTCCAAATCTTACACCGTATTACCCGCAGTCAATGCGCACTCCAAATCTAACACCGTATTACCCACAGTCAATGCGCAGTCCATATCCACGGCCTTGTTACCGACAGTCAATGCGAACACAATATCCACGGCCGTACTGCCCACAGCGAATGCGCACTACATATATAATACCATATTACCCACAGTCAATGCGCCCTCCGAATCTAACACCGTATTACCAGCAGTCAATGCGCACTGAAATTCCACATCCATATTGCCCATAGTGAATGCACAACCCATATCTAACACCGTATTACCTGCAGTCCATGCGCATTCCAAATCAAACACCGTATTACCCACAGTCAATGGGCACTCCAAATCTTACACCATGTTACTCACAGTCAATGCGCACTCCAAATCTAACACCGTATTACCCGCTCTCAATGCGCACTCCAAATCTAACACTGTATTACACACAGTCAATGAACACACCAAATCTAACACCGTATTACCTGCAGTCTCTGCGCACTCCAAATCCCACGCCGTATTGCCCACAGTCAATGCGCAATCCAAATGAAACACTGTATTACCCACAGACAATGTGCACTCCATATCGAACGCCATATTGCCCACTGTCAATGCACACTCCAAATCTAACACCGTATTACCTGCAGTCTATGCCAATCCAACACCGTATTACCCGCAGTCAATGCACACTCCAAATCTAACAACGTCTTACCCACAGTCAATGTGGACTCCAAATCTAACACCATATTCCCCAGAGTCAATGCACACTCCAAATCTAACACCGTATTACCCACAGTCAATGCGCACTCCAAATCTAACACCGTATTACCTGCAGTCTATGCGCACTCCAAATCTAACACCGTATTACCCGCAGTCAATGCGCATCCCAAATCTAACACTGTATTACCCACAGTCAATGCGCAATACAAATCTAACACTTTTTTACCCTCAGTCAATGCGTACTCCAAATCTAACGCCGTATTGCCCACAGTCAATGCGCACTCCAAATCTAACACCGTATTAACTGCAGTCAATGCAGACTCCAAATCTAACAACGTCTTAGCCACAGTCAATGTGCACTCCAAATCTAACACCGTATTACCCACAGTCAATGCGCAATACAAATCTAACACTTTTTTACCCTCAGACAATGCGTACTCCAAATCTAACGCCGTATTGCCCACAGTCAATGCACACTCCAAATCTTACACCGTATTACCCTCAGTCAATGCGCACCCCAAATCTCACGCCCTATTGCCCACAGTCAATGCGCAATCCAAATGAAACACTGTATTACCCACAGTCAATGCGCACTCCAATTTCACAGCCGTTTTGCCCACAGTCAATGCGCAATCCAAATGAAACACTGTATTACCCACGGTCAATGCGCACTCCAAATCTAACACCGTATTACCCGCAGATAATGCTGACTCCAAATGTAACACCGTATTACCCACAGTCAATGCGCAGTCAATATCCACGGCCTTATTACCGACAGTCAATGAGAACTCAAAATCCACGGCCGTATTGCCCACAGTCAATGCACACTCCAAATCCATGGCCGTATTGCCCACAGTCAATGCGCACTCCAAATCTAACACCGTATTACCCACAGTCAATGAGCACTCCAAGTCTAGCACAGTATTACACGCAGTCAATGCGCACTACAAATCTAACACCGTATTACCCACTGTCAATGCGCATCCCAAATCTAACACTGTATTACCCACAGTCAATGCGCAATACAAATCTAACACTTTTTTACCCTCAGTCAATGCGCCGTCCAAATCTAACGCCGTATTGCCCACAGTCAATGTGCACTCCAAATCTAACACCGTATTACCCGCAGTCAATGCTGACTCCAAATGTAACACCGTATTACCCACAGTCAATGCGCACTCCAAATCTAACACCGTATTACCTGCAGTCTATGCGCACTCCAAATCTAACACCGTATTACCCGCAGTCAATGCGCATCCCAAATCTAACACTGTATTACCCACAGTCAATGCGCAATACAAATCTAACACTTTTTTACCCTCAGTCAATGCGTACTCCAAATCTAACGCCGTATTGCCCACAGTCAATGCGCACTCCAAATCTAACACCGTATTAACCGCAGTCAATGCAGACTCCAAATCTAACAACGTCTTAGCCACAGTCAATGTGCACTCCAAATCTAACACCGTATTACCCACAGTCAATGCGCAATACAAATCTAACACTTTTTTACCCTCAGTCAATGCGTACTCCAAATCTAACGCCGTATTGCCCACAGTCAATGCGCACTCCAAATCTAACACCGTATTAACCGCAGTCAATGCAGACTCCAAATCTAACAACGTCTTAGCCACAGTCAATGTGCACTCCAAATCTAACACCGTATTACCCACAGTCAATGTGCACTCCAAATCTAACACCGCATTACCCGCAGAATCTGCGCACTCCAAATCTAACATCGTATTACCCACAGTCAATGCGCAGTCCACATCCACGGCCTTGTTACCGACTGTCAATGCGAACTCAATATCCCCGGCCGTATTGCCCACAGTCAGTGCGCACTCCATATATAACACCATATTACCCACAGTCAATGCTCCCTCCAAATCTAACTCCGTATTACCAACAGTCAATGCGCACTCCAAATCTAACACTGTATTACCCGCAGTCAAGGCGCACTCCAAATCTAACACTGTATTTCCCGCAGACAATGCTCACTCCAAATGTAACACCGTATTACCCACAGTCAACGCGCACTGAAATTCCATATCCGTATTGCCCACAGTCAATGCACAACCCATATCTAACACCGTATTACCAGCAGTCCATGCGCACTCCAAATCAAACACCGTATTACCCACAGTCAATGTGCACTCCAAATCTTACACCATGTTACCTACAGTCAATGCGCACTCCAAATCTAACACCGTATTACCCACAGACAATGTGCTCTGCAAATGTAACGCCGTATTGCCCACAAGTCAATGCGCACTCCAAAACCACGGCCGTATGACCCACAGTCAATGCGCACACCAAATCTAACACGGTATTACCCACAGTCAATGTGCACTCCAAATCTAACACGGTATTACCCGCAGTCTCTGCGCACTCAAAATCAACGGCCGTGTTGCCCACTGTCAAGTTGCACTCCGAATCTAACACCATATTCCCCAGAGTCAATGCACACTCCAAATCTTACACCGTATTACCCTCAGTCAATGCGCACCCCAAATCTCACGCCGTATTGCCCACAGTCAATGCGCAATCCAAATGAAACACTGTATTACCCACAGTCAATGTGCACTCCAAATCTAACACCGTATTACCTGCAGTCTATGTGCAATCCAAATCTAACACCGTATTAAACGCAGTCAATGCAGACTCCAAATCTAACAACGTCTTACCCACAGTCAATGTGCACTCCAAATCTAACACCGTATTACCCACAGTCAATGTGCACTCCAAACCTAACACCGCATTACCCGCAGAATCTGCGCACTCCAAATCTAACACCGTATTACCCACAGTGAATGTGCCCTCCAAATCGAACACGGTATTACCCGCTCTCAATGCGCACTCCAAACCTAACACCGTATTACACACAATCAATGCACACTCCAAATCTAACACCGTATTACCCACAGCCAATGTGCACTCCAAATCTAACACGGTATTACCTGCTCTCAATGCGCACTCCAAGACTAGCACCGTATTCCCTGCTGTCAATGCGCACACCAAATCTAACACCGTATTACACACAGTCAATGCACACTCCAAATCTAACACCATATCACCCGCAGTCTCTGCGCACTCCAAATCTAACACTGTATTACCCACAGTCAATGCGCAATACCAATCTAACACTTTTTTTCCCCTCAGTCAATGCGCACTCCAAATCTAACGCCGTATTGCCCACAGTTAATGCGCACTCCAAATCTAACACCGTATTACCCACAGTCAATGCGCCGTCCATATCCACGGCCTTATTACCGACAGTCAATGCGAACTCAAAATCCATGTCCGTATTGCCCACAGTCAATGTGCACTCCAAATCTTACACCATGTTACCCACAGTCAATGCGCACTCCAAATCTAACACCGTATTACCTGCAGTCAATGCGCACACCAAATCTAACACCGTATTACCCACAGTCAATGTGCACTCCAAATCTAACACGGTATTACCCGCGCTCAGTGCGCACTCCAAATCTAACACCGTATTACACACAGTCAATGTGCACTCCAAATGAAACGCCGTATTACCCACAGTCAATGTGCACTCCAATTTCACAGCCGTATTACCTGCAGTCTATGAGCACTCCAAATGTAGCACCGTATTACACGCAGTCAATGAGAACTCCAAATGTAATACCGTATTACCCACAGTCAATGCGCAATACAAATCTCACACTTTTTTACCCTCAGTCAATGCGCACTCCAAATCTAACGCCGTATTGCCCACAGTCAATGAGCACTCCAAATCTAACACCGTATTACCTGCAGTCTATGCGCAATCCAAATCTAACACCATATTACCCGCAGTCAATGCACACTCCAAATCGAACAACGTCTTACCCACAGTCAATGTGCACTCCAAATCGAACAACGTCTTACCCACGGTCAATGCGCACTCCAAATCTTACACCATGTTACCCACATTCAATGCACACTCCAAATCTAACACCGTATTACCTGCAGTCAATGTGCACACCAAATCTAACACCGTATTACCCACAGTCAATGCGCACTCCAAATCTATCACGGTATAACCCGCTCTCAATGCCCACTCCAAGTCTAGCACCGTATTACACGCAGTCAATGCGCACTATAAATCTAACCCTGTATTACCCACAGTCAATGCGCAATACAAATCGAACACCGTATTACCCACGGTCAATGCACACTCCAAATCTAACACCGTATTACCCACAGTCAATGCTTACTACAAATGTAACACCGTATTTCCCATAGTCAATGCGCAGTCCATATCCACGGCCTTGTTACCGACTGTCAATGTGAACTCAATATCCATGGCCGTATTGCCCACAGTCAATTCGCACTACAAATCTAACACTGTATTACCCACAGACAATGCGCAATACAAATCTAACACTTTTTTACCCTCAGTCAATGCACAGTCCAAATCTTACGCCGTATTGCCCACAGTCAATGTGCACTCCAAATCTAACACCATATTCCCCAGAGTCAATGCACACTCCAAATCTTACACCGTATTACCCGCAGTCAATGCGCACTCCAAATCTAACACCGTATTACCCACAGTCAATGCGCAGTCCATATCCACGGCCTTGTTACCGACAGTCAATGCGAACACAATATCCACGGCCGTACTGCCCACAGCGAATGCGCACTACATATATAATACCATATTACCCACAGTCAATGCGCCCTCCGAATCTAACACCGTATTACCAGCAGTCAATGCGCACTGAAATTCCACATCCATATTGCCCATAGTGAATGCACAACCCATATCTAACACCGTATTACCTGCAGTCCATGCGCATTCCAAATCAAACACCGTATTACCCACAGTCAATGGGCACTCCAAATCTTACACCATGTTACTCACAGTCAATGCGCACTCCAAATCTAACACCGTATTACCCGCTCTCAATGCGCACTCCAAATCTAACACTGTATTACACACAGTCAATGAACACACCAAATCTAACACCGTATTACCTGCAGTCTCTGCGCACTCCAAATCCCACGCCGTATTGCCCACAGTCAATGCGCAATCCAAATGAAACACTGTATTACCCACAGACAATGTGCACTCCATATCGAACGCCATATTGCCCACTGTCAATGCACACTCCAAATCTAACACCGTATTACCTGCAGTCTATGCCAATCCAACACCGTATTACCCGCAGTCAATGCACACTCCAAATCTAACAACGTCTTACCCACAGTCAATGTGGACTCCAAATCTAACACCATATTCCCCAGAGTCAATGCACACTCCAAATCTTACACCGTATTACCTGGAGTCAATGCGCACTCCAAATCTCACGCCGTATTGCCCACAGTCAATGCGCAATCCAAGCCTAAAACCGTATTACCCACAGTCAATGCGCAGTCCATATCCACGGCCTTGTTACCGACAGTCAATGCGAACTCAATATCCACGGCCGTATTGCCCAGAGTCAGTGCGCACTCCATATATAACACCATATTACCCACAGTCAATGCTCCCTCCAAATCTAACACCGTATTACCAACAGTCAATGCACACTCCAAATCTAACACCGTATTACCCGCAGTCAAGCGCACTCCAAATCTAACACTGTATTACCCACGGTCAATGCGCATTCCAAATCTAACACCGTATTACCCGCAGTCAATGCTCACTCCAAATGTAACACCGTATTACCCACAGTCAATGCGCAGTCCATATCCACGGCCTTCTTACCGACAGTCAATGTGTACTCAATATCCACGGCCGTATTGCCCACAGTCGATGCGCCCTCCAAATCTAACACCGTGTTACCAACAGTCAATGCGCACTGAAATTCCACATCTGTATTGCCCACAGTCAATGCACAACGCATATCTAACACAGTATCACCTGCCGTCCATGCGCACTCCAAATCAAACACCGTATTACCATCAGTCAATGTGCACTCACAATCGTACACCATATAACCCACAGTCAATGCGCACTCCAAATCTAACACCGTATTACCGGCAGTCAATGCGCACACCAGATCTAAAACCATATTACCCACAGTCAATGTGCACTCCAAATCCAACACGGTATTAGCAGATCTCAATGCGCACTCCAAATCTAACACCGTATTACCCGCAGTCAATGCGCAGTCCAAATCTAACACCGTCTTACCCGCAGTCAATGCGCACACCAAATCCACGGCAATATTGCCCACAGTCAATTGAGAATCCAAATCTAACACCGTGTTACCCACAGTCAATGCGCACTCCAAATCCTAGGCCGTATTGCCCACAGTCAATGCGCACTCCAAATCTAAGCCTGCATTACCCACAGTGAATGCACACTCCAAATCTAACACCGTATTACCCACAGTCAATGCACACTCCAAATCTAACACCATATGGCCCACAGTCAATGTGCAGTCAATATCCACGGCCATGTTACCCACAGTCAATGCGCACTCCAAAACCACAGCTGTATTGGCCATAGTCAATGCGCACTCCAAATCTAACACCGTATTACCCGCAGTCAATGTGCAGTCCAAATCTAACACCGTCTTACCCGCAGTCAATGCGCACACCAAATCCACGGCAATATTGCCCACAGTCAATTGAGAATCCAAATCTAACACCGTGTTACCCACAGTCAATGCGCACTCCAAATCCTAGGCCGTATTGCCCACAGTCAATGCGCACTCCAAATCTAAGCCTGCATTACCCACAGTGAATGCACACTCCAAATCTAACACCGTATTACCCACAGTCAATGCACACTCCAAATCTAACACCATATGGCCCACAGTCAATGTGCAGTCAATATCCACGGCCATGTTACCCACAGTCAATGCGCACTCCAAAACCACAGCTGTATTGGCCATAGTCAATGCGCACTCCAAATCTAACACCGTATTACCCGCAGTCAATGTGCAGTCCAAATCTAACACCGTATTACCCACAGTCAATGCACAATCCAAATCCACGGCAGTATTACCCACAATCATTGCGCAATCCAAATCTAACACTGTATTACCCACAGTCAATGTGCATTCGAAATCAACGGCCCTATTACCCACAGTCAATGCTCCCTCCAAATCCACGGCCATATTGCCCACAGTCAATGCGCACCCCAAATCTAACACCGTATAACCCACATTCAATGTGCACTCCAAATCTAACACCGTAATACCCACAGTCAATGCGCAGTCAATATGCACGGCCATGTTACCCACAGTCAATGCGCAGTCAATATCCACGGTCTTATTACCCACAGTCAATACCCACTCCAAATCCACAGCTGTATTGCCCACAGTCAATGTGCACTCCATTTTTAGATATTTGTAGTTTTCTGGAATTAAAGAAATTGTTGGATATGGGGATATTGCAGGAGACTGAGTTGGAAGATCAGACATGATTTTGGCGAAGAGGGAAGCAGAGAGGCTAGGGGGAAGGGTTAGACTGTTTAGAGCAGGCTAGTCTCACCCGCTTAAGTTCCACAACAAGGTATTCTGCAGATTACAAACTAGTACATCCATCATCATAGATCCCCTCCATCGGGCCAGACCACCTTCTCACTGCTCCCATCGGGCAGGAGGTACAGATGCCTGAAGTCCCACTCCACCAGGTTCAGGAACAGCGACCTCCCTTCAACCACTCGGTTCCTGAACAAACCATCACAACCCTAATCACCGTCTCAGTACAGCAACACTGTGACCACTTTGCACTACAATGCGCTTGGTCTTTGTTCTAATCGTGTTCTTATTTGTATAACTTACTTTGCTGATGATGTTTTGTCTTTGATGCTCTGTGCCTGTGATGCTGCTGCGAGCCACTCTTCTTTTGCAGCTGTAACTGACAGCCCACACCTGAAAATTCACCCACAGCTACTTGGAGATGCTGTCATTCCTTCCCCCTTCACTGTGATCCTTCTATGACAGGCCAGCGGCCCCCAACCCCTCCATACTCCACTGTGCACCCTCTCACCCTCCCCGCTGCAGCCCATTGCTGCTCACTTGTTAAATAGACTCACCGTCAGTACCAGTCGCAGTAACCCGCTGACGCTCCTCCCGTCGACAGCAGGCCTGGCATGGCTTATCTGCACTTTCAGCGCGGCCAGCAAAGCCTTGACACCAACCTCAGTGATATGATTGTCTGCCACGGAAAGAGGACTCTGATTACTACTGGAACCCTAGTTGACTAGCTGTATCAACTATGATTACTTTGCTCTAGTTCTTCTTAAAAAAATTATTTCTATGTGTTTTATTTAGAGATACAGCATGGTAACAGGCTCTTCTAGCATGAACGAGATCATGCAACCCAAATACACCCATATGACCAATTCATCTACTAACCAACACGTACGACTTCAGACTGTGGGAGAAAACCAGAGCACCCTGAGGAAACCCACACGGTCACAGGAAGAACGCACAAACTTCTCACAGGCAGTGGCGGGAATTAAACCTAGGTTGCTCTGTTATACGACTGTGTTGTTTTAATTCTAATTAGAACACAGAATGGTACAAACCCTTCAGCCCAGCATGTTGTACTGGACTAATTAAATTACCCATCACTTGCCCAACTAAACAAATCTCTTTTGCCTACACAATATCCACACACTCAACACTGTAAGAATTGCTGCACATATCAGCTTTGAATTTACTGCTTCTCACTTTCCATGCATGGCCTCTTGTGTTCTGTTATTTATATGGAGTTATTATACTTAAATCATGATATTTTTGTAACAATTGCATTTATGTTTTACTTGTGAATGGGGCTCTACTAGTTCCCGACTGTAATAAAATGAACGCGCACTAGAAATCCACGGCTGTATTACCCACAGTCATTGTGTACTCCAAATCTAACACCATATTGCCCACAGTCAATGCGCACTCCAAATCTAACACTGTATTACCCACAGTCAATGCGCACTCCAAATCTAAAACCGTCTTACCCACGGACAATGTGCACTCCAAATGTAACGCCGTATTGCCCACAGTCAACGCGCACTCCAAAACCACGGCCGTATTACCCACAGTCAATGCGCACTCCAAATCTAACACCATATTACCCACAGTCAATGCCCACTCCAAAACTATCACCAAATTACCCACAGTGAATGCCCACTCCAAATCTAACGCCGTATTACCCAAAGTCAACGCGCACTCTGAATCTAACACCGTATGACCCGCAGTCAATGCGCACTTCAAATCTAACACCGTATTACCACGGTCAATGCGCACTCCAAATCTAACACCGTATTACCCGCAGTCAATGTGCACTCCAAATCTAACACGGTATTAGCAGATCTCAATGCGCACTCCAAATCTAAAACCGTATTACACACAGTCAATGCGCACTCCAAATCTGACACCATATTACCTGCAGACAATGCTGACTCCAAATGTAACACCGTATTACCCACAGTCAATGCGCAGTCAATATCCACGTCCTTATTACCGACAATCAATGCAAACTCAAAATCCACGGCCGTATTGCCCACAGTCAATGCACACTCCAAATCCACGGCCGTATTGCCCACAGTCAATGCGCACTACAAATCTAACACCGTATTACCCACAGTCAATGAGCACTCCAAGTCTAGCACAGTATTACACGCAGTCAATGCGCACTACAAATCTAACACTGTATTACCCACAGTCAATGCGCAGTCCATATCCACGGCCTTCTTACCGACAGTCAATGTGTACTCAATATCCACGGCCGTATTGCCCACAGTCAATGCGCACTGAAATTCCACATCTGTATTGCCCACAGTCAATGCACAACGCATATCTAACACAGTATCACCTGCCGTCCATGCGCACTCCAAATCAAACACCGTATTACCATCAGTCAATGTGCACTCCAAATCGTACACCATATAACCCACAGTCAATGTGCACTCCAAATCTAACACCGTATTACCTGCTGTCAATGCGCACACCAAATCTAAAACCGTATTACCCACAGTCAATGTGCACTCCAAATCTAACACGGTATTAGCAGATCTCAATGCGCACTCCAAATCTAAAACCATATTACACACAATGCGCACTCCAAATCTAACACCGTATTACCTGCAGACAATGCTGACTCCAAATGTAACACCGTATTACCCACAGTCAATGCGCAGTCAATATCCACGTCCTTATTACCGACAATCAATGCGAACTCAAAATCCACGGCCGTATTGCGCACAGTCAATGCACACTCCAAATCCACGGCCGTATTGCCCACAGTCAATGCGCACTCCAAATCTAACACCGTATTACCCACAGTCAATGAGCACTCCAAGTCTAGCACAGTATTACATGCAGTCAATGCGCAATCCAAATCCAACACCGTATTGCCCGCAGTCAATACGCACTCCAAATCTAACACTGTACTACCCGCAGTCAATGCTCACTCCAAATGTAACACCGTAATACCCACAGTCAACGCGCACTGAAATTCTACATCCGTATTGCCCACAGTCAATGCACAACCCATATCTAACACCGTATTACCAGCAGTCCATGCGCACTCCAAATCAAACACCGTATTACCCACAGTCAATGCACACTCCAAATCTTACACCGTATTACCCTCAGTCAATGCGCACCCCAAATCTCACGCCCTATTGCCCACAGTCAATGCGCAATCCAAATGAAACACTGTATTACCCACAGTCAATGCGCACTCCAATTTCACAGCCGTTTTGCCCACAGTCAATGCGCAATCCAAATGAAACACTGTATTACCCACGGTCAATGCGCACTCCAAATCTAACACCGTATTACCCGCAGATAATGCTGACTCCAAATGTAACACCATATTACCCACAGTCAATGCGCAGTCAATATCCACGGCCTTATTACCGACAGTCAATGAGAACTCAAAATCCACGGCCGTATTGCCCACAGTCAATGCACACTCCAAATCTAACACCATATGGCCCACAGTCAATGTGCAGTCAATATCCACGGCCATGTTACCCACAGTCAATGCGCACTCCAAAACCACAGCTGTATTGGCCATAGTCAATGCGCACTCCAAATCTAACACCGTATTACCCGCAGTCAATGTGCAGTCCAAATCTAACACCGTATTACCCACAGTCAATGCACAATCCAAATCCACGGCAGTATTACCCACAATCATTGCGCAATCCAAATCTAACACTGTATTACCCACAGTCAATGCGCACTCCAAATCTAACACCGTATTACCTGCAGTCTATGCGCACTCCAAATCTAACACCGTATTACCCGCAGTCAATGCGCATCCCAAATCTAACACTGTATTACCCACAGTCAATGCGCAATACAAATCTAACACTTTTTTACCCTCAGTCAATGCGTACTCCAAATCTAACGCCGTATTGCCCACAGTCAATGCGCACTCCAAATCTAACACCGTATTAACCGCAGTCAATGCAGACTCCAAATCTAACAACGTCTTAGCCACAGTCAATGTGCACTCCAAATCTAACACCGTATTACCCACAGTCAATGCGCAATACAAATCTAACACTTTTTTACCCTCAGTCAATGCGTACTCCAAATCTAACGCCGTATTGCCCACAGTCAATGCGCACTCCAAATCTAACACCGTATTAACCGCAGTCAATGCAGACTCCAAATCTAACAACGTCTTAGCCACAGTCAATGTGCACTCCAAATCTAACACCGTATTACCCACAGTCAATGTGCACTCCAAATCTAACACCGCATTACCCGCAGAATCTGCGCACTCCAAATCTAACATCGTATTACCCACAGTCAATGCGCAGTCCACATCCACGGCCTTGTTACCGACTGTCAATGTGAACTCAATATCCCCGGCCGTATTGCCCACAGTCAGTGCGCACTCCATATATAACACCATATTACCCACAGTCAATGCTCCCTCCAAATCTAACTCCGTATTACCAACAGTCAATGCGCACTCCAAATCTAACACTGTATTACCCGCAGTCAAGGCGCACTCCAAATCTAACACTGTATTTCCCGCAGACAATGCTCACTCCAAATGTAACACCGTATTACCCACAGTCAACGCGCACTGAAATTCCATATCCGTATTGCCCACAGTCAATGCACAACCCATATCTAACACCGTATTACCAGCAGTCAATGCGCACTCCAAATCTAACACCGTATTACCTGCAGTCAATGCGCACGCCAAATCTAACACGGTATTACCCACAGTCAATGTGCACTCCAAATCTAACACGGTATTACCCGCAGTCTCTGCGCACTCAAAATCAACGGCCGTGTTGCCCACTGTCAAGTTGCACTCCGAATCTAACACCATATTCCCCAGAGTCAATGCACACTCCAAATCTTACACCGTATTACCCTCAGTCAATGCGCACCCCAAATCTCACGCCGTATTGCCCACAGTCAATGCGCAATCCAAATCCAACACCGTATTGCCCGCAGTCAATACGCACTCCAAATCTAACACTGTACTACCCGCAGTCAATGCTCACTCCAAATGTAACACCGTAATACCCACAGTCAACGCGCACTGAAATTCTACATCCGTATTGCCCACAGTCAATGCACAACCCATATCTAACACCGTATTACCAGCAGTCCATGCGCACTCCAAATCAAACACCGTATTACCCACAGTCAATGCACACTCCAAATCTTACACCGTATTACCCTCAGTCAATGCGCACCCCAAATCTCACGCCCTATTGCCCACAGTCAATGCGCAATCCAAATGAAACACTGTATTACCCACAGTCAATGCGCACTCCAATTTCACAGCCGTTTTGCCCACAGTCAATGCGCAATCCAAATGAAACACCGTATTACCCACAGTCAATGCGCAGTCCATATCCACGGCCTTCTTACCGACAGTCAATGTGTACTCAATATCCACGGCCGTATTGCCCACAGTCGATGCGCCCTCCAAATCTAACACCGTGTTACCAACAGTCAATGCGCACTGAAATTCCACATCTGTATTGCCCACAGTCAATGCACAACGCATATCTAACACAGTATCACCTGCCGTCCATGCGCACTCCAAATCAAACACCGTATTACCATCAGTCAATGTGCACTCACAATCGTACACCATATAACCCACAGTCAATGCGCACTCCAAATCTAACACCGTATTACCGGCAGTCAATGCGCACACCAGATCTAAAACCATATTACCCACAGTCAATGTGCACTCCAAATCCAACACGGTATTAGCAGATCTCAATGCGCACTCCAAATCTAACACCGTATTACCCGCAGTCAATGCGCAGTCCAAATCTAACACCGTCTTACCCGCAGTCAATGCGCACACCAAATCCACGGCAATATTGCCCACAGTCAATTGAGAATCCAAATCTAACACCGTGTTACCCACAGTCAATGCGCACTCCAAATCCTAGGCCGTATTGCCCACAGTCAATGCGCACTCCAAATCTAAGCCTGCATTACCCACAGTGAATGCACACTCCAAATCTAACACCGTATTACCCACAGTCAATGCACACTCCAAATCTAACACCATATGGCCCACAGTCAATGTGCAGTCAATATCCACGGCCATGTTACCCACAGTCAATGCGCACTCCAAAACCACAGCTGTATTGGCCATAGTCAATGCGCACTCCAAATCTAACACCGTATTACCGGCAGTCAATGCGCACACCAGATCTAAAACCATATTACCCACAGTCAATGTGCACTCCAAATCCAACACGGTATTAGCAGATCTCAATGCGCACTCCAAATCTAACACCGTATTACCCGCAGTCAATGCGCAGTCCAAATCTAACACCGTCTTACCCGCAGTCAATGCGCACACCAAATCCACGGCAATATTGCCCACAGTCAATTGAGAATCCAAATCTAACACCGTGTTACCCACAGTCAATGCGCACTCCAAATCCTAGGCCGTATTGCCCACAGTCAATGCGCACTCCAAATCTAAGCCTGCATTACCCACAGTGAATGCACACTCCAAATCTAACACCGTATTACCCACAGTCAATGCACACTCCAAATCTAACACCATATGGCCCACAGTCAATGTGCAGTCAATATCCACGGCCATGTTACCCACAGTCAATGCGCACTCCAAAACCACAGCTGTATTGGCCATAGTCAATGCGCACTCCAAATCTAACACCGTATTACCCGCAGTCAATGTGCAGTCCAAATCTAACACCGTATTACCCACAGTCAATGCACAATCCAAATCCACGGCAGTATTACCCACAATCATTGCGCAATCCAAATCTAACACTGTATTACCCACAGTCAATGTGCATTCGAAATCAACGGCCCTATTACCCACAGTCAATGCTCCCTCCAAATCCACGGCCATATTGCCCACAGTCAATGCGCACCCCAAATCTAACACCGTATAACCCACATTCAATGTGCACTCCAAATCTAACACCGTAATACCCACAGTCAATGCGCAGTCAATATGCACGGCCATGTTACCCACAGTCAATGCGCAGTCAATATCCACGGTCTTATTACCCACAGTCAATACCCACTCCAAATCCACAGCTGTATTGCCCACAGTCAATGTGCACTCCATTTTTAGATATTTGTAGTTTTCTGGAATTAAAGAAATTGTTGGATATGGGGATATTGCAGGAGACTGAGTTGGAAGATCAGACATGATTTTGGCGAAGAGGGAAGCAGAGAGGCTAGGGGGAAGGGTTAGACTGTTTAGAGCAGGCTAGTCTCACCCGCTTAAGTTCCACAACAAGGTATTCTGCAGATTACAAACTAGTACATCCATCATCATAGATCCCCTCCATCGGGCCAGACCACCTTCTCACTGCTCCCATCGGGCAGGAGGTACAGATGCCTGAAGTCCCACTCCACCAGGTTCAGGAACAGCGACCTCCCTTCAACCACTCGGTTCCTGAACAAACCATCACAACCCTAATCACCGTCTCAGTACAGCAACACTGTGACCACTTTGCACTACAATGCGCTTGGTCTTTGTTCTAATCGTGTTCTTATTTGTATAACTTACTTTGCTGATGATGTTTTGTCTTTGATGCTCTGTGCCTGTGATGCTGCTGCGAGCCACTCTTCTTTTGCAGCTGTAACTGACAGCCCACACCTGAAAATTCACCCACAGCTACTTGGAGATGCTGTCATTCCTTCCCCCTTCACTGTGATCCTTCTATGACAGGCCAGCGGCCCCCAACCCCTCCATACTCCACTGTGCACCCTCTCACCTCCCCGCTGCAGCCCATTGCTGCTCACTTGTTAAATAGACTCACCGTCAGTACCAGTCGCAGTAACCCGCTGACGCTCCTCCCGTCGACAGCAGGCCTGGCATGGCTTATCTGCACTTTCAGCGCGGCCAGCAAAGCCTTGACACCAACCTCAGTGATATGATTGTCTGCCACGGAAAGAGGACTCTGATTACTACTGGAACCCTAGTTGACTAGCTGTATCAACTATGATTACTTTGCTCTAGTTCTTCTTAAAAAAATTATTTCTATGTGTTTTATTTAGAGATACAGCATGGTAACAGGCTCTTCTAGCATGAACGAGATCATGCAACCCAAATACACCCATATGACCAATTCATCTACTAACCAACACGTACGACTTCAGACTGTGGGAGAAAACCAGAGCACCCTGAGGAAACCCACACGGTCACAGGAAGAACGCACAAACTTCTCACAGGCAGTGGCGGGAATTAAACCTAGGTTGCTCTGTTATACGACTGTGTTGTTTTAATTCTAATTAGAACACAGAATGGTACAAACCCTTCAGCCCAGCATGTTGTACTGGACTAATTAAATTACCCATCACTTGCCCAACTAAACAAATCTCTTTTGCCTACACAATATCCACACACTCAACACTGTAAGAATTGCTGCACATATCAGCTTTGAATTTACTGCTTCTCACTTTCCATGCATGGCCTCTTGTGTTCTGTTATTTATATGGAGTTATTATACTTAAATCATGATATTTTTGTAACAATTGCATTTATGTTTTACTTGTGAATGGGGCTCTACTAGTTCCCGACTGTAATAAAATGAACGCGCACTAGAAATCCACGGCTGTATTACCCACAGTCATTGTGTACTCCAAATCTAACACCATATTGCCCACAGTCAATGCGCACTCCAAATCTAACACTGTATTACCCACAGTCAATGCGCACTCCAAATCTAAAACCGTCTTACCCACGGACAATGTGCACTCCAAATGTAACGCCGTATTGCCCACAGTCAACGCGCACTCCAAAACCACGGCCGTATTACCCACAGTCAATGCGCACTCCAAATCTAACACCATATTACCCACAGTCAATGCCCACTCCAAAACTATCACCAAATTACCCACAGTGAATGCCCACTCCAAATCTAACGCCGTATTACCCAAAGTCAACGCGCACTCTGAATCTAACACCGTATGACCCGCAGTCAATGCGCACTTCAAATCTAACACCGTATTACCACGGTCAATGCGCACTCCAAATCTAACACCGTATTACCCGCAGTCAATGTGCACTCCAAATCTAACACGGTATTAGCAGATCTCAATGCGCACTCCAAATCTAAAACCGTATTACACACAGTCAATGCGCACTCCAAATCTGACACCATATTACCTGCAGACAATGCTGACTCCAAATGTAACACCGTATTACCCACAGTCAATGCGCAGTCAATATCCACGTCCTTATTACCGACAATCAATGCAAACTCAAAATCCACGGCCGTATTGCCCACAGTCAATGCACACTCCAAATCCACGGCCGTATTGCCCACAGTCAATGCGCACTACAAATCTAACACCGTATTACCCACAGTCAATGAGCACTCCAAGTCTAGCACAGTATTACACGCAGTCAATGCGCACTACAAATCTAACACTGTATTACCCACAGTCAATGCGCAGTCCATATCCACGGCCTTCTTACCGACAGTCAATGTGTACTCAATATCCACGGCCGTATTGCCCACAGTCAATGCGCACTGAAATTCCACATCTGTATTGCCCACAGTCAATGCACAACGCATATCTAACACAGTATCACCTGCCGTCCATGCGCACTCCAAATCAAACACCGTATTACCATCAGTCAATGTGCACTCCAAATCGTACACCATATAACCCACAGTCAATGTGCACTCCAAATCTAACACCGTATTACCTGCTGTCAATGCGCACACCAAATCTAAAACCGTATTACCCACAGTCAATGTGCACTCCAAATCTAACACGGTATTAGCAGATCTCAATGCGCACTCCAAATCTAAAACCATATTACACACAATGCGCACTCCAAATCTAACACCGTATTACCTGCAGACAATGCTGACTCCAAATGTAACACCGTATTACCCACAGTCAATGCGCAGTCAATATCCACGTCCTTATTACCGACAATCAATGCGAACTCAAAATCCACGGCCGTATTGCGCACAGTCAATGCACACTCCAAATCCACGGCCGTATTGCCCACAGTCAATGCGCACTCCAAATCTAACACCGTATTACCCACAGTCAATGAGCACTCCAAGTCTAGCACAGTATTACATGCAGTCAATGCGCAATCCAAATCCAACACCGTATTGCCCGCAGTCAATACGCACTCCAAATCTAACACTGTACTACCCGCAGTCAATGCTCACTCCAAATGTAACACCGTAATACCCACAGTCAACGCGCACTGAAATTCTACATCCGTATTGCCCACAGTCAATGCACAACCCATATCTAACACCGTATTACCAGCAGTCCATGCGCACTCCAAATCAAACACCGTATTACCCACAGTCAATGCACACTCCAAATCTTACACCGTATTACCCTCAGTCAATGCGCACCCCAAATCTCACGCCCTATTGCCCACAGTCAATGCGCAATCCAAATGAAACACTGTATTACCCACAGTCAATGCGCACTCCAATTTCACAGCCGTTTTGCCCACAGTCAATGCGCAATCCAAATGAAACACCGTATTACCCGCAGTCAAGCGCACTCCAAATCTAACACTGTATTACCCACGGTCAATGCGCATTCCAAATCTAACACCGTATTACCCGCAGTCAATGCTCACTCCAAATGTAACACCGTATTACCCACAGTCAATGCGCAGTCCATATCCACGGCCTTCTTACCGACAGTCAATGTGTACTCAATATCCACGGCCGTATTGCCCACAGTCGATGCGCCCTCCAAATCTAACACCGTGTTACCAACAGTCAATGCGCACTGAAATTCCACATCTGTATTGCCCACAGTCAATGCACAACGCATATCTAACACAGTATCACCTGCCGTCCATGCGCACTCCAAATCAAACACCGTATTACCATCAGTCAATGTGCACTCACAATCGTACACCATATAACCCACAGTCAATGCGCACTCCAAATCTAACACCGTATTACCGGCAGTCAATGCGCACACCAGATCTAAAACCATATTACCCACAGTCAATGTGCACTCCAAATCCAACACGGTATTAGCAGATCTCAATGCGCACTCCAAATCTAACACCGTATTACCCGCAGTCAATGCGCAGTCCAAATCTAACACCGTCTTACCCGCAGTCAATGCGCACACCAAATCCACGGCAATATTGCCCACAGTCAATTGAGAATCCAAATCTAACACCGTGTTACCCACAGTCAATGCGCACTCCAAATCCTAGGCCGTATTGCCCACAGTCAATGCGCACTCCAAATCTAAGCCTGCATTACCCACAGTGAATGCACACTCCAAATCTAACACCGTATTACCCACAGTCAATGCACACTCCAAATCTAACACCATATGGCCCACAGTCAATGTGCAGTCAATATCCACGGCCATGTTACCCACAGTCAATGCGCACTCCAAAACCACAGCTGTATTGGCCATAGTCAATGCGCACTCCAAATCTAACACCGTATTACCGGCAGTCAATGCGCACACCAGATCTAAAACCATATTACCCACAGTCAATGTGCACTCCAAATCCAACACGGTATTAGCAGATCTCAATGCGCACTCCAAATCTAACACCGTATTACCCGCAGTCAATGCGCAGTCCAAATCTAACACCGTCTTACCCGCAGTCAATGCGCACACCAAATCCACGGCAATATTGCCCACAGTCAATTGAGAATCCAAATCTAACACCGTGTTACCCACAGTCAATGCGCACTCCAAATCCTAGGCCGTATTGCCCACAGTCAATGCGCACTCCAAATCTAAGCCTGCATTACCCACAGTGAATGCACACTCCAAATCTAACACCGTATTACCCACAGTCAATGCACACTCCAAATCTAACACCATATGGCCCACAGTCAATGTGCAGTCAATATCCACGGCCATGTTACCCACAGTCAATGCGCACTCCAAAACCACAGCTGTATTGGCCATAGTCAATGCGCACTCCAAATCTAACACCGTATTACCCGCAGTCAATGTGCAGTCCAAATCTAACACCGTATTACCCACAGTCAATGCACAATCCAAATCCACGGCAGTATTACCCACAATCATTGCGCAATCCAAATCTAACACTGTATTACCCACAGTCAATGTGCATTCGAAATCAACGGCCCTATTACCCACAGTCAATGCTCCCTCCAAATCCACGGCCATATTGCCCACAGTCAATGCGCACCCCAAATCTAACACCGTATAACCCACATTCAATGTGCACTCCAAATCTAACACCGTAATACCCACAGTCAATGCGCAGTCAATATGCACGGCCATGTTACCCACAGTCAATGCGCAGTCAATATCCACGGTCTTATTACCCACAGTCAATACCCACTCCAAATCCACAGCTGTATTGCCCACAGTCAATGTGCACTCCATTTTTAGATATTTGTAGTTTTCTGGAATTAAAGAAATTGTTGGATATGGGGATATTGCAGGAGACTGAGTTGGAAGATCAGACATGATTTTGGCGAAGAGGGAAGCAGAGAGGCTAGGGGGAAGGGTTAGACTGTTTAGAGCAGGCTAGTCTCACCCGCTTAAGTTCCACAACAAGGTATTCTGCAGATTACAAACTAGTACATCCATCATCATAGATCCCCTCCATCGGGCCAGACCACCTTCTCACTGCTCCCATCGGGCAGGAGGTACAGATGCCTGAAGTCCCACTCCACCAGGTTCAGGAACAGCGACCTCCCTTCAACCACTCGGTTCCTGAACAAACCATCACAACCCTAATCACCGTCTCAGTACAGCAACACTGTGACCACTTTGCACTACAATGCGCTTGGTCTTTGTTCTAATCGTGTTCTTATTTGTATAACTTACTTTGCTGATGATGTTTTGTCTTTGATGCTCTGTGCCTGTGATGCTGCTGCGAGCCACTCTTCTTTTGCAGCTGTAACTGACAGCCCACACCTGAAAATTCACCCACAGCTACTTGGAGATGCTGTCATTCCTTCCCCCTTCACTGTGATCCTTCTATGACAGGCCAGCGGCCCCCAACCCCTCCATACTCCACTGTGCACCCTCTCACCCTCCCCGCTGCAGCCCATTGCTGCTCACTTGTTAAATAGACTCACCGTCAGTACCAGTCGCAGTAACCCGCTGACGCTCCTCCCGTCGACAGCAGGCCTGGCATGGCTTATCTGCACTTTCAGCGCGGCCAGCAAAGCCTTGACACCAACCTCAGTGATATGATTGTCTGCCACGGAAAGAGGACTCTGATTACTACTGGAACCCTAGTTGACTAGCTGTATCAACTATGATTACTTTGCTCTAGTTCTTCTTAAAAAAATTATTTCTATGTGTTTTATTTAGAGATACAGCATGGTAACAGGCTCTTCTAGCATGAACGAGATCATGCAACCCAAATACACCCATATGACCAATTCATCTACTAACCAACACGTACGACTTCAGACTGTGGGAGAAAACCAGAGCACCCTGAGGAAACCCACACGGTCACAGGAAGAACGCACAAACTTCTCACAGGCAGTGGCGGGAATTAAACCTAGGTTGCTCTGTTATACGACTATGTTGTTTTAATTCTAATTAGAACACAGAATGGTACAAACCCTTCAGCCCAGCATGTTGTACTGGACTAATTAAATTACCCATCACTTGCCCAACTAAACAAATCTCTTTTGCCTACACAATATCCACACACTCAACACTGTAAGAATTGCTGCACATATCAGCTTTGAATTTACTGCTTCTCACTTTCCATGCATGGCCTCTTGTGTTCTGTTATTTATATGGAGTTATTATACTTAAATCATGATATTTTTGTAACAATTGCATTTATGTTTTACTTGTGAATGGGGCTCTACTAGTTCCCGACTGTAATAAAATGAACGCGCACTAGAAATCCACGGCTGTATTACCCACAGTCATTGTGTACTCCAAATCTAACACCATATTGCCCACAGTCAATGCGCACTCCAAATCTAACACTGTATTACCCACAGTCAATGCGCACTCCAAATCTAAAACCGTCTTACCCACGGACAATGTGCACTCCAAATGTAACGCCGTATTGCCCACAGTCAACGCGCACTCCAAAACCACGGCCGTATTACCCACAGTCAATGCGCACTCCAAATCTAACACCATATTACCCACAGTCAATGCACACTCCAAAACTATCACCAAATTACCCACAGTGAATGCCCACTCCAAATCTAACGCCGTATTACCCAAAGTCAACGCGCACTCTGAATCTAACACCGTATGACCCGCAGTCAATGCGCACTTCAAATCTAACACCGTATTACCACGGTCAATGCGCACTCCAAATCTAACACCGTATTACCCGCAGTCAATGCGAACTCAAAATCTAACACTGTATTACCCGCAGTCAATGTGCATTCCAAATCAACGGCCCTATTACCCACAGTCAATGCCCACCTCAAATCTAACACCGTATAACCCACAGACAATGCGCACTCCAAATCTAACACCATATTACCCACAGTCAATGCCCACTCCAAATCTAAGCCTGTATTACCCACAGTCAATGCGCACTCCAAATCCACAGCCGTATTACCCGCAGTCAAAGCGCACTCCAAATCTAAGCCTGTATTACCCACAGTGAATGCGCACTTCAAATTTAACGCCGTATTGCCCACAGTCAATGCGCACTCCAAATCTAACACCGTATTACCCGCAGTCAATGCGCATCCCAAATCTAACACTGTATTACCCACAGTCAATGCACAATACAAATCTAACACTTTTTTACCCTCAGTCAATGCGCACTCCAAATCTAACGCCGTATTGCCCACAGTCAATGCGCACTCCAAATCTAACACCGTATTACCTGCAGTCTATGCGCAATCCAAATCTAACACCGTATTAACCGCAGTCAATGCAGACTCCAAATCTAACAACGTCTTACCCACAGTCAATGTGCACTCCAAATCTAACACCGTATTACCCACAGTCAATGCACACTCCAAATCTAACACCGTATTACCTGCAGTCTATGCCAATCCAACACCGTATTACCCGCAGTCAATGCACACTCCAAATCTAACAACGTCTTACCCACAGTCAATGTGGACTCCAAATCTAACACCATATTCCCCAGAGTCAATGCACACTCCAAATCTTACACCGTATTACCTGGAGTCAATGCGCACTCCAAATCTCACGCCGTATTGCCCACAGTCAATGCGCAATCCAAATGAAACACTGTATTACCCACAGTCAATGTGCACTCCAATTTCACTGCCGTATTGCCCACAGTCAATGCGCAATCCAAGCCTAAAACCGTATTACCCACAGTCAATGCGCAGTCCATATCCATGGCCTTGTTACCGACAGTCAATGCGAACTCAATATCCACGGCCGTATTGCCCAGAGTCAGTGCGCACTCCATATATAACACCATATTACCCACAGTCAATGCTCCCTCCAAATCTAACACCGTATTACCAACAGTCAATGCGCACTCCAAATCTAACACCGTATTACCCGCAGTCAATACGCACTCCAAATCTAACACTGTATTACCCGCAGTCAAGGCGCACTCCAACTCTAACACCGTATTACCCACGGTCAATGCGCATTCCAAATCTAACACCGTATTACCCGCAGTCAATGCTCACTCCAAATGTAACACCGTATTACACACAGTCAATGCGCAGTCCATATCCACGGCCTTCTTACCGACAGTCAATGTGTACTCAATATCCACGGCCGTATTGCCCACAGTCAATGCGCCCTCCAAATCTAACACCGTATTACCTGCAGTCAATGCGCACACCAAATCTAAAACCATATTACCCACAGTCAATGTGCACTCCAAATCTAACACGGTATTAGCAGATCTCAATGCGCACTCCAAATCTAACACCGTATTACCCGCAGTCAATACGCACTCCAAATCTAACACTGTATTACCCGCAGTCAAGGCGCACTCCAAATCTAACACCGTATTACCCAGGGTCAATGCGCATTCCAAATCTAACACCGTATTACCCGCAGTCAATGCTCACTCCAAATGTAACACCGTATTACCCACAGTCAATGCGCAGTCCATATCCACGGCCTTCTTACCGACAGTCAATGTGTACTCAATATCCACGGCCGTATTGCCCACAGTCAATGCGCCCTCCAAATCTAACACCGTATTACCCACAGTCAATGAGCACTCCAAGTCTAGCACCGTATTACACGCAGTCAATGTGCACTAAAAATCTAACACCGTATTACCCACTGTCAATGTGCATCCCAAATCTAACACTGTATTACCCACAGTCAATGCACAGTCAATATCCACGGCCTTATTACCGACAGTCAATGCGAACTAAAAATCCACGGCCGTATTGCCCACAGTCAATTGCACTCCAAATCTAACACCATATTCCCCAGAGTCAATGCACACTCCAAATCTTACACCATATTACCCGCAGTCAATGCGCACTCCAAATCTCACGCCGTATTGCCCACAGTCAATGACCACTCCAAATGAAACACCGTATTACCAACAGTCAATGCACACTGAAATTCCTCATCCGTATTGCCCAGAGTCAATGGGCAACCCATATCTAACACAGTATTACCTGCAGTCCATGCACACTCCAAATCAAACACCATGTTACCCACAGTCAATGCGCACTCCAAATCTAACACCGTATTACCTGCAGTCAATGCGCACACCAAATCTAACACCGTATTACACACAGTCAATGTGCACTCCAAATCTAACACGGTATTACCCGCTCTCAATGCGCACTCCAAATCGAACACCGTATTACCCACAGTCAATGTGCACTCCAATTTCACAGCGGTATTACCCACAGTCATTGCACAATCCACATCTAAAACCGTATTACCCGCAATCTATGCGCACTCCAAATCTAACACCGTATGACCCGCAGTCAATGTGCACTCCAAATCTAACACCGTATTACCCACAGTCAATGCGCACTCCAAATTAATGGTCGAATTGTCCACAGTTAATGCGCACACCAAATCCACGGCAATATTGCCCAAAATCAATGCACAGTCCAAATCCAACACCGTGATACCCACAGTCAATGCGCACTCCGAATCTAACACCGTATTACCTGCAGTCAATGCGCACTCCAAATCTAACACTTTTTTACCCACAGTCAATGCGCCCTCCAAATCTAACGCCGTATTACCCACAGTCAAGGCGCACTCCAAATCTAACATCGTATTACCTGCAGTCTACGCGCAATCCAAATCTAACACCGTATTACTCGCAGTCAATGCACACTCCAAATCTAACATTGTATTACCCACAGTCAATGTGCATTCCAAATGTAACAATGTATTACCCACAGTCAATGCGCAGTCCAGATCCACGGCCTTATTACTGACAGTCAATGCGAACTCAAAATCCACGGCCGTATTGCCCACAGACAATGCGAACTCCATATATAACACCATATTACCCACAGTCAATGCGCACTCCAAATCTAACACTGTATTACCTGCAGTCAATGCACACACCAAATCTAAAACCATATTACCCACAGTCAATGTGCACTCCAAATCTAACACGGTATTACCCGCAGTCTATGCGCACTCAAAATCAACGGCCGTGTTGCCCACAGTCAATTTGCACTCCAAATCTAACACCATATTCCCGAGAGTCAATGCACACTCCAAATCTTACACCGTATTACCCTCAGTCAATGCGCACCCCAAATCTCTCGCCGTATTGCCCACAGTCAATGCGCAATCCAAATGAAACACTGTATTACCCACAGTCAATGTGCACTCCAATTTCACAGCCGTATTGCCCACAGACAATGCGCAATCCAAATGAAACACTGTATTACCCACGGTCAATGCGCACTCCAAATCTAACACCGTATTACCCGCAGATAATGCTGACTCCAAATGTAACACCGTATTACCCACAGTCAATGCGCAGTCAATATCCACGGCCTTATTACCGACAGTCAATGCGAATTCAAAATCCACGGCCGTATTGCCCACAGTCAATGCACACTCCAAATCCACGGCCGTATTGCCCACAGTCAATGCGCACTCCAAATCTAACACCGTATTACCTGCAGTCTATGCGCACTCCAAATCTAACACCGTATTACCCGCAGTCAATGCGCATCCCAAATCTAACACTGTATTACCCACAGTCAATGCACAATACAAATCTAACACTTTTTTACCCTCAGTCAATCCGCACTCCAAATCTAACGCCGTATTGCCCACAGTCAATGCACACTCCAAATCCACGGCCGTATTGCGCACAGTCAATGCGCACTCCAAATCTAACACCGTATTACCTGCAGTCTATGCGCACTCCAAATCTAACACCGTATTACCCACAGTCAATGCGCATCCCAAATCTAACACTGTATTACCCACAGTCAATGCACAATACAAATCTAACACTTTTTTACCCTCAGTCAATGCGCACTCCAAATCTAACGCGGTATTGCCCACAGTCAATGCGCACTCCAAATCTAACACCGTATTACCTGCAGTCTATGCGCAATCCAAATCTAACACCGTATTAACCGCAGTCAATGCAGACTCCAAATCTAACAACGTCTTACCCACAGTCAATGCGCAGTCCATATCCACGGCCTTGTTACCGACAGTCAATGCGAACTCAATATCCACGGCCATACTGCCCACAGCGAATGCGCACTACATATATAATACCATATTACCCACAGTCAATGCGCCCTCCAAATCTAACACCGTATTACCCGCTCTCAATGCGCACACCAAATCTAACACTGTATTACACACAGTCAATGAACACACCAAATCTAACACCGTATTACCTGCAGTCTCTGCGCACTCCAAATCCCACGCCGTATTGCCCACAGTCAATGCGCAATCCAAATGAAACACTATTACCCACAGACAATGTGCACTCCATATCTAACGCCATATTGCCCACAGTCAATGCACACTCCAAATCTAACACCGTATTACCTGCAGTCTATGCCAATCCAACACCGTATTACCCGCAGTCAATGCACACTCCAAATCTAACAACGTCTTACCCACAGTCAATGTGGACTCCAAATCTAACACCATATTCCCCAGAGTCACTGCACACTCCAAATCTTACACCGTATTACCTGGAGTCAATGCGCACTCCAAATCTCACGCCGTATTGCCCACAGTCAATGCGCAATCCAAATGAAACACTGTATTACCCACAGTCAATGTGCACTCCAATTTCACTGCCGTATTGCCCACAGTCAATGCGCAATCCAAGCCTAAAACCGTATTACCCACAGTCAATGCGCAGTCCATATCCACGGCCTTGTTACCGACAGTCAATGCGAACTCAATATCCACGGCCGTATTGCCCAGAGTCAGTGCGCACTCCATATATAACACCATATTACCCACAGTCAATGCTCCCTCCAAATCTAACACCGTATTACCAACAGTCAATGCGCACTCCAAATCTAACACCGTATTACCCGCAGTCAATACGCACTCCAAATCTAACACTGTATTACCCGCAGTCAAGGCGCACTCCAAATCTAACACCGTATTACCCAGGGTCAATGCGCAATCCAAATCTAACACCGTATTAACCGCAGTCAATGCAGACTCCAAATCTAACAACGTCTTACCCACAGTCAATGCGCAGTCCATATCCACGGCCTTGTTACCGACAGTCAATGCGAACTCAATATCCACGGCCATACTGCCCACAGCGAATGCGCACTACATATATAATACCATATTACCCACAGTCAATGCGCCCTCCAAATCTAACACCGTATTACCAGCAGTCAATGCGCACTGAAATTCCACATCCATATTGCCCATAGTGAATGCACAACCCATATCTAACACCGTATTACCTGCAGTCCATGCGCATTCCAAATCAAACACCGTATTACCCACAGTCAATGGGCACTCCAAATCTTACACCATGTTACTCACAGTCAATGCGCACTCCAAATCTAACACCGTATTACCCGCTCTCAATGCGCACACCAAATCTAACACTGTATTACACACAGTCAATGAACACACCAAATCTAACACCGTATTACCTGCAGTCTCTGCGCACTCCAAATCCCACGCCGTATTGCCCACAGTCAATGCGCAATCCAAATGAAACACTGTATTACCCACAGACAATGTGCACTCCATATCTAACGCCATATTGCCCACAGTCAATGCACACTCCAAATCTAACACCGTATTACCTGCAGTCTATGCCAATCCAACACCGTATTACCCGCAGTCAATGCACACTCCAAATCTAACAACGTCTTACCCACAGTCAATGTGGACTCCAAATCTAACACCATATTCCCCAGAGTCACTGCACACTCCAAATCTTACACCGTATTACCTGGAGTCAATGCGCACTCCAAATCTCACGCCGTATTGCCCACAGTCAATGCGCAATCCAAATGAAACACTGTATTACCCACAGTCAATGTGCACTCCAATTTCACTGCCGTATTGCCCACAGTCAATGCGCAATCCAAGCCTAAAACCGTATTACCCACAGTCAATGCGCAGTCCATATCCATGGCCTTGTTACCGACAGTCAATGCGAACTCAATATCCACGGCCGTATTGCCCAGAGTCAGTGCGCACTCCATATATAACACCATATTACCCACAGTCAATGCTCCCTCCAAATCTAACACCGTATTACCAACAGTCAATGCGCACTCCAAATCTAACACCGTATTACCCGCAGTCAATACGCACTCCAAATCTAACACTGTATTACCCGCAGTCAAGGCGCACTCCAACTCTAACACCGTATTACCCACGGTCAATGCGCATTCCAAATCTAACACCGTATTACCCGCAGTCAATGCTCACTCCAAATGTAACACCGTATTACACACAGTCAATGCGCAGTCCATATCCACGGCCTTCTTACCGACAGTCAATGTGTACTCAATATCCACGGCCGTATTGCCCACAGTCAATGCGCCCTCCAAATCTAACACCGTATTACCTGCAGTCAATGCGCACACCAAATCTAAAACCATATTACCCACAGTCAATGTGCACTCCAAATCTAACACGGTATTAGCAGATCTCAATGCGCACTCCAAATCTAACACCGTATTACCCGCAGTCAATACGCACTCCAAATCTAACACTGTATTACCCGCAGTCAAGGCGCACTCCAAATCTAACACCGTATTACCCAGGGTCAATGCGCATTCCAAATCTAACACCGTATTACCCGCAGTCAATGCTCACTCCAAATGTAACACCGTATTACCCACAGTCAATGCGCAGTCCATATCCACGGCCTTCTTACCGACAGTCAATGTGTACTCAATATCCACGGCCGTATTGCCCACAGTCAATGCGCCCTCCAAATCTAACACCGTATTACCCACAGTCAATGAGCACTCCAAGTCTAGCACCGTATTACACGCAGTCAATGTGCACTAAAAATCTAACACCGTATTACCCACTGTCAATGTGCATCCCAAATCTAACACTGTATTACCCACAGTCAATGCACAGTCAATATCCACGGCCTTATTACCGACAGTCAATGCGAACTAAAAATCCACGGCCGTATTGCCCACAGTCAATTGCACTCCAAATCTAACACCATATTCCCCAGAGTCAATGCACACTCCAAATCTTACACCATATTACCCGCAGTCAATGCGCACTCCAAATCTCACGCCGTATTGCCCACAGTCAATGACCACTCCAAATGAAACACCGTATTACCAACAGTCAATGCACACTGAAATTCCTCATCCGTATTGCCCAGAGTCAATGGGCAACCCATATCTAACACAGTATTACCTGCAGTCCATGCACACTCCAAATCAAACACCATGTTACCCACAGTCAATGCGCACTCCAAATCTAACACCGTATTACCTGCAGTCAATGCGCACACCAAATCTAACACCGTATTACACACAGTCAATGTGCACTCCAAATCTAACACGGTATTACCCGCTCTCAATGCGCACTCCAAATCGAACACCGTATTACCCACAGTCAATGTGCACTCCAAATCTAACACGGTATTACCCGCTCTCAATGCGCACTCCAAATCTAACACCGTATTACCCGCAGTCAATACGCACTCCAAATCTAACACTGTATTACCCGCAGTCAAGGCGCACTCCAAATCTAACACCGTATTACCCAGGGTCAATGCGCATTCCAAATCTAACACCGTATTACCCGCAGTCAATGCTCACTCCAAATGTAACACCGTATTACCCACAGTCAATGCGCAGTCCATATCCACGGCCTTCTTACCGACAGTCAATGTGTACTCAATATCCACGGCCGTATTGCCCACAGTCAATGCGCCCTCCAAATCTAACACCGTATTACCCACAGTCAATGAGCACTCCAAGTCTAGCACCGTATTACACGCAGTCAATGTGCACTAAAAATCTAACACCGTATTACCCACTGTCAATGTGCATCCCAAATCTAACACTGTATTACCCACAGTCAATGCACAGTCAATATCCACGGCCTTATTACCGACAGTCAATGCGAACTAAAAATCCACGGCCGTATTGCCCACAGTCAATTGCACTCCAAATCTAACACCATATTCCCCAGAGTCAATGCACACTCCAAATCTTACACCATATTACCCGCAGTCAATGCGCACTCCAAATCTCACGCCGTATTGCCCACAGTCAATGACCACTCCAAATGAAACACCGTATTACCAACAGTCAATGCACACTGAAATTCCTCATCCGTATTGCCCAGAGTCAATGGGCAACCCATATCTAACACAGTATTACCTGCAGTCCATGCACACTCCAAATCAAACACCATGTTACCCACAGTCAATGCGCACTCCAAATCTAACACCGTATTACCTGCAGTCAATGCGCACACCAAATCTAACACCGTATTACACACAGTCAATGTGCACTCCAAATCTAACACGGTATTACCCGCTCTCAATGCGCACTCCAAATCGAACACCGTATTACCCACAGTCAATGTGCACTCCAATTTCACAGCCGTATTACCCACAGTCATTGCACAATCCACATCTAAAACCGTATTACCCGCAATCTATGCGCACTCCAAATCTAACACCGTATGACCCGCAGTCAATGTGCACTCCAAATCTAACACCGTATTACCCACAGTCAATGCGCACTCCAAATTAATGGTCGAATTGTCCACAGTTAATGCGCACACCAAATCCACGGCAATATTGCCCAAAATCAATGCACAGTCCAAATCCAACACCGTGATACCCACAGTCAATGCGCACTCCGAATCTAACACCGTATTACCTGCAGTCAATGCGCACTCCAAATCTAACACTTTTTTACCCACAGTCAATGCGCCCTCCAAATCTAACGCCGTATTACCCACAGTCAAGGCGCACTCCAAATCTAACATCGTATTACCTGCAGTCTACGCGCAATCCAAATCTAACACCGTATTACTCGCAGTCAATGCACACTCCAAATCTAACATTGTATTACCCACAGTCAATGTGCATTCCAAATGTAACAATGTATTACCCACAGTCAATGCGCAGTCCAGATCCACGGCCTTATTACTGACAGTCAATGCGAACTCAAAATCCACGGCCGTATTGCCCACAGACAATGCGAACTCCATATATAACACCATATTACCCACAGTCAATGCACACTCCAAATCTAACACTGTATTACCTGCAGTCAATGCACACACCAAATCTAAAACCATATTACCCACAGTCAATGTGCACTCCAAATCTAACACGGTATTACCCGCAGTCTATGCGCACTCAAAATCAACGGCCGTGTTGCCCACAGTCAATTTGCACTCCAAATCTAACACCATATTCCCGAGAGTCAATGCACACTCCAAATCTTACACCGTATTACCCTCAGTCAATGCGCACCCCAAATCTCTCGCCGTATTGCCCACAGTCAATGCGCAATCCAAATGAAACACTGTATTACCCACAGTCAATGTGCACTCCAATTTCACAGCCGTATTGCCCACAGACAATGCGCAATCCAAATGAAACACTGTATTACCCACGGTCAATGCGCACTCCAAATCTAACACCGTATTACCCGCAGATAATGCTGACTCCAAATGTAACACCGTATTACCCACAATCAATGCGCAGTCAATATCCACGGCCTTATTACCGACAGTCAATGCGAATTCAAAATCCACGGCCGTATTGCCCACAGTCAATGCACACTCCAAATCCACGGCCGTATTGCCCACAGTCAATGCGCACTCCAAATCTAACACCGTATTACCTGCAGTCTATGCGCACTCCAAATCTAACACCGTATTACCCGCAGTCAATGCGCATCCCAAATCTAACACTGTATTACCCACAGTCAATGCACAATACAAATCTAACACTTTTTTACCCTCAGTCAATCCGCACTCCAAATCTAACGCCGTATTGCCCACAGTCAATGCACACTCCAAATCCACGGCCGTATTGCGCACAGTCAATGCGCACTCCAAATCTAACACCGTATTACCTGCAGTCTATGCGCACTCCAAATCTAACACCGTATTACCCACAGTCAATGCGCATCCCAAATCTAACACTGTATTACCCACAGTCAATGCACAATACAAATCTAACACTTTTTTACCCTCAGTCAATGCGCACTCCAAATCTAACGCGGTATTGCCCACAGTCAATGCGCACTCCAAATCTAACACCGTATTACCTGCAGTCTATGCGCAATCCAAATCTAACACCGTATTAACCGCAGTCAATGCAGACTCCAAATCTAACAACGTCTTACCCACAGTCAATGCGCAGTCCATATCCACGGCCTTGTTACCGACAGTCAATGCGAACTCAATATCCACGGCCATACTGCCCACAGCGAATGCGCACTACATATATAATACCATATTACCCACAGTCAATGCGCCCTCCAAATCTAACACCGTATTACCCGCTCTCTATGCGCACACCAAATCTAACACTGTATTACACACAGTCAATGAACACACCAAATCTAACACCGTATTACCTGCAGTCTCTGCGCACTCCAAATCCCACGCCGTATTGCCCACAGTCAATGCGCAATCCAAATGAAACACTGTATTACCCACAGACAATGTGCACTCCATATCTAACGCCATATTGCCCACAGTCAATGCACACTCCAAATCTAACACCGTATTACCTGCAGTCTATGCCAATCCAACACCGTATTACCCGCAGTCAATGCACACTCCAAATCTAACAACGTCTTACCCACAGTCAATGTGGACTCCAAATCTAACACCATATTCCCCAGAGTCACTGCACACTCCAAATCTTACACCGTATTACCTGGAGTCAATGCGCACTCCAAATCTCACGCCGTATTGCCCACAGTCAATGCGCAATCCAAATGAAACACTGTATTACCCACAGTCAATGTGCACTCCAATTTCACTGCCGTATTGCCCACAGTCAATGCGCAATCCAAGCCTAAAACCGTATTACCCACAGTCAATGCGCAGTCCATATCCACGGCCTTGTTACCGACAGTCAATGCGAACTCAATATCCACGGCCGTATTGCCCAGAGTCAGTGCGCACTCCATATATAACACCATATTACCCACAGTCAATGCTCCCTCCAAATCTAACACCGTATTACCAACAGTCAATGCGCACTCCAAATCTAACACCGTATTACCCGCAGTCAATACGCACTCCAAATCTAACACTGTATTACCCGCAGTCAAGGCGCACTCCAAATCTAACACCGTATTACCCAGGGTCAATGCGCAATCCAAATCTAACACCGTATTAACCGCAGTCAATGCAGACTCCAAATCTAACAACGTCTTACCCACAGTCAATGCGCAGTCCATATCCACGGCCTTGTTACCGACAGTCAATGCGAACTCAATATCCACGGCCATACTGCCCACAGCGAATGCGCACTACATATATAATACCATATTACCCACAGTCAATGCGCCCTCCAAATCTAACACCGTATTACCAGCAGTCAATGCGCACTGAAATTCCACATCCATATTGCCCATAGTGAATGCACAACCCATATCTAACACCGTATTACCTGCAGTCCATGCGCATTCCAAATCAAACACCGTATTACCCACAGTCAATGGGCACTCCAAATCTTACACCATGTTACTCACAGTCAATGCGCACTCCAAATCTAACACCGTATTACCCGCTCTCAATGCGCACACCAAATCTAACACTGTATTACACACAGTCAATGAACACACCAAATCTAACACCGTATTACCTGCAGTCTCTGCGCACTCCAAATCCCACGCCGTATTGCCCACAGTCAATGCGCAATCCAAATGAAACACTGTATTACCCACAGACAATGTGCACTCCATATCTAACGCCATATTGCCCACAGTCAATGCACACTCCAAATCTAACACCGTATTACCTGCAGTCTATGCCAATCCAACACCGTATTACCCGCAGTCAATGCACACTCCAAATCTAACAACGTCTTACCCACAGTCAATGTGGACTCCAAATCTAACACCATATTCCCCAGAGTCACTGCACACTCCAAATCTTACACCGTATTACCTGGAGTCAATGCGCACTCCAAATCTCACGCCGTATTGCCCACAGTCAATGCGCAATCCAAATGAAACACTGTATTACCCACAGTCAATGTGCACTCCAATTTCACTGCCGTATTGCCCACAGTCAATGCGCAATCCAAGCCTAAAACCGTATTACCCACAGTCAATGCGCAGTCCATATCCACGGCCTTGTTACCGACAGTCAATGCGAACTCAATATCCACGGCCGTATTGCCCAGAGTCAGTGCGCACTCCATATATAACACCATATTACCCACAGTCAATGCTCCCTCCAAATCTAACACCGTATTACCAACAGTCAATGCGCACTCCAAATCTAACACCGTATTACCCGCAGTCAATACGCACTCCAAATCTAACACTGTATTACCCGCAGTCAAGGCGCACTCCAACTCTAACACCGTATTACCCACGGTCAATGCGCATTCCAAATCTAACACCGTATTACCCGCAGTCAATGCTCACTCCAAATGTAACACCGTATTACACACAGTCAATGCGCAGTCCATATCCACGGCCTTCTTACCGACAGTCAATGTGTACTCAATATCCACGGCCGTATTGCCCACAGTCAATGCGCCCTCCAAATCTAACACCGTATTACCAACAGTCAATGCGCACTGAAATTCCACATCTGTATTGCCCACAGTCAATGCACAACCCATATCTAACACAGTATCACCTGCCGTCCATGCGCACTCCAAATCAAACACCGTATTACCATCAGTCAATGTGCACTCCAAATCGTACACCATATAACCCATAGTCAATGCGCACTCCAAATCTAACACCGTATTACCTGCAGTCAATGCGCACACCAAATCTAAAACCGTATTACCCACAGTCAATGTGCACTCCAAATCTAACACGGTATTAGCAGATCTCAATGCGCACTCCAAATCTAAAACCGTATTACACACAGTCAATGCGCACTCCAAATCTAACACCGTATTACCTGCAGACAATGCTGACTCCAAATGTAACACCGTATTACCCACAGTCAATGCGCAGTCAATATCCACGTCCTTATTACCGACAATCAATGCAAACTCAAAATCCACGGCCGTATTGCCCACAGTCAATGCACACTCCAAATCCACGGCCGTATTGCCCACAGTCAATGCGCACTACAAATCTAACACCGTATTACCCACAGTCAATGAGCACTCCAAGTCTAGCACAGTATTACACGCAGTCAATGCGCACTACAAATCTAACACTGTATTACCCACAGTCAATGCGCAGTCCATATCCACGGCCTTCTTACCGACAGTCAATGTGTACTCAATATCCACGGCCGTATTGCCCACAGTCAATGCGCCCTCCAAATCTAACACCGTATTACCAACAGTCAATGCGCACTGAAATTCCACATCTGTATTGCCCACAGTCAATGCACAACGCATATCTAACACAGTATCACCTGCCGTCCATGCGCACTCCAAATCAAACACCGTATTACCATCAGTCAATGTGCACTCCAAATCGTACACCATATAACCCACAGTCAATGTGCACTCCAAATCTAACACCGTATTACCTGCTGTCAATGCGCACACCAAGTCTAAAACCGTATTACCCACAGTCAATGTGCACTCCAAATCTAAAACCGTATTACACACAATGCGCACTCCAAATCTAACACCGTATTATCTGCAGACAATGCTGACTACAAATGTAACACCGTATTACCCACAGTCAATGCGCAGTCAATATCCACGTCCTTATTACCGACAATCAATGTGAACTCAAAATCCACGGCCGTATTGCGCACAGTCAATGCACACTCCAAATCCACGGCCGTATTGCCCACAGTCAATGCGCACACCAAATCTAAAACCGTATTACCCACAGTCAATGCGCACTCCAAATCTAAAACCATATTACACACAATGCGCACTCCAAATCTAACACCGTATTACCTGCAGACAATGCTGACTCCAAATGTAACACCGTATTACCCACAGTCAATGCGCAGTCAATATCCACGTCCTTATTACCGACAATCAATAAGAACTCAAAATCCACGGCCGTATTGCCCACAGTCAATGCACACTCCAAATCCACGGCCGTATTGCCCACAGTCAATGCGCACTCCAAATCTAACACCGTATTACCCACAGTCAATGAGCACTCCAAGTCTAGCACAGTATTACACGCAGTCAATGCGCACTACAAATCTAACACCGTATTACCCACTGTCAATGCGCATCCCAAATCTAACACTGTATTACCCACAGTCAATGCGCAATACAAATCTAACACTTTTTTACCCTCAGTCAATGCGCCGTCCAAATCTAACGCCGTATTGCCCACAGTCAATGTGCATTCCAAATCTAACACCGTATTACCCGCAGTCAATGCTGACTCCAAATGTAACACCGTATTACCCACAGTCAATGCGCACTCCAAATCTAACACCGTATTACCTGCAGTCAATGCGCACTTCAAATCTAACACCGTATTACCCACGGTCAATGCGCAATCCAAATGAAACACTGTATTACCCACGGTCAATGCGCACTCCAAATCTAACACCGTGTTACCCGCAGATAATGCTGACTCCAAATGTAACACCGTATTACCCACAGTCAATGCGCAGTCAATATCCATGGCCTTATTACCGACAGTCAATGCGAACTCAAAATCCACGGCCGTATTGCCCACAGTCAATGCACACTCCAAATCCACGGCCGTATTGCCCACAGTCAATGCGCACTCCAAATCTAACACCGTATTACCCACTGTCAATGTGCATCCCAAATCTAACACTGTATTACCCACAGTCAATGCGCAATACAAATCTAACACTTTTTTACCCTCAGTCAATGCGCAGTCCAAATCTAACGCCGTATTGCCCACAGTCAATGTCCACTCAAAATCTAACACAGTATTACCCGCAATCAATGCTGACTCCAAATGTAACACCGTATTACCCACAGTCAATGCAGAGTCAATATCCACGGCCTTATTACCGACAGTCAATGCGAACTAAAAATCCACGGCCGTATTGCCCACAGTCAATTGCACTCCAAATCTAACACCATATTCCCCAGAGTCAATGCACACTCCAAATCTCACGCCGTATTGCCCACCGTCAATGACCACTCCAAATGAAACACCGTATTACCAACAGTCAATGCACACTGAAATTCCTCATCCGTATTGCCCAGAGTCAATGCGCAACCCATATCTAACACAGTATTACCTGCAGTCCATGCACACTCCAAATCAAACACCATATTACCCACAGTCAATGCGCACTCCAAATCTAACACCGTATTACCTGCAGTCAATGCGCACACCAAATCTAACACCGTATTACACACAGTCAATGTGCACTCCAAATCTAACACGGTATTACCCGCTCTCAATGCGCACTCCAAATCGAACACCGTATTACCCACAGTCAATGTGCACTCCAATTTCACAGCCGTATTACCCACAGTCATTGCACAATCCACATCTAAAACCGTATTACCCGCAATCTATGCACACTCCAAATCTAACACCGTATGACCCGCAGTCAATGTGCACTCCAAATCTAACACCGTATTACCCACAGTCAATGCGCACTCCAAATTAATGGTCGAATTGTCCACAGTTAATGCGCACACCAAATCCACGGCAATATTGCCCAAAATCAATGCACAGTCCAAATCCAACACCGTGATACCCACAGTCAATGCGCACTCCAAATCTAACACCGTATTACCTGCAGTCAATGCGCACTCCAAATCTAACACTTTTTTACCCACAGTCAATGCGCCCTCCAAATCTAACGCCGTATTACCCACAGTCAAGGCGCACTCCAAATCTAACATCGTATTACCTGCAGTCTACGCGCAATCCAAATCTAACACCGTATTACTCGCAGTCAATGCACACTCCAAATCTAGCATTGTATTACCCACAGTCAATGTGCATTCCAAATGTAACAATGTATTACCCACAGTCAATGCGCAGTCCAGATCCACGGCCTTATTACTGACAGTCAATGCGAACTCAAAATCCACGGCCGTATTGCCCACAGACAATGCGAACTCCATATATAACACCATATTACCCACAGTCAATGCGCACTCCAAATCTAACACTGTATTACCTGCAGTCAATGCGCACACCAAATCTAAAACCATATTACCCACAGTCAATGTGCACTCCAAATCTAACACGGTATTACCCGAAGTCTATGCGCACTCAAAATCAATGGCCGTGTTGCCCACAGTCAATTTGCACTCCAAATCTAACACCATATTCCCGAGAGTCAATGCACACTCCAAATCTTACACCGTATTACCCTCAGTCAATGCGCACCCCAAATCTCACGCCGTATTGCCCACAGTCAATGCGCAATCCAAATGAAACACTGTATTACCCACAGTCAATGTGCACTCCAATTTCACAGCCGTATTGCCCACAGACAATGCGCAATCCAAATGAAACACTGTATTACCCACGGTCAATGCGCACTCCAAATCTAACACCGTATTACCCGCAGATAATGCTGACTTCAAATGTAACACCGTATTACCCACAGTCAATGCGCAGTCAATATCCACGGCCTTATTACCGACAGTCAATGCGAATTCAAAATCCACGGCCGTATTGCCCACAGTCAATGCACACTCCAAATCCACGGCCGTATTGCCCACAGTCAATGTGCACTCCAAATCTAACACCGTATTACCTGCAGTCTATGCGCACTCCAAATCTAACACCGTATTACCCGCAGTCAATGCGCATCCCAAATCTAACACTGTATTACCCACAGTCAATGCACAATACAAATCTAACACTTTTTTACCCTCAGTCAATGCGCACTCCAAATCTAACGCCGTATTGCCCACAGTCAATGCACACTCCAAATCCACGGCCGTATTGCCCACAGTCAGTGCGCACTCCAAATCTAACACCGTATTACCTGCAGTCTATGCGCAATCCAAATCTAACACCGTATTACCCGCAGTCAATGCGCATCCCAAATCTAACACTGTATTACCCACAGTCAATGCACAATACAAATCTAACACTTTTTTACCCTCAGTCAATGCGCACTCCAAATCTAACGCCGTATTGCCCACAGTCAATGCGCACTCCAAATCTAACACCGTATTACCTGCAGTCTATGCGCAATCCAAATCTAACACCGTATTAACCGCAGTCAATGCAGACTCCAAATCTAACAACGTCTTACCCACAGTCAATGTGCACTCCAAATCTAACACCGTATTACCCACAGTCAATGCACACTCCAAATCTAACACCGTATTACCTGCAGTCTATGCCAATCCAACACCGTATTACCCGCAGTCAATGCACACTCCAAATCTAACAACGTCTTACCCACAGTCAATGTGGACTCCAAATCTAACACCATATTCCCCAGAGTCAATGCACACTCCAAATCTTACACCGTATTACCTGGAGTCAATGCGCACTCCAAATCTCACGCCGTATTGCCCACAGTCAATGCGCAATCCAAATGAAACACTGTATTACCCACAGTCAATGTGCACTCCAATTTCACTGCCGTATTGCCCACAGTCATTGCGCAATCCAACCCTAAAACCGTATTACCCACAGTCAATGCGCAGTCCATATCCACGGCCTTGTTACCGACAGTCAATGCGAACTCAATATCCACGGCCGTATTGCCCAGAGTCAGTGCGCACTCCATATATAACACCATATTACCCACAGTCAATGCTCCCTCCAAATCTAACACCGTATTACCAACAGTCAATGCGCACTCCAAATCTAACACCGTATTACCCGCAGTCAAGGCGCATTCCAAATCTAACACCGTATTACCCGCAGTCAATGCTCACCCCAAATGTAACACCGTATTACCCACAGTCAATGCGCAGTCCATATCCACGGCCTTCTTACCGACAGTCAATGTGTACTCAATATCCACGGCCGTATTGCTCACAGTCGATGCGCCCTCCAAATCTAACACCGTGTTACCAACAGTCAATGCGCACTGAAATTCCACATCTGTATTGCCCACAGTCAATGCACAACGCATATCTAACACAGTATCACCTGCCGTCCATGCGCACTCCAAATCATACACCGTATTACCATCAGTCAATGTGCACTCCAGATCGTACACCATATAACCCACAGTCAATGCGCACTCCAAATCTAACACCGTATTACCTGCAGTCAATGCGCACACCAAATCTAAAACCATATTACCCACAGTCAATGTGCACTCCAAATCTAACACGGTATTAGCAGATCTCAATGCGCACTCCAAATCTAACACCGTATTACCCGCAGTCAATACGCACTCCAAATCTAACACTGTATTACCCGCAGTCAAGGCGCACTCCAAATCTAACACCGTATTACCCACGGTCAATGCGCATTCCAAATCTAACACCGTATTACCCGCAGTCAATGCTCACTCCAAATGTAACACCGTATTACCCACAGTCAATGCTCACTCCAAATGTAACACCGTATTACCCACAGTCAATGCGCAGTCCATATCCACGGCCTTCTTACCGACAGTCAATGTGTACTCAATATCCACGGCCGTATTGCCCACAGTCAATGCGCCCTCCAAATCTAACACCGTATTACCCACAGTCAATGAGCACTCCAAGTCTAGCACCGTATTACACGCAGTCAATGTGCACTAAAAATCTAACACCGTATTACCCACTGTCAATGTGCATCCCAAATCTAACACTGTATTACCCACAGTCAATGCGCAATACAAATCTAACACTTTTTTACCCTCAGTCAATGCGCAGTCCAAATCTAACGCCGTATTGCCCACAGTCAATGTGCACTCCAAATCTAACACAGTATTACCCGCAGTCAATGCTGACTCCAAATGTAACACCGTATTACCCACAGTCAATGCACAGTCAATATCCACGGCCTTATTACCGACAGTCAATGCGAACTAAAAATCCACGGCCGTATTGCCCACAGTCAATTGCACTCCAAATCTAACACCATATTCCCCAGAGTCAATGCACACTCCAAATCTTACACCATATTACCCGCAGTCAATGCGCACTCCAAATCTCACGCCGTATTGCCCACAGTCAATGACCACTCCAAATGAAACACCGTATTACCAACAGTCAATGCACACTGAAATTCCTCATCCGTATTGCCCAGAGTCAATGCGCAACCCATATCTAACACAGTATTACCTGCAGTCCATGCACACTCCAAATCAAACACCATATTACCCACAGTCAATGCGCACTCCAAATCTAACACCGTATTACCTGCAGTCAATGCGCACACCAAATCTAACACCGTATTACACACAGTCAATGTGCACTCCAAATCTAACACGGTATTACCCGCTCTCAATGCGCACTCCAAATCGAACACCGTATTACCCACAGTCAATGTGCACTCCAATTTCACAGCCGTATTACCCACAGTCATTGCACAATCCACATCTAAAACCGTATTACCCGCAATCTATGCGCACTCCAAATCTAACACCGTATGACCCGCAGTCAATGTGCACTCCAAATCTAACACCGTATTACCCACAGTCAATGCGCACTCCAAATTAATGGTCGAATTGTCCACAGTTAATGCGCACACCAAATCCACGGCAATATTGCCCAAAATCAATGCACAGTCCAAATCCAACACCGTGATACCCACAGTCAATGCGCACTCCAAATCTAACACCGTATTACCTGCAGTCAATGTGCACTCCAAATCTAACACCGTATTACCCACAGTCAATGCGCACTCCAAATTAATGGTCGAATTGTCCACAGTTAATGCGCACACCAAATCCACGGCAATATTGCCCAAAATCAATGCACAGTCCAAATCCAACACCGTGATACCCACAGTCAATGCGCACTCCAAATCTAACACCGTATTACCTGCAGTCAATGCGCACTCCAAATCTAACACTTTTTTACCCACAGTCAATGCGCCCTCCAAATCTAACGCCGTATTACCCACAGTCAAGGCGCACTCCAAATCTAACACCGTATTACCCGCAGTCAATGCGCATCCCAAATCTAACACTGTATTACCCACAGTCAATGCACAATACAAATCTAACACTTTTTTACCCTCAGTCAATGCGCACTCCAAATCTAACGCTGTATTACCCACAGTCAATGCACACTCCAAATCCACGGCCGTATTGCCCACAGTCAATGCGCACTCCAAATCTAACACCGTATTACCTGCAGTCTATGCGCACTCCAAATCTAACACCGTATTACCCGCAGTCAATGCGCATCCCAAATCTAACACTGTATTACCCACAGTCAATGCACAATACAAATCTAACACTTTTTTACCCTCAGTCAATGCGCACTCCAAATCTAACGCCGTATTGCCCACAGTCAATGCGCACTCCAAATCTAACACCGTATTACCTGCAGTCTATGCGCAATCCAAATCTAACACCGTATTAACCGCAGTCAATGCAGACTCCAAATCTAACAACGTCTTACCCACAGTCAATGTGCACTCCAAATCTAACACCGTATTACCCACAGTCAATGCACACTCCAAATCTAACTCCGTATTACCTGCAGTCTATGCCAATCCAACACCGTATTACCCGCAGTCAATGCACACTCCAAATCTAACAACGTCTTACCCACAGTCAATGTGGACTCCAAATCTAACACCATATTCCCCAGAGTCAATGCACACTCCAAATCTTACACCATATTACCTGGAGTCAATGCGCACTCCAAATCTCACGCCATATTGCCCACAGTCAATGCGCAATCCAAATGAAACACTGTATTACCCACAGTCAATGTGCACTCCAATTTCACTGCCGTATTGCCCACAGTCATTGCGCAATCCAAGCCTAAAACCGTATTACCCACAGTCAATGCGCAGTCCATATCCACGGCCTTGTTACCGACAGTCAATGCGAACTCAATATCCACGGCCGTATTGCCCAGAGTCAGAGCGCACTCCATATATAACACCATATTACCCACAGTCAATGCTCCCTCCAAATCTAACACCGTATTACCCGCAGTCAAGGCGCATTCCAAATCTAACACCGTATTACCCGCAGTCAATGCTCACTCCAAATGTAACACCGTATTACCCACAGTCAATGCGCAGTCCATATCCACGGCCTTCTTACCGATAGTCAATGTGTACTCAATATCCACCGCCGTATTGCTCACAGTCGATGCGCCCTCCAAATCTAACACCGTGTTACCAACAGTCAATGCGCACTGAAATTCCACATCAGTATTGCCCACAGTCAATGCACAACGCATATCTAACACAGTATCACCTGCCGTCCATGCGCACTCCAAATCAAACACCGTATTACCATCAGTCAATGTGCACTCCAAATCGTACACCATATAACCCACAGTCAATGCGCACTCCAAATCTAACACCGTATTACCTGCAGTCAATGCGCACACCAAATCTAAAACCATATTACCCACAGTCAATGTGCACTCCAAATCTAACACGGTATTAGCAGATCTCAATGCGCACTCCAAATCTAACACCGTATTACCCGCAGTCAATACGCACTCCAAATCTAACACTGTATTACCCGCAGTCAAGGCGCACTCCAAATCTAACACCGTATTACCCAGGGTCAATGCGCATTCCAAATCTAACACCGTATTACCCGCAGTCAATGCTCACTCCAAATGTAACACCGTATTACCCACAGTCAATGCGCAGTCCATATCCACGGCCTTCTTACCGACAGTCAATGTGTACTCAATATCCACGGCCGTATTGCCCACAGTCAATGCGCCCTCCAAATCTAACACCGTATTACCCACAGTCAATGAGCACTCCAAGTCTAGCACCGTATTACCCACAGTCAATGCGCAATACAAATCTAACACTTTTTTACCCTCAGTCAATGCGCAGTCCAAATCTAACGCCGTATTGCCCACAGTCAATGTGCACTCCAAATCTAACACAGTATTACCCGCAGTCAATGCTGACTCCAAATGTAACACTGTATTACCCACAGTCAATGCACAGTCAATATCCACGGCCTTATTACCGACAGTCAATGCGAACTAAAAATCCACGGCCGTATTGCCCACAGTCAATTGCACTCCAAATCTAACACCATATTCCCCAGAGTCAATGCACACTCCAAATCTTACACCATATTACCCGCAGTCAATGCGCACTCCAAATCTCACGCCGTATTGCCCACAGTCAATGACCACTCCAAATGAAACACCATATTACCAACAGTCAATGCACACTGAAATTCCTCATCCGTATTGCCCAGAGTCAATGCGCAACCCATATCTCACACAGTATTACCTGCAGTCCATGCACACTCCAAATCAAACACCATGTTACCCACAGTCAATGCGCACTCCAAATCTAACACCGTATTACCTGCAGTCAATGCGCACACCAAATCTAACACCGTATTAAACACAGTCAATGTGCACTCCAAATCTAACACGGTATTACCCGCTCTCAATGCGCACTCCAAATCGAACACCGTATTACCCACAGTCAATGTGCACTCCAATTTCACAGCCGTATTACCCACAGTCATTGCACAATCCACATCTAAAACCGTATTACCCGCAATCTATGCGCACTCCAAATCTAACACCGTATGACCCGCAGTCAATGTGCACTCCAAATCTAACACCGTATTACCCACAGTCAATGCGCACTCCAAATTAATGGTCGAATTGTCCACAGTTAATGCGCACACCAAATCCACGGCAATATTGCCCAAAATCAATGCACAGTCCAAATCCAACACCGTGATACCCACAGTCAATGCGCACTCCAAATCTAACACCGTATTACCTGCAGTCAATGTGCACTCCAAATCTAACACCGTATTACCCACAGTCAATGCGCACTCCAAATTAATGGTCGAATTGTCCACAGTTAATGCGCACACCAAATCCACGGCAATATTGCCCAAAATCAATGCACAGTCCAAATCCAACACCGTGATACCCACAGTCAATGCGCACTCCAAATCTAACACCGTATTACCTGCAGTCTATGCGCACTCCAAATCTAACACCGTATTACCCGCAGTCAATGCGCATCCCAAATCTAACACTGTATTACCCACAGTCAATGCACAATACAAATCTAACACTTTTTTACCCTCAGTCAATGCGCACTCCAAATCTAACGCCGTATTGCCCACAGTCAATGCGCACTCCAAATCTAACACCGTATTACCTGCAGTCTATGCGCAATCCAAATCTAACACCGTATTAACCGCAGTCAATGCAGACTCCAAATCTAACAACGTCTTACCCACAGTCAATGTGCACTCCAAATCTAACACCGTATTACCCACAGTCAATGCACACTCCAAATCTAACTCCGTATTACCTGCAGTCTATGCCAATCCAACACCGTATTACCCGCAGTCAATGCACACTCCAAATCTAACAACGTCTTACCCACAGTCAATGTGGACTCCAAATCTAACACCATATTCCCCAGAGTCAATGCACACTCCAAATCTTACACCATATTACCTGGAGTCAATGCGCACTCCAAATCTCACGCCATATTGCCCACAGTCAATGCGCAATCCAAATGAAACACTGTATTACCCACAGTCAATGTGCACTCCAATTTCACTGCCGTATTGCCCACAGTCATTGCGCAATCCAAGCCTAAAACCGTATTACCCACAGTCAATGCGCAGTCCATATCCACGGCCTTGTTACCGACAGTCAATGCGAACTCAATATCCACGGCCGTATTGCCCAGAGTCAGAGCGCACTCCATATATAACACCATATTACCCACAGTCAATGCTCCCTCCAAATCTAACACCGTATTACCCGCAGTCAAGGCGCATTCCAAATCTAACACCGTATTACCCGCAGTCAATGCTCACTCCAAATGTAACACCGTATTACCCACAGTCAATGCGCAGTCCATATCCACGGCCTTCTTACCGATAGTCAATGTGTACTCAATATCCACCGCCGTATTGCTCACAGTCGATGCGCCCTCCAAATCTAACACCGTGTTACCAACAGTCAATGCGCACTGAAATTCCACATCAGTATTGCCCACAGTCAATGCACAACGCATATCTAACACAGTATCACCTGCCGTCCATGCGCACTCCAAATCAAACACCGTATTACCATCAGTCAATGTGCACTCCAAATCGTACACCATATAACCCACAGTCAATGCGCACTCCAAATCTAACACCGTATTACCTGCAGTCAATGCGCACACCAAATCTAAAACCATATTACCCACAGTCAATGTGCACTCCAAATCTAACACGGTATTAGCAGATCTCAATGCGCACTCCAAATCTAACACCGTATTACCCGCAGTCAATACGCACTCCAAATCTAACACTGTATTACCCGCAGTCAAGGCGCACTCCAAATCTAACACCGTATTACCCAGGGTCAATGCGCATTCCAAATCTAACACCGTATTACCCGCAGTCAATGCTCACTCCAAATGTAACACCGTATTACCCACAGTCAATGCGCAGTCCATATCCACGGCCTTCTTACCGACAGTCAATGTGTACTCAATATCCACGGCCGTATTGCCCACAGTCAATGCGCCCTCCAAATCTAACACCGTATTACCCACAGTCAATGAGCACTCCAAGTCTAGCACCGTATTACCCACAGTCAATGCGCAATACAAATCTAACACTTTTTTACCCTCAGTCAATGCGCAGTCCAAATCTAACGCCGTATTGCCCACAGTCAATGTGCACTCCAAATCTAACACAGTATTACCCGCAGTCAATGCTGACTCCAAATGTAACACTGTATTACCCACAGTCAATGCACAGTCAATATCCACGGCCTTATTACCGACAGTCAATGCGAACTAAAAATCCACGGCCGTATTGCCCACAGTCAATTGCACTCCAAATCTAACACCATATTCCCCAGAGTCAATGCACACTCCAAATCTTACACCATATTACCCGCAGTCAATGCGCACTCCAAATCTCACGCCGTATTGCCCACAGTCAATGACCACTCCAAATGAAACACCATATTACCAACAGTCAATGCACACTGAAATTCCTCATCCGTATTGCCCAGAGTCAATGCGCAACCCATATCTCACACAGTATTACCTGCAGTCCATGCACACTCCAAATCAAACACCATGTTACCCACAGTCAATGCGCACTCCAAATCTAACACCGTATTACCTGCAGTCAATGCGCACACCAAATCTAACACCGTATTAAACACAGTCAATGTGCACTCCAAATCTAACACGGTATTACCCGCTCTCAATGCGCACTCCAAATCGAACACCGTATTACCCACAGTCAATGTGCACTCCAATTTCACAGCCGTATTACCCACAGTCATTGCACAATCCACATCTAAAACCGTATTACCCGCAATCTATGCGCACTCCAAATCTAACACCGTATGACCCGCAGTCAATGTGCACTCCAAATCTAACACCGTATTACCCACAGTCAATGCGCACTCCAAATTAATGGTCGAATTGTCCACAGTTAATGCGCACACCAAATCCACGGCAATATTGCCCAAAATCAATGCACAGTCCAAATCCAACACCGTGATACCCACAGTCAATGCGCACTCCAAATCTAACACCGTATTACCTGCAGTCAATGCGCACTCCAAATCTAACACTTTTTTACCCACAGTCAATGCGCCCTCCAAATCTAACACGGTATTACCCGCTCTCAATGCGCACTCCAAATCGAACACCGTATTACCCACAGTCAATGTGCACTCCAATTTCACAGCCGTATTACCCACAGTCATTGCACAATCCACATCTAAAACCGTATTACCCGCAATCTATGCGCACTCCAAATCTAACACCGTATGACCCGCAGTCAATGTGCACTCCAAATCTAACACCGTATTACCCACAGTCAATGCGCACTCCAAATTAATGGTCGAATTGTCCACAGTTAATGCGCACACCAAATCCACGGCAATATTGCCCAAAATCAATGCACAGTCCAAATCCAACACCGCGATACCCACAGTCAATGCGCACTCCAAATCTAACACCGTATTACCTGCAGTCAATGCGCACTCCAAATCTAACACTTTTTTACCCACAGTCAATGCGCCCTCCAAATCTAACGCCGTATTACCCACAGTCAAGGCGCACTCCAAATCTAACATCGTATTACCTGCAGTCTACGCGCAATCCAAATCTAACACCGTATTACTCGCAGTCAATGCAGACTCCAAATCTAACAACGTCTTACCCACAGACAATGTGCACTCCAAATCTAACACCGTATTACCCACAGTCAATGCACACTCCAAATCTAACTCCGTATTACCTGCAGTCTATGCCAATCCAACACCGTATTACCCGCAGTCAATGCACACGCCAAATCTAACAACGTCTTACCCACAGTCAATGTGGACTCCAAATCTAACACCATATTCCCCAGAGTCAATGCACACACCAAATCTTACACCGTATTACCTGGAGTCAATGCGCACTCCAAATCTCACGCCGTATTGCCCACAGTCAATGCGCAATCCAAATGAAACACTGTATTACCCACAGTCAATGTGCACTCCAATTTCACTGCCGTATTGCCCACAGTCATTGCGCAATCCAAGCCTAAAACCGTATTACCCACAGTCAATGCGCAGTCCATATCCACGGCCTTGTTACCGACAGTCAATGCGAACTCAATATCCACGGCCGTATTGCCCAGAGTCAGTGCGCACTCCATATATAACACCATATTACCCACAGTCAATGCTCCCTCCAAATCTAACACCGTATTACCAACAGTCAATGCGCACTCCAAATCTAACACCGTATTACCCGCAGTCAAGGCGCATTCCAAATCTAACACCGTATTACCCGCAGTCAATGCTCACTCCAAATGTAACACCGTATTACCCACAGTCAATGCGCAGTCCATATCCACGGCCTTCTTACCGACAGTCAATGTGTACTCAATATCCACGGCCGTATTGCTCACAGTCGATGCGCCCTCCAAATCTAACACCGTGTTACCAACAGTCAATGCGCACTGAAATTCCACATCAGTATTGCCCACAGTCAATGCACAACGCATATCTAACACAGTATCACCTGCCGTCCATGCGCACTCCAAATCAAACACCGTATTACCATCAGTCAATGTGCACTCCAAATCGTACACCATATAACCCACAGTCAATGCGCACTCCAAATCTAACACCGTATTACCTGCAGTCAATGCGCACACCAAATCTAAAACCATATTACCCACAGTCAATGTGCACTCCAAATCTAACACGGTATTAGCAGATCTCAATGCGCACTCCAAATCTAACACCGTATTACCCGCAGTCAATACGCACTCCAAATCTAACACTGTATTACCCGCAGTCAAGGCGCACTCCAAATCTAACACCGTATTACCCAGGGTCAATGCGCATTCCAAATCTAACACCGTATTACCCGCAGTCAATGCTCACTCCAAATGTAACACCGTATTACCCACAGTCAATGCGCAGTCCATATCCACGGCCTTCTTACCGACAGCCAATGTGTACTCAATATCCACGGCCGTATTGCCCACAGTCAATGCGCCCTCCAAATCTAACACCGTATTACCCACAGTCAATGAGCACTCCAAGTCTAGCACCGTATTACCCACAGTCAATGCGCAATACAAATCTAACACTTTTTTACCCTCAGTCAATGCGCAGTCCAAATCTAACGCCGTATTGCCCACAGTCAATGTGCACTCCAAATCTAACACAGTATTACCCGCAGTCAATGCTGACTCCAAATGTAACACTGTATTACCCACAGTCAATGCACAGTCAATATCCACGGCCTTATTACCGACAGTCAATGCGAACTAAAAATCCACGGCCGTATTGCCCACAGTCAATTGCACTCCAAATCTAACACCATATTCCCCAGAGTCAATGCACACTCCAAATCTTACACCATATTACCCGCAGTCAATGCGCACTCCAAATCTCACGCCGTATTGCCCACAGTCAATGACCACTCCAAATGAAACACCATATTACCAACAGTCAATGCACACTGAAATTCCTCATCCGTATTGCCCAGAGTCAATGCGCAACCCATATCTAACACAGTATTACCTGCAGTCCATGCACACTCCAAATCAAACACCATGTTACCCACAGTCAATGCGCACTCCAAATCTAACACCGTATTACCTGCAGTCAATGCGCACACCAAATCTAACACCGTATTACACACAGTCAATGTGCACTCCAAATCTAACACGGTATTACCCGCTCTCAATGCGCACTCCAAATCGAACACCGTATTACCCACAGTCAATGTGCACTCCAATTTCACAGCCGTATTACCCACAGTCATTGCACAATCCACATCTAAAACCGTATTACCCGCAATCTATGCACACTCCAAATCTAACACCGTATGACCCGCAGTCAATGTGCACTCCAAATCTAACACCGTATTACCCACAGTCAATGCGCACTCCAAATTAATGGTCGAATTGTCCACAGTTAATGCGCACACCAAATCCACGGCAATATTGCCCAAAATCAATGCACAGTCCAAATCCAACACCGTGATACCCACAGTCAATGCGCACTCCAAATCTAACACTTTTTTACCCACAGTCAATGCGCCCTCCAAATCTAACGCCGTATTACCCACAGTCAAGGCGCACTCCAAATCTAACATCGTATTACCTGCAGTCTACGCGCAATCCAAATCTAACACCGTATTACTCGCAGTCAATGCACACTCCAAATCTAACATTGTATTACCCACAGTCAATGTGCATTCCAAATGTAACAATGTATTACCCACAGTCAATGCGCAGTCCAGATCCACGGCCTTATTACTGACAGTCAATGCGAACTCAAAATCCACGGCCGTATTGCCCACAGACAATGCGAACTCCATATATAACACCATATTACCCACAGTCAATGCGCACTCCAAATCTAACACTGTATTACCTGCAGTCAATGCGCACACCAAATCTAAAACCATATTACCCACAGTCAATGTGCACTCCAAATCTAACACGGTATTACCCGCAGTCTATGTGCACTCAAAATCAATGGCCGTGTTGCCCACAGTCAATTTGCACTCCAAATCTAACACCATATTCCCGAGAGTCAATGCACACTCCAAATCTTACACCGTATTACCCTCAGTCAATGCGCACCCCAAATCTCACGCCGTATTGCCCACAGTCAATGCGCAATCCAAATGAAACACTGTATTACCCACAGTCAATGTGCACTCCAATTTCACTGCCGTATTGCCCACAGTCATTGCGCAATCCAAGCCTAAAACCGTATTACCCACAGTCAATGCTCCCTCCAAATCTAACACCGTATTACCAACAGTCAATGCGCACTCCAAATCTAACACTGTATTACCGGCAGTCAATGCGCACTTCAAATCTGACACTGTATTGCCCACAGTCAATGCGCACTCCAAATCTAACACCGTATTACCCGCAGTCAATACGCACTCCAAATCTAACACTGTATTACCCGCAGACAATGCTCACTCCAAATGTAACACCGTATTACCCATAGTCAACGCGCACTGAAATTCCACATCCGTATTGCCCAAAGTCAATGCACAACCCATATCTAACACCGTATTACCAACAGTCCATGCGCACTCCAAATCAAACACCATATTACCCACAGTCAATGTGCACTCCAAATCTTACACCATGTTACCCACAGTAAATGCGCACTCCAAATCTAACACCGTATTACCTGCAGTCAATGCGCACACCAAATCTAACACCGTATTACCCACAGTCAATGTGCACTCCAAATCTAACACGGTATTACCCGCTCTCAGTGTGCACTCTAAATCTAACACCGTATTACCCACATTCAATGCGCAGTCAATATCCACGGCCTTATTGCTGACAGTCAATGTGAACTCAAAATCCACGGGCGTATTGCCCACAGTCAATGCACACTCCAAATCCACGGCTGTATTGCCCACAGTCAATGCGCACTCCAAATCTAACACCGTATTACCTGCAATCTATGCCAATCCAACACCGTATTACCCGCAGTCAATGCACACTCCAAATCTAACAACGTCTTACCCACAGTCAATGTGGACTCCAAATCTAACACCGTATTACCCGCAGTCTCTGTGCAATCAAAATCCACGGCCGTGTTGCCCACAGTCAATTTGCACTCCAAATCTAACACCATATTCCCCAGAGTCAATGCACACTCCAAAGCTTACACCGTATTACCTGGAGTCAATGCGCACTCCAAATCTCACGCCGTATTGCCCACAGTCAACGCGCAATCCAAATGAAACACTGTATTACCCACAGTCAATGTGCACTCCAATTTCACTGCCGTATCACCCGCAGTCATTGCGCAATCCAAGCCTAAAACCGTATTACCCACAGTCAATGCGCAGTCCATATCCACGGCCTTGTTACCGACAGTCAATGCGAACTCAATATCCACGGCCGTATTGCCCAGAGTCAGTGCGCACTCCATATATAACACCATATTACCCACAGTCAATGCTCCCTCCAAATCTAACACCGTATTACCAACAGTCAATGCGCACTCCAAATCTAACACCGTATTACCCGCAGTCAATACGCACTCCAAATCTAACACTGTATTACCCGCAGTCAAGGCGCACTCCAAATCTAACACCGTATTACCCACGGTCAATGCGCATTCCAAATCTAAAACCGTATTACCCGCAGTCAATGCTCACTCCAAATGTAACACCGTATTACACACAGTCAATGCGCAGTCCATATCCACGGCCTTCTTACCGACAGTCAATGTGTACTCAATATCCACGGCCGTATTGCCCACAGTCAATGCGCCCTCCAAATCTAACACCGTATTACCAACAGTCAATGCGCACTGAAATTCCACATCTGTATTGCCCACAGTCAATGCACAACCCATATCTAACACAGTATCACCTGCCGTCCATGCGCACTCCAAATCAAACACCGTATTACCATCAGTCAATGTGCACTCCAAATCGTACACCATATAACCCATAGTCAATGCGCACTCCAAATCTAACACCGTATTACCTGCAGTCAATGCGCACACCAAATCTAAAACCGTATTACCCACAGTCAATGTGCGCTCCAAATCTAACACGGTATTAGCAGATCTCAATGCGCACTCCAAATCTAAAACCGTATTACACACAGTCAATGCGCACTCCAAATCTAACACCGTATTACCTGCAGACAATGCTGACTCCAAATGTAACACCGTATTACCCACAGTCAATGCGCAGTCAATATCCACGTCCTTATTACCGACAATCAATGCAAACTCAAAATCCACGGCCGTATTGCCCACAGTCAATGCACACTCCAAATCCACGGCCGTATTGCCCACAGTCAATGCGCACTACAAATCTAACACCGTATTACCCACAGTCAATGAGCACTCCAAGTCTAGCACAGTATTACACGCAGTCAATGCGCACTACAAATCTAACACCGTATTACCCACAGTCAATGAGCACTCCAAGTCTAGCACAGTATTACACGCAGTCAATGCGCACTACAAATCTAACACTGTATTACCCACAGTCAATGCGCAGTCCATATCCACGGCCTTCTTACCGACAGTCAATGTGTACTCAATATCCACGGCCGTATTGCCCACAGTCAATGCGCCCTCCAAATCTAACACCGTATTACCAACAGTCAATGCGCACTGAAATTCCACATCTGTATTGCCCACAGTCAATGCACAACACATATCTAACACAGTATCACCTGCCGTCCATGCGCACTCCAAATCAAACACCGTATTACCATCAGTCAATGTGCACTCCAAATCGTACACCATATAACCCACAGTCAATGTGCACTCCAAATCTAACACAGTATTACCTGCTGTCAATGCGCACACCAAATCTAAAACCGTATTACCCACAGTCAATGTGCACTCCAAATCTAAAACCGTATTACACACAATGCGCACTCCAAATCTAACACCGTATTATCTGCAGACAATGCTGACTACAAATGTAACACCGTATTACCCACAGTCAATGTGCAGTCAATATGCACGTCCTTATTACCGACAATCAATGCGAACTCAAAATCCACGGCCGTATTGCGCACAGTCAATGCACACTCCAAATCCACGGCCGTATTGCCCACAGTCAATGCGCACACCAAATCTAAAACCGTATTACCCACAGTCAATGCGCACTCCAAATCTAAAACCGTATTACACACAATGCGCACTCCAAATCTAACACTGTATTACCCACAGACAATGCGCAATACAAATCTAACACTTTTTTACCCTCAGTCAATGCGCAGTCCAAATCTTACGCCGTATTGCCCACAGTCAATGTGCACTCCAAATCTAACACCATATTCCCCACAGTCAATGCGCACTCCAAATCTCACGCCGTATTGCCCACAGTCAATGCGCAATCCAAATCCAACACCGTATTGCCCGCAGTCAATACGCACTCCAAATCTAACACTGTACTACCCGCAGTCAATGCTCACTCCAAATGTAACACCGTAATACCCACAGTCAACGCGCACTGAAATTCTACATCCGTATTGCCCACAGTCAATGCACAACCCATATCTAACACCGTATTACCAGCAGTCCATGCGCACTCCAAATCAAACACCGTATTACCCACAGTCAATGCACACTCCAAATCTTACACCGTATTACCCTCAGTCAATGCGCACTCCAAATCTCACGCCCTATTGCCCACAGTCAATGCGCAATCCAAATGAAACACTGTATTACCCACAGTCAATGCGCACTCCAATTTCACAGCCGTTTTGCCCACAGTCAATGCGCAATCCAAATGAAACACTGTATTACCCACGGTCAATGCGCACTCCAAATCTAACACCGTATTACCCGCAGATAATGCTGACTCCAAATGTAACACCGTATTACCCACAGTCAATGCGCAGTCAATATCCACGGCCTTATTACCGACAGTCAATGAGAACTCAAAATCCACGGCCGTATTGCCCACAGTCAATGCACAATACAAATCTAACACTTTTTTACCCTCAGTCAATGCGCACTCCAAATCTAACGCCGTATTGCCCACAGTCAATGAGCACTCCAAGTCTAGCACAGTATTACATGCAGTCTATGCGCACTCCAAATCTAACACCGTATTACCCGCAGTCAATGCGCATCCCAAATCTAACACTGTATTACCCACAGTCAATGCGCAATACAAATCTAACACTTTTTTACCCTCAGTCAATGCGCCGTCCAAATCTAACGCCGTATTGCCCACAGTCAATGTGCACTCCAAATCTAACACCGTATTAACCGCAGTCAATGCAGACTCCAAATCTAACAACGTCTTAGCCACAGTCAATGTGCACTCCAAATCTAACACCGTATTACCTACAGTCAATGTGCACTCCAAATCTAACACCGCATTACCCGCAGAATCTGCGCACTCCAAATCTAACATCGTATTACCCACAGTCAATGCACACTCCAAATCCACGGCCGTATTGCCCACAGTCAATGTGCACTCCAAATCTAACACAGTATTACCTGCAGTCTATGCGCACTCCAAATCTAACACCGTATTACCCGCAGTCAATGCGCATCCCAAATCTAACACTGTATTACACACAGTCAATGAACACACCAAATCTAACACCGTATTACCTGCAGTCTCTGCGCACTCCAAATCCCACGCCGTATTGCCCACAGTCAATGCGCAATCCAAATGAAACACTGTATTACCCACAGACAATGTGCACTCCATATCTAACGCCATATTGCCCCTGTCAATGCACACTCCAAATCTAACACCGTATTACCTGCAGTCTATGCCAATCCAACACCGTATTACCCGCAGTCAATGCACACTCCAAATCTAACAACGTCTTACCCACAGTCAATGTGGACTCCAAATCTAACACCATATTCCCCAGAGTCAATGCACACTCCAAATCTTACACCGTATTACCTGGAGTCAATGCGCACTCCAAATCTCACGCCGTATTGCCCACAGTCAATGCGCAATCCAAGCCTAAAAGCGTATTACCCACAGTCAATGCGCAGTCCATATCCACGGCCTTGTTACCGACAGTCAATGCGAACTCAATATCCACGGCCGTATTGCCCAGAGTCAGTGCGCACTCCATATATAACACCATATTACCCACAGTCAATGCTCCCTCCAAATCTAACACCGTATTACCAACAGTCAATGCGCACTCCAAATCTAACACCGTATTACCCGCAGTCAAGCGCACTCCAAATCTAACACTGTATTACCCACGGTCAATGCGCATTCCAAATCTAACACCGTATTACCCGCAGTCAATGCTCACTCCAAATGTAACACCGTATTACCCACAGTCAATGCGCAGTCCATATCCACGGCCTTCTTACCGACAGTCAATGTGTACTCAATATCCACGGCCGTATTGCCCACAGTCGATGCGCCCTCCAAATCTAACACCGTGTTACCAACAGTCAATGCGCACTGAAATTCCACATCTGTATTGCCCACAGTCAATGCACAACGCATATCTAACACAGTATCACCTGCCGTCCATGCGCACTCCAAATCAAACACCGTATTACCATCAGTCAATGTGCACTCACAATCGTACACCATATAACCCACAGTCAATGCGCACTCCAAATCTAACACCGTATTACCTGCTGTCAATGCGCACACCAAATCTAAAACCGTATTACCCACAGTCAATGTGCACTCCAAATCTAACACGGTATTAGCAGATCTCAATGCGCACTCCAAATCTAAAACCATATTACACACAATGCGCACTCCAAATCTAACACCGTATTACCTGCAGACAATGCTGACTCCAAATGTAACACCGTATTACCCACAGTCAATGCGCAGTCAATATCCACGTCCTTATTACCGACAATCAATGCGAACTCAAAATCCACGGCCGTATTGCGCACAGTCAATGCACACTCCAAATCCACGGCCGTATTGCCCACAGTCAATGCGCACTCCAAATCTAACACCGTATTACCCACAGTCAATGAGCACTCCAAGTCTAGCACAGTATTACATGCAGTCAATTCGCACTACAAATCTAACACTGTATTACCCACAGACAATGCGCAATACAAATCTAACACTTTTTTACCCTCAGTCAATGCGCAGTCCAAATCTTACGCCGTATTGCCCACAGTCAATGTGCACTCCAAATCTAACACCATATTCCCCAGAGTCAATGCACACTCCAAATCTTACACCGTATTACCCGCAGTCAATGCGCACTCCAAATCTCACGCCGTATTGCCCACAGTCAATGCGCAATCCAAATCCAACACCGTATTGCCCGCAGTCTATACGCACTCCAAATGTAACACCGTAATACCCACAGTCAACGCGCACTGAAATTCTACATCCGTATTGCCCACAGTCAATGCACAACCCATATCTAACACCGTATTACCAGCAGTCCATGCGCACTCCAAATCAAACACCGTATTACCCACAGTCAATGCACACTCCAAATCTTACACCGTATTACCCTCAGTCAATGCGCACCCCAAATCTCACGCCCTATTGCCCACAGTCAATGCGCAATCCAAATGAAACACTGTATTACCCACAGTCAATGCGCACTCCAATTTCACAGCCGTTTTGCCCACAGTCAATGCGCAATCCAAATGAAACACTGTATTACCCACGGTCAATGCGCACTCCAAATCTAACACCGTATTACCCGCAGATAATGCTGACTCCAAATGTAACACCGTATTACCCACAGTCAATGCGCAGTCAATATCCACGGCCTTATTACCGACAGTCAATGAGAACTCAAAATCCACGGCCGTATTGCCCACAGTCAATGCACACTCCAAATCCACGGCCGTATTGCCCACAGTCAATGCGCACTCCAAATCTAACACCGTATTACCCACAGTCAATGAGCACTCCAAGTCTAGCACAGTATTACACGCAGTCAATGCGCACTACAAATCTAACACCGTATTACCCACTGTCAATACGCATCCCAAATCTAACACTGTATTACCCACAGTCAATGCGCAATACAAATCTAACACTTTTTTACCCTCAGTCAATGCGCCGTCCAAATCTAACGCCGTATTGCCCACAGTCAATGTGCACTCCAAATCTAACACCGTATTACCCGCAGTCAATGCTGACTCCAAATGTAACACCGTATTACCCACAGTCAATGCGCACTCCAAATCTAACACCGTATTACCTGCAGTCTATGCGCACTCCAAATCTAACACCGTATTACCCGCAGTCAATGCGCATCCCAAATCTAACACTGTATTACCCACAGTCAATGCGCAATACAAATCTAACACTTTTTTACCCTCAGTCAATGCGTTCTCCAAATCTAACGCCGTATTGCCCACAGTCAATGCGCACTCCAAATCTAACACCGTATTAACCGCAGTCAATGCAGACTCCAAATCTAACAACGTCTTAGCCACAGTCAATGTGCACTCCAAATCTAACACCGTATTACCCACAGTCAATGTGCACTCCAAATCTAACACCGCATTACCCGCAGAATCTGCGCACTCCAAATCTAACATCGTATTACCCACAGTCAATGCGCAGTCCACATCCACGGCCTTGTTACCGACTGTCAATGCGAACTCAATATCCCCGGCCGTATTGCCCACAGTCAGTGCGCACTCCATATATAACACCATATTACCCACAGTCAATGCTCCCTCCAAATCTAACTCCGTATTACCAACAGTCAATGCGCACTCCAAATCTAACACTGTATTACCCGCAGTCAAGGCGCACTCCAAATCTAACACTGTATTTCCCGCAGACAATGCTCACTCCAAATGTAACACCGTATTACCCACAGTCAACGCGCACTGAAATTCCATATCCGTATTGCCCACAGTCAAAGCACAACCCATATCTAACACCGTATTACCAGCAGTCCATGCGCACTCCAAATCAAACACCGTATTACCCACAGTCAATGTGCACTCCAAATCTTACACCATGTTACCTACAGTCAATGCGCACTCCAAATCTAACACCGTATTACCTGCAGTCAATGCGCACACCAAATCTAACACGGTATTACCCACAGTCAATGTGCACTCCAAATCTAACACGGTATTACCCGCAGTCTCTGCGCACTCAAAATCAACGGCCGTGTTGCCCACTGTCAAGTTGCACTCCGAATCTAACACCATATTCCCCAGAGTCAATGCACACTCCAAATCTTACACCGTATTACCCTCAGTCAATGCGCACCCCAAATCTCACGCCGTATTGCCCACAGTCAATGCGCAATCCAAATGAAACACTGTATTACCCACAGTCAATGTGCACTCCAAATCTAACACCGTATTACCTGCAGTCTATGTGCAATCCAAATCTAACACCGTATTAAACGCAGTCAATGCAGACTCCAAATCTAACAACGTCTTACCCACAGTCAATGTGCACTCCAAATCTAACACCGTATTACCCACAGTCAATGTGCACTCCAAATCTAACACCGTATTACCCACAGTCAATGTGCACTCCAAACCTAACACCGCATTACCCGCAGAATCTGCGCACTCCAAATCTAACACCGTATTACCCACAGTGAATGTGCCCTCCAAATCGAACACGGTATTACCCGCTCTCAATGCGCACTCCAAACCTAACACCGTATTACACACAATCAATGCACACTCCAAATCTAACACCGTATTACCCACAGCCAATGTGCACTCCAAATCTAACACGGTATTACCTGCTCTCAATGCGCACTCCAAGACTAGCACCGTATTCCCTGCTGTCAATGCGCACACCAAATCTAACACTGTATTACACACAGTCAATGCACACTCCAAATCTAACACGGTATTACCTGCTCTCAATGCGCACTCCAAGACTAGCACCGTATTCCCTGCTGTCAATGCGCACACCAAATCTAACACCGTATTACCCACAGCCAATGTGCACTCCAAATCTAACACGGTATTACCTGCTCTCAATGCGCACTCCAAGACTAGCACCGTATTCCCTGCTGTCAATGCGCACACCAAATCTAACACTGTATTACACACAGTCAATGCACACTCCAAATCTAACACCATATCACCCGCAGTCTCTGCGCACTCCAAATCTAACACTGTATTACCCACAGTCAATGCGCAATACCAATCTAACACTTTTTTTCCCCTCAGTCAATGCGCACTCCAAATCTAACGCCGTATTGCCCACAGTTAATGCGCACTCCAAATCTAACACCGTATTACCCACAGTCAATGCGCCGTCCATATCCACGGCCTTATTACCGACAGTCAATGCGAACTCAAAATCCATGTCCGTATTGCCCACAGTCAATGTGCACTCCAAATCTTACACCATGTTACCCACAGTCAATGCGCACTCCAAATCTAACACCGTATTACCTGCAGTCAATGCGCACACCATATCTAACACCGTATTACCCACAGTCAATGTGCACTCCAAATCTAACACGGTATTACCCGCGCTCAGTGCGCACTCCAAATCTAACACCGTATTACACACAGTCAATGTGCACTCCAAATGAAACGCCGTATTACCCACAGTCAATGTGCACTCCAATTTCACAGCCGTATTACCTGCAGTCTATGAGCACTCCAAATGTAGCACCGTATTACACGCAGTCAATGAGAACTCCAAATGTAATACCGTATTACCCACAGTCAATGCGCAATACAAATCTAACACTTTTTTACCCTCAGTCAATGCGCACTCCAAATCTAACGCCGTATTGCCCACAGTCAATGAGCACTCCAAATCTAACACCGTATTACCTGCAGTCTATGCGCAATCCAAATCTAACACCATATTACCCGCAGTCAATGCACACTCCAAATCGAACAATGTCTTACCCACAGTCAATGTGCACTCCAAATCTATCACGGTATAACCCGCTCTGAATGCCCACTCCAAGTCTAGCACCGTATTACACGCAGTCAATGCGCACTATAAATCTAACCCTGTATTACCCACAGTCAATGCGCAATACAAATCGAACACCGTATTACCCACGGTCAATGCGCACTCCAAATCTAACACCGTATTACCCACAGTCAATGCTTACTACAAATGTAACACCGTATTTCCCATAGTCAATGCGCAGTCCATATCCACGGCCTTGTTACCGACTGTCAATGTGAACTCAATATCCATGGCCGTATTGCCCACAGTCAATGCGCACTCCATATATAACACCATATTACCCACAGACAATGCGCACTCCAAATCTAACACCGTATTACCAACAGTCAATGCGCACTGAAATTCCACATCCGTATTGCCCACAGTCAATATACAACCCATATCGAACACCGTATTACCTGCAGTCCATGCGCACTCCAAATCAAACACCGTATTACCCACAGTCAACGTGCACTCCAAATCTTACACCATATAACCCACAGTCAATGTGCACTCCAAATCTAACACCGTATTACCTGCTGTCAATGCGCACACCAAATCTAAAACTGTATTACCCACAGTCAATGTGCACTCCAAATCTAAAACCGTATTACACACAATGCGCACTCCAAATCTAACACCGTATTATCTGCAGACAATGCTGACTACAAATGTAACACCGTATTACCCACAGTCAATGCGCAGTCAATATGCACGTCCTTATTACCGACAATCAATGCGAACTCAAAATCCACGGCCGTATTGCGCACAGTCAATGCACACTCCAAATCCACGGCCGTATTGCCCACAGTCAATGCGCACTCCAAATCTAACACCGTATTACCCACAGTCAATGAGCACTCCAAGTCTAGCACAGTATTACATGCAGTCAATGCGCACTACAAATCTAACACTGTATTACCCACAGACAATGCGCAATACAAATCTAACACTTTTTTACCCTCAGTCAATGCGCAGTCCAAATCTTACGCCGTATTGCCCACAGTCAATGTGCACTCCAAATCTAACACCATATTCCCCAGAGTCAATGCACACTCCAAATCTTACACCGTATTACCCGCAGTCAATGCGCACTCCAAATCTCACGCCGTATTGCCCACAGTCAATGCGCAATCCAAATCCAACACCGTATTGCCCGCAGTCAATACGCACTCCAAATCTAACACTGTACTACCCGCAGTCAATGCTCACTCCAAATGTAACACCGTAATACCCACAGTCAACGCGCACTGAAATTCTACATCCGTATTGCCCACAGTCAATGCACAACCCATATCTAACACCGTATTACCAGCAGTCCATGCGCACTCCAAATCAAACACCGTATTACCCACAGTCAATGCACACTCCAAATCTTACACCGTATTACCCTCAGTCAATGCGCACCCCAAATCTCACGCCCTATTGCCCACAGTCAATGCGCAATCCAAATGAAACACTGTATTACCCACAGTCAATGCGCACTCCAATTTCACAGCCGTTTTGCCCACAGTCAATGCGCAATCCAAATGAAACACTGTATTACCCACGGTCAATGCGCACTCCAAATCTAACACCGTATTACCCGCAGATAATGCTGACTCCAAATGTAACACCGTATTACCCACAGTCAATGCGCAGTCAATATCCACGGCCTTATTACCGACAGTCAATGAGAACTCAAAATCCACGGCCGTATTGCCCACAGTCAATGCACACTCCAAATCCACGGCCGTATTGCCCACAGTCAATGCGCACTCCAAATCTAACACCGTATTACCCACAGTCAATGAGCACTCCAAGTCTAGCACAGTATTACACGCAGTCAATGCGCACTACAAATCTAACACCGTATTACCCACTGTCAATGCGCATCCCAAATCTAACACTGTATTACCCACAGTCAATGCGCAATACAAATCTAACACTTTTTTACCCTCAGTCAATGCGCCGTCCAAATCTAACGCCGTATTGCCCACAGTCAATGCGCACTCCAAATCTAACACCGTATTAACCGCAGTCAATGCAGACTCCAAATCTAACAACGTCTTAGCCACAGTCAATGTGCACTCCAAATCTAACACCGCATTACCCGCAGAATCTGCGCACTCCAAATCTAACATCGTATTACCCACAGTCAATGCACACTCCAAATCCACGGCCGTATTGCCCACAGTCAATGTGCACTCCAAATCTAACACCGTATTACCTGCAGTCTATGCGCACTCCAAATCTAACACCGTATTACCCGCAGTCAATGCGCATCCCAAATCTAACACTGTATTACCCACAGTCAATGCACAATACAAATCTAACACTTTTTTACCCTCAGTCAATGCGCACTCCAAATCTAACGCCGTATTACCCACAGTCAATGCACACTCCAAATCCACGGCCGTATTGCCCACAGTCAATGTGCACTCCAAATCTAACACCGTATTACCTGCAGTCTATGCGCACTCCAAATCTAACACCGTATTACCCGCAGTCAATGCGCATCCCAAATCTAACACTGTATTACCCACAGTCAATGCACAATACAAATCTAACACTTTTTTACCCTCAGTCAATGCGCACTCCAAATCTAACGCCGTATTGCCCACAGTCAATGCGCACTCCAAATCTAACACCGTATTACCTGCAGTCTATGCGCAATCCAAATCTAACACCGTATTACCCACAGTCAATGCGCAGTCCATATCCACGGCCTTGTTACCGACAGTCAATGCGAACACAATATCCACGGCCGTACTGCCCACAGCGAATGCGCACTACATATATAATACCATATTACCCACAGTCAATGCGCCCTCCAAATCTAACACCGTATTACCAGCAGTCAATGCGCACTGAAATTCCACATCCATATTGCCCATAGTGAATGCACAACCCATATCTAACACCGTATTACCTGCAGTCCATGCGCATTCCAAATCAAACACCGTATTACCCACAGTCAATGGGCACTCCAAATCTTACACCATGTTACTCACAGTCAATGCGCACTCCAAATCTAACACCGTATTACCCGCTCTCAATGCGCACTCCAAATCTAACACTGTATTACACACAGTCAATGAACACACCAAATCTAACACCGTATTACCTGCAGTCTCTGCGCACTCCAAATCCCACGCCGTATTGCCCACAGTCAATGCGCAATCCAAATGAAACACTGTATTACCCACAGACAATGTGCACTCCATATCTAACGCCATATTGCCCACTGTCAATGCACACTCCAAATCTAACACCGTATTACCTGCAGTCTATGCCAATCCAACACCGTATTACCCGCAGTCAATGCACACTCCAAATCTAACAACGTCTTACCCACAGTCAATGTGGACTCCAAATCTAACACCATATTCCCCAGAGTCAATGCACACTCCAAATCTTACACCGTATTACCTGGAGTCAATGCGCACTCCAAATCTCACGCCGTATTGCCCACAGTCAATGCGCAATCCAAGCCTAAAACCGTATTACCCACAGTCAATGCGCAGTCCATATCCACGGCCTTGTTACCGACAGTCAATGCGAACTCAATATCCACGGCCGTATTGCCCAGAGTCAGTGCGCACTCCATATATAACACCATATTACCCACAGTCAATGCTCCCTCCAAATCTAACACCGTATTACCAACAGTCAATGCGCACTCCAAATCTAACACCGTATTACCCGCAGTCAAGCGCACTCCAAATCTAACACTGTATTACCCACGGTCAATGCGCATTCCAAATCTAACACCGTATTACCCGCAGTCAATGCTCACTCCAAATGTAACACCGTATTACCCACAGTCAATGCGCAGTCCATATCCACGGCCTTCTTACCGACAGTCAATGTGTACTCAATATCCACGGCCGTATTGCCCACAGTCGATGCGCCCTCCAAATCTAACACCGTGTTACCAACAGTCAATGCGCACTGAAATTCCACATCTGTATTGCCCACAGTCAATGCACAACGCATATCTAACACAGTATCACCTGCCGTCCATGCGCACTCCAAATCAAACACCGTATTACCATCAGTCAATGTGCACTCACAATCGTACACCATATAACCCACAGTCAATGCGCACTCCAAATCTAACACCGTATTACCGGCAGTCAATGCGCACACCAGATCTAAAACCATATTACCCACAGTCAATGTGCACTCCAAATCCAACACGGTATTAGCAGATCTCAATGCGCACTCCAAATCTAAAACCGTATTACACACAATCAATGCGCACTCCAAATCTAACACCATATTACCTGCAGACAATGCTGACTCCAAATGTAACACCGTATTACCCACAGTCAATGCGCAGTCAATATCCACGTCCTTATTACCGACAATCAATGCGAACTCAAAATCCACGGCCATATTGCCCACAGTCAATGCACACTCCAAATCCACGGCCGTATTGCCCACAGTCAATGAGCACTCCAAGTCTAGCACAGTATTACACGCAGTCAATGCGCACTACAAATCTAACACCGTATTACCTGCAGTCAATGCGCACTACGAATCTAACACCGTATTACCTGCAGTCTATGCGCACTACGAATCTAACACCGTATTACCGGCAGTCAATGCGCACTTCAAATCTGACACCGTATTGCCCACAGTCAATGCGCACTCCAAATCTAACACCGTATTACCCGCAGTCAATACGCACTCCAAATCTAACACTGTATTACCCGCAGACAATGCTCACTCCAAATGTAACACCGTATTACCCATAGTCAACGCGCACTGAAATTCCACATCCGTATTGCCCAAAGTCAATGCACAACCCATATCTAACACCGTATTACCAACAGTCCATGCGCACTCCAAATCAAACACCATATTACCCACAGTCAATGTGCACTCCAAATCTTACACCATGTTACCCACAGTAAATGCGCACTCCAAATCTAACACCGTATTACCTGCAGTCAATGCGCACACCAAATCTAACACCGTATTACCCACAGTCAATGTGCACTCCAAATCTAGCACGGTATTACCCGCTCTCAGTGTGCACTCTAAATCTAACACCGTATTACCCACATTCAATGCGCACTGAAATTCCACATCTGTATTGCCCACAGTCAATGCACAACGCATATCTAACACAGTATCACCTGCCGTCCATGCGCACTCCAAATCAAACACCGTATTACCATCAGTCAATGTGCACTCCAAATCGTACACCATATAACCCACAGTCAATGTGCACTCCAAATCTAACACCGTATTACCTGCTGTCAATGCGCACACCAAATCTAAAACCGTATTACCCACAGTCAATGTGCACTCCAAATCTAACACGGTATTAGCAGATCTCAATGCGCACTCCAAATCTAAAACCGTATTACACACAGTCAATGCGCACTCCACATCTGACACCGTATTACCTGCAGACAATGCTGACTCCAAATGTAACACCGTATTACCCACAGTCAATGCGCAGTCAATATCCACGTCCTTATTACCGACAATCAATGCAAACTCAAAATCCACGGCCGTATTGCCCACAGTCAATGCACACTCCAAATCCACGGCCGTATTGCCCACAGTCAATGCGCACTACAAATCTAACACCGTATTACCCACAGTCAATGAGCACTCCAAGTCTAGCACAGTATTACACGCAGTCAATGCGCACTACAAATCTAACACTGTATTACCCACAGTCAATGCGCAGTCCATATCCACGGCCTTCTTACCGACAGTCAATGTGTACTCAATATCCACGGCCGTATTGCCCACAGTCAATGCGCACTGAAATTCCACATCTGTATTGCCCACAGTCAATGCACAACGCATATCTAACACAGTATCACCTGCCGTCCATGCGCACTCCAAATCAAACACCGTATTACCATCAGTCAATGTGCACTCCAAATCGTACACCATATAACCCACAGTCAATGTGCACTCCAAATCTAACACCGTATTACCTGCTGTCAATGCGCACACCAAATCTAAAACCGTATTACCCACAGTCAATGTGCACTCCAAATCTAACACGGTATTAGCAGATCTCAATGCGCACTCCAAATCTAAAACCATATTACACACAATGCGCACTCCAAATCTAACACCGTATTACCTGCAGACAATGCTGACTCCAAATGTAACACCGTATTACCCACAGTCAATGCGCAGTCAATATCCACGTCCTTATTACCGACAATCAATGCGAACTCAAAATCCACGGCCGTATTGCGCACAGTCAATGCACACTCCAAATCCACGGCCGTATTGCCCACAGTCAATGCGCACTCCAAATCTAACACCGTATTACCCACAGTCAATGAGCACTCCAAGTCTAGCACAGTATTACATGCAGTCAATGCGCACTACAAATCTAACACTGTATTACCCACAGACAATGCGCAATACAAATCTAACACTTTTTTACCCTCAGTCAATGCGCAGTCCAAATCTTACGCCGTATTGCCCACAGTCAATGTGCACTCCAAATCTAACACCATATTCCCCAGAGTCAATGCACACTCCAAATCTTACACCGTATTACCCGCAGTCAATGCGCACTCCAAATCTCACGCCGTATTGCCCACAGTCAATGCGCAATCCAAATCCAACACTGTACTACCCGCAGTCAATGCTCACTCCAAATGTAACACCGTAATACCCACAGTCAACGCGCACTGAAATTCTACATCCGTATTGCCCACAGTCAATGCACAACCCATATCTAACACCGTATTACCAGCAGTCCATGCGCACTCCAAATCAAACACCGTATTACCCACAGTCAATGCACACTCCAAATCTTACACCGTATTACCCTCAGTCAATGCGCACCCCAAATCTCACGCCCTATTGCCCACAGTCAATGCGCAATCCAAATGAAACACTGTATTACCCACAGTCAATGCGCACTCCAATTTCACAGCCGTTTTGCCCACAGTCAATGCGCAATCCAAATGAAACACTGTATTACCCACGGTCAATGCGCACTCCAAATCTAACACCGTATTACCCGCAGATAATGCTGACTCCAAATGTAACACCATATTACCCACAGTCAATGCGCAGTCAATATCCACGGCCTTATTACCGACAGTCAATGAGAACTCAAAATCCACGGCCGTATTGCCCACAGTCAATGCACACTCCAAATCCACGGCCGTATTGCCCACAGTCAATGCGCACTCCAAATCTAACACCGTATTACCCACAGTCAATGAGCACTCCAAGTCTAGCACAGTATTACACGCAGTCAATGCGCACTACAAATCTAACACCGTATTACCCACTGTCAATGCGCATCCCAAATCTAACACTGTATTACCCACAGTCAATGCGCAATACAAATCTAACACTTTTTTACCCTCAGTCAATGCGCCGTCCAAATCTAACGCCGTATTGCCCACAGTCAATGTGCACTCCAAATCTAACACCGTATTACCCGCAGTCAATGCTGACTCCAAATGTAACACCGTATTACCCACAGTCAATGCGCACTCCAAATCTAACACCGTATTACCTGCAGTCTATGCGCACTCCAAATCTAACACCGTATTACCCGCAGTCAATGCGCATCCCAAATCTAACACTGTATTACCCACAGTCAATGCGCAATACAAATCTAACACTTTTTTACCCTCAGTCAATGCGTACTCCAAATCTAACGCCGTATTGCCCACAGTCAATGCGCACTCCAAATCTAACACCGTATTAACCGCAGTCAATGCAGACTCCAAATCTAACAACGTCTTAGCCACAGTCAATGTGCACTCCAAATCTAACACCGTATTACCCACAGTCAATGCGCAATACAAATCTAACACTTTTTTACCCTCAGTCAATGCGTACTCCAAATCTAACGCCGTATTGCCCACAGTCAATGCGCACTCCAAATCTAACACCGTATTAACCGCAGTCAATGCAGACTCCAAATCTAACAACGTCTTAGCCACAGTCAATGTGCACTCCAAATCTAACACCGTATTACCCACAGTCAATGTGCACTCCAAATCTAATACCGCATTACCCGCAGAATCTGCGCACTCCAAATCTAACATCGTATTACCCACAGTCAATGCGCAGTCCACATCCACGGCCTTGTTACCGACTGTCAATGCGAACTCAATATCCCCGGCCGTATTGCCCACAGTCAGTGCGCACTCCATATATAACACCATATTACCCACAGTCAATGCTCCCTCCAAATCTAACTCCGTATTACCAACAGTCAATGCGCACTCCAAATCTAACACTTTATTTCCCGCAGACAATGCTCACTCCAAATGTAACACCGTATTACCCACAGTCAACGCGCACTGAAATTCCATATCCGTATTGCCCACAGTCAATGCACAACCCATATCTAACACCGTATTACCAGCAGTCCATGCGCACTCCAAATCAAACACCGTATTACCCACAGTCAATGTGCACTCCAAATCTTACACCATGTTACCTACAGTCAATGCGCACTCCAAATCTAACACCGTATTACCTGCAGTCAATGCGCACGCCAAATCTAACACGGTATTACCCACAGTCAATGTGCACTCCAAATCTAACACGGTATTACCCGCAGTCTCTGCGCACTCAAAATCAACGGCCGTGTTGCCCACTGTCAAGTTGCACTCCGAATCTAACACCATATTCCCCAGAGTCAATGCACACTCCAAATCTTACACCGTATTACCCTCAGTCAATGCGCACCCCAAATCTCACGCCGTATTGCCCACAGTCAATGCGCAATCCAAATGAAACACTGTATTACCCACAGTCAATGTGCACTCCAAATCTAACACCGTATTACCTGCAGTCTATGTGCAATCCAAATCTAACACCGTATTAAACGCAGTCAATGCAGTCTCCAAATCTAACAACGTCTTACCCACAGTCAATGTGCACTCCAAATCTAACACCGTATTACCCACAGTCAATGTGCACTCCAAACCTAACACCGCATTACCCGCAGAATCTGCGCACTCCAAATCTAACACCGTATTACCCACAGTGAATGTGCCCTCCAAATCGAACACGGTATTACCCGCTCTCAATGCGCACTCCAAACCTAACACCGTATTACACACAATCAATGCACACTCCAAATCTAACACCGTATTACCCACAGCCAATGTGCACTCCAAATCTAACACGGTATTACCTGCTCTCAATGCGCACTCCAAGACTAGCACCGTATTCCCTGCTGTCAATGCGCACACCAAATCTAACACCGTATTACCCACAGTCAATGTGCACTCCAAATCTAACACGGTATTACCCGCTCTCAATGCACACTCCAAATCTAACACCGTATTACACACAGTCAATGCACACTCCAAATCTAACACCATATCACCCGCAGTCTCTGCGCACACCAAATCTAACACTGTATTACCCACAGTCAATGCGCAATACCAATCTAACACTTTTTTTCCCCTCAGTCAATGCGCACTCCAAATCTAACGCCGTATTGCCCACAGTTAATGCGCACTCCAAATCTAACACCGTATTACCCACAGTCAATGCGCCGTCCATATCCACGGCCTTATTACCGACAGTCAATGCGAACTCAAAATCCATGTCCGTATTGCCCACAGTCAATGTGCACTCCAAATCTTACACCATGTTACCCACAGTCAATGCGCACTCCAAATCTAACACCGTATTACCTGCAGTCAATGCGCACACCAAATCTAACACCGTATTACCCACAGTCAATGTGCACTCCAAATCTAACACGGTATTACCCGCGCTCAGTGCGCACTCCAAATCTAACACCGTATTACACACAGTCAATGTGCACTCCAAATGAAACGCCGTATTACCCACAGTCAATGTGCACTCCAATTTCACAGCCGTATTACCTGCAGTCTATGAGCACTCCAAATGTAGCACCGTATTACACGCAGTCAATGAGAACTCCAAATGTAATACCGTATTACCCACAGTCAATGCGCAATACAAATCTAACACTTTTTTACCCTCAGTCAATGCGCACTCCAAATCTAACACCGTATTACCCACAGTCAATGAGCACTCCAAGTCTAGCACAGTATTACACGCAGTCAATGCGCACTACAAATCTAACACCGTATTACCCACTGTCAATGCGCATCCCAAATCTAACACTGTATTACCCACAGTCAATGCGCAATACAAATCTAACACTTTTTTACCCGCAGTCAATGCTGACTCCAAATGTAACACCGTATTACCCACAGTCAATGCGCACTCCAAATCTAACACCGTATTACCTGCAGTCTATGCGCACTCCAAATCTAACACCGTATTACCCGCAGTCAATGCGCATCCCAAATCTAACACTGTATTACCCACAGTCAATGCGCAATACAAATCTAACACTTTTTTACCCTCAGTCAATGCGTACTCCAAATCTAACGCCGTATTGCCCACAGTCAATGCGCACTCCAAATCTAACACCGTATTAACCGCAGTCAATGCAGACTCCAAATCTAACAACGTCTTAGCCACAGTCAATGTGCACTCCAAATCTAACACCGTATTACCCACAGTCAATGCGCAATACAAATCTAACACTTTTTTACCCTCAGTCAATGCGTACTCCAAATCTAACGCCGTATTGCCCACAGTCAATGCGCACTCCAAATCTAACACCGTATTAACCGCAGTCAATGCAGACTCCAAATCTAACAACGTCTTAGCCACAGTCAATGTGCACTCCAAATCTAACACCGTATTACCCACAGTCAATGTGCACTCCAAATCTAATACCGCATTACCCGCAGAATCTGCGCACTCCAAATCTAACATCGTATTACCCACAGTCAATGCGCAGTCCACATCCACGGCCTTGTTACCGACTGTCAATGCGAACTCAATATCCCCGGCCGTATTGCCCACAGTCAGTGCGCACTCCATATATAACACCATATTACCCACAGTCAATGCTCCCTCCAAATCTAACTCCGTATTACCAACAGTCAATGCGCACTCCAAATCTAACACTTTATTTCCCGCAGACAATGCTCACTCCAAATGTAACACCGTATTACCCACAGTCAACGCGCACTGAAATTCCATATCCGTATTGCCCACAGTCAATGCACAACCCATATCTAACACCGTATTACCAGCAGTCCATGCGCACTCCAAATCAAACACCGTATTACCCACAGTCAATGTGCACTCCAAATCTTACACCATGTTACCTACAGTCAATGCGCACTCCAAATCTAACACCGTATTACCTGCAGTCAATGCGCACGCCAAATCTAACACGGTATTACCCACAGTCAATGTGCACTCCAAATCTAACACGGTATTACCCGCAGTCTCTGCGCACTCAAAATCAACGGCCGTGTTGCCCACTGTCAAGTTGCACTCCGAATCTAACACCATATTCCCCAGAGTCAATGCACACTCCAAATCTTACACCGTATTACCCTCAGTCAATGCGCACCCCAAATCTCACGCCGTATTGCCCACAGTCAATGCGCAATCCAAATGAAACACTGTATTACCCACAGTCAATGTGCACTCCAAATCTAACACCGTATTACCTGCAGTCTATGTGCAATCCAAATCTAACACCGTATTAAACGCAGTCAATGCAGTCTCCAAATCTAACAACGTCTTACCCACAGTCAATGTGCACTCCAAATCTAACACCGTATTACCCACAGTCAATGTGCACTCCAAACCTAACACCGCATTACCCGCAGAATCTGCGCACTCCAAATCTAACACCGTATTACCCACAGTGAATGTGCCCTCCAAATCGAACACGGTATTACCCGCTCTCAATGCGCACTCCAAACCTAACACCGTATTACACACAATCAATGCACACTCCAAATCTAACACCGTATTACCCACAGCCAATGTGCACTCCAAATCTAACACGGTATTACCTGCTCTCAATGCGCACTCCAAGACTAGCACCGTATTCCCTGCTGTCAATGCGCACACCAAATCTAACACCGTATTACCCACAGTCAATGTGCACTCCAAATCTAACACGGTATTACCCGCTCTCAATGCACACTCCAAATCTAACACCGTATTACACACAGTCAATGCACACTCCAAATCTAACACCATATCACCCGCAGTCTCTGCGCACACCAAATCTAACACTGTATTACCCACAGTCAATGCGCAATACCAATCTAACACTTTTTTTCCCCTCAGTCAATGCGCACTCCAAATCTAACGCCGTATTGCCCACAGTTAATGCGCACTCCAAATCTAACACCGTATTACCCACAGTCAATGCGCCGTCCATATCCACGGCCTTATTACCGACAGTCAATGCGAACTCAAAATCCATGTCCGTATTGCCCACAGTCAATGTGCACTCCAAATCTTACACCATGTTACCCACAGTCAATGCGCACTCCAAATCTAACACCGTATTACCTGCAGTCAATGCGCACACCAAATCTAACACCGTATTACCCACAGTCAATGTGCACTCCAAATCTAACACGGTATTACCCGCGCTCAGTGCGCACTCCAAATCTAACACCGTATTACACACAGTCAATGTGCACTCCAAATGAAACGCCGTATTACCCACAGTCAATGTGCACTCCAATTTCACAGCCGTATTACCTGCAGTCTATGAGCACTCCAAATGTAGCACCGTATTACACGCAGTCAATGAGAACTCCAAATGTAATACCGTATTACCCACAGTCAATGCGCAATACAAATCTAACACTTTTTTACCCTCAGTCAATGCGCACTCCAAATCTAACGCCGTATTGCCCACAGTCAATGAGCACTCCAAATCTAACACCGTATTACCTGCAGTCTATGCGCAATCCAAATCTAACACCATATTACCCGCAGTCAATGCACACTCCAAATCGAACAACGTCTTACCCACAGTCAATGTGCACTCCAAATCGAACAACGTCTTACCCACGGTCAATGCGCACTCCAAATCTTACACCATGTTACCCACATTCAATGCACACTCCAAATCTAACACCGTATTACCTGCAGTCAATGTGCACACCAAATCTAACACCGTATTACCCACAGTCAATGCGCACTCCAAATCTATCACGGTATAACCCGCTCTCAATGCCCACTCCAAGTCTAGCACCGTATTACACGCAGTCAATGCGCACTATAAATCTACCCCTGTATTACCCACAGTCAATGCGCAATACAAATCGAACACCGTATTACCCACGGTCAATGCGCACTCCAAATCTAACACCGTATTACCCACAGTCAATGCTTACTACAAATGTAACACCGTATTTCCCATAGTCAATGCGCAGTCCATATCCACGGCCTTGTTACCGACTGTCAATGTGAACTCAATATCCATGGCCGTATTGCCCACAGTCAATGCGCACTCCATATATAACACCATATTACCCACAGACAATGCGCACTCCAAATCTAACACCATATTACCAACAGTCAATGCGCACTGAAATTCCACATCCGTATTGCCCACAGTCAATGTACAACCCATATCGAACACCGTATTACCTGCAGTCCATGCGCACTCCAAATCAAACACCGTATTACCCACAGTCAACGTGCACTCCAAATCTTACACCATGTTACCCACAGTCAATGCGCACTCCAAATCTAACACCGTATTACCTGCAGTCAATGCGCACACCAAATCTAACACCGTATTACCCACAGTCAATGTGCACTCAAAATCTAACACGGTGTTACCCGCTCTCAATGCGCACACCAAATCTAACATCGTATTACCTGCAGTCTATGCACACTATGAATCTAACACCGTATTACCGGCAGTCAATGCGCACTTCAAATCTAACACCGTATTACCCACGGTCAATGCGCACTCCAAATCTTACACCATGTTACCCACATTCAATGCGCACTCCAAATCTAACACCGTATTACCTGCAGTCAATGCGCACTCCAAATTTAACACCGTTTTACCCACAGTCAATGTGCACTGCAAATCTAACACGGTAATGCCCACAATCAATGCGCACTCTAAATTTTCGGGTGTATTGCCCACAGTCAATGCACAATCCAAATTTTACACCTGTTACATACTCATGACACATGACAGTGGTGCCCTTGTCACGTAACTGGGGTTGAAGCTGTCCTGGACTTGAGGTGATGGTCTTGTGATGGTGGAATGACGTCATTTTCCCGCCAGTAGAGATCATGTGACGGTTTTTTTTACAGGTTATAAAAGGTAGACCCCACCCTGTGAGGGGGGGCGGTTCGTTGCTGGATTTGCCAAGTTAACTTCATGCCACTGCGTGTTTTAAGTGATGACGCAGTTTAGTTGAAGGATGAAGTTTTTATTTAATGCCTAAAGTTTAAGAGGTCATTACCAGCAGGTTCTTTATGATTCTGCTCGTTCGAGAAATTAGTGGAGAGTGAAGATTGAAATTTCGGAAGTTAAAGATCGAGGAGAATCGCTTTCTACGGTGAAACGGGTCCGACCTTTGCTTGTTCCTTATTTGGAAGGATTTCGTTGACTATCTTCGTGTTAATCCCTAGGTTTAACTAGAAAGGATTGAAGGTAGTGGAGAAGGAAAGGTCAGTGCCTTTAAGCCGTTCTGTTTCGTAAATTCTTCGTGGGAAGTTCGACGTCGGGGATCGAAGCAAGCGACGTGAAAGAGAACCTAAATCGTCCTATAAAGTCTCTCCTTTTAAATGGACTGTGAGCATATCGATCATTTGGCAATACCACTTTCAAGAACTGTTTTGGAATATCACTTTAAGAACTGTTTGGGCTGCCGCTCAGCAGCTGTTTCCGGTTACGGTAGTGTTTGTTTACTTTTGGGGGGTTTGTTTTCTCGAACTCATATTTATTGTTGCCTGAATACGTAACATTAAATATGGGGGCTGCGTCTGGATTGAATCATTTGAGTTTAAATGCTTGTTGACTTTTAAATCGGTGTTTTGGAAAGGGGGATTACTCGGTTCTTTTGTTTGGCTTGTTGTGGTATTCGGCAGCAATGAATATTGATGAGTTTCTGGCTTCGCCAGCTGCGGAGGTGTTGGCGAAGCCGAAAAAAACTGAGGTGTTTGAGATAGCTAGTAGATTGCAACTTAAAGGTATTTTGCAGACTACATCTAAGGCTGTGATACAGAGAAAAATCGCGTCACACTACGTGGTCTCGGGTGTTTTTGATGAATCGATTTTAGAGTCGTTTCCAATAAGTAATCTGGAGATGCAGTTGCAAATCGAACAAATGAAATTGGAACAAAGTAAAGTTGATTTGGAGAGGTGTAAATTGGAGGCGGAACAAAAGAAGAGAGAATTTGCATATGCAATGGAGGAATTAAGGTCTGGAAATCAGTCTTCTGGTTCTAAAAAAACGTTTGTTGCTAGTGAAGAAATTAAATTGGTCCCTCCATTTAGTGAAACAGAAGTGGAAAGGTATTTTCAACATTTTGAAACTATTGCTCGGATGTCGGAGTGGCCGAAAGATAAATGGTCAGTGTTGTTACAGAGTGTAATTAAAGGCAAAGCACAACAAGTTTACACAGCTTTAACAGCTTCGCAAGCACTTGATTATGATATTGCAAAGAGGCATATGTTAAACGCATATGAGTTAGTCCCAGAAGCATATAGGGAAAGATTCAGAAGTTTGAAAAAGTCTGTGGAAAAAACATGTGGAATTTGCCTATGATAAAGCTGTGTTTTGAGAGATGGGTTTCTTCTGAAAATGTAAATGGGGACTATGATACATTGAGAGAGCTGATTTTAATGGAGGAATTTAAAAGAAGCACTCCTGTTGAAGTAAGGACCTACTTAAATGAGAAGGATACTGATAAATTGCAGGACTGTGCTAGATTAGCTGATGAGTATGTTTTGATCCATAAGAATAAATTTCCTCAGGGCAGAAATTTTAAGAGGAAAAATAACACGGAGACTCCAGGTAAATCTGAAATTAAATCGGAGGTTAATGAGAAAGTTGATGAGAAAGGAAAGCCTGTGAAGGAAAGACAGTTTGGTCTTACTTGTAACTATTGTAAGAAGTCTGGCCATGTAATAGCTTGTTTCAAATTGAAAAAGAAAGAGAAGGAAGCAGTTCCAGATGCTTGTGTGCAACATACTGAAGCACCTGTAAAGTTACAGGGTTTGATAAAAACCAATGAGGCTTTGTTAGAGTCTGACCATGTTAGAAAGGGATATGATCATTTTATAACTGAAGGGTTTGTATCCTTGAAGGAAGGATCTACTCTGGTGCCAATGAAAATCCTTAGGGATACTGGTGCTTCTCAATCATTGATGTTAGACAGTGTGTTGAAGTTTAATGAAGAGTCTGATACTGGTGAGGTGAATTACATAAGAGGTGTTGGAAGTGATTTTATGCCTGTACATTTACATAAAGTAAATTTAAAATCAGGGTTAGTTACAGGATTTGTTAAAGTAGGATTACAGCATAGCTTACCTGTGAAGGGTATTTCTTTATTGTTAGGTAATGACTTGGCAGGTGGACAAGTTTTTCCTGAAGTGCATTTGACAATGGAGGCAGAGGAACCAGAGTTGAATTCTAACACAGATTCTTCCTGTGTTGTGACTAGAGCTATGGCTAAAAAGATTGATGCGCAGAATGAGGTTGTTATTCAGGACTGTTCAACTCAGGATTCGAGTTTTGAGGATGTGTCAGAGACTTTCTTATCTTTGTTGTTTGAACAAGTTTCTTGGAGTAAGTCTGACTATAAAGATTTATCTTTGTCTCGGAAGGAGATGATAGCAGAGCAGAATAGAGACTCTGAGATTATAAAATTAAGAGAGCAGGTTTTACTAGATAGTGAAATTGATAAGGTGTCAGTAGGATATTACTTGGGAAAATGAGTGTTGATGAGGAAGTGGAGATCGCCTACAATTCCTGCAAGTGAGGATTGGAATGTTGTTTACCAGGTAGTTGTTCCGAAAGTTTATCGAAATGAGATTTTGACTTTAGCTCATAGTGTGCCTTTAGGTGGACATCAAGGGGTAAGGAAAACTGTGGACAAGATTTTAAAACATTTTGACTGGCCTGGTCTAAGAAAAGATGTGGCAATGTTTTGTAAAACGTGCCATACTTGTCAAATTGTGGGTAAACCAAATCAGGTTACACCAGTAGCTCCATTACAACCTATCCCAGCATTTGGTGAACCATTTTCTAAAGTTATTGTAGATTGTGTTGGTCCATTACCAAAGACAAAAACTGGTTATCAGTATTTGTTGACTATCATGTGTACTTCTAGGTTTCCAGAGGCAGTACCACTTAGGAATATAAAAGCTAAAACTGTGACAAAGGCCCTTATAATTTGTTTTTACTTATTTTGGATTACCTAAGGAGATACAAACTGATCAAGGCAGTAATTTTATGTCTGGATTATTTCAACAAATAGTTTATAAATTGGGAGCTAAGCAAATCACTTCGTCTGCATACCATCCAGAATCGCAGGGTGCCTTGGAGAGGTTTCATTCTACCCTCAAGAATATGATTAGGACATTTTGTGTGGAAAATGAAAGTGACTGGAATGAGGCTATAAACTTACTTTTATTTGCAGTAAGGGAAGCGGTGCAGGAATCTTTAGGTTTGAGTCCATTTGAACTTGTGTTTGGGCATAGAGTTAGAGGACCTTTAGCTTTGTTGAAAGAACAGTGGATTAATAAGGAAGTACACACTAATTTGTTGGACTATGTGTTGAAATTTAAGGACAGGTTACATAAAGCTTGTAGCTTAGCTAAGGAAAATTTAAAGTTGGCTCAGGAGAAAATGAAGACTTGGTATGATAAGATGTTTAAGCCTGGAGATAAGGTGTTGGTTCTTTTCCCAGTGCAGACAAATCCTTTACAAGCTAGATTTCATGGTCCTTATGAAATTGTGTCTAAAAATCAATGGTGTGGATTACGTGGTAAAAACTCCAGATCGTAGAAGGTCAACACAACTTTGCCATATAAATATGTTGAAACCATATTTGGAGAAACAATGTGATACTGTGACTGTTGTGGTTAGTGAGAGTGAGTTTGATTTAACTAGGAAGATGATAGATGATTCATCTGCATTTCATTCTAAATCCAACATGGTTTCTGTTACGTTACCAAATTCAACCATTCTGGAAAATATTGATGAAAAATTAGCACATTTACAGTTAGAGCAGAGACAACAGCTGAAGGAGTTGATTTTTAAATATAGGGAGTTGTTTCCAGATGTTCCGAGAAGGACTGCTATAGCTTCACATGATGTAGATGTTGGAGATGCCAAACCTATTAAACTACATCCATATAGGATGAACATGGAAAAATGTGAACTTGCTGAGAAAGAAATTGAATATATGTTAGAGAATAATATCATTAGATATTCTACTCGAATTGGAGTTTGCCATGTGTTATGGTGCCAAAGCCAGATGGTAGTATTAGGTTTTGTACGGATTATAGGAAGGTGAATGCTGTAACGAAAACAGATGCATATCCAATTCCTAGAGTAGATGATTGTGTAGATAAAGTTGGAAAAGCAAAGTTCCTTACAAAGATTGATTTATTGAAAGGGTATTGGTGTGTTCCATTAATGGACAGAGGTAGAGAGATTTCTGCATTTGTAACTCCATCTGGGTTATATGAGTATAATGTTCTTCCATTTGGGATGAAGAATGCCCCAGGTACTTTCCAGAGGATGACTAACTTTGTGATTCAGGGATTGAAAGATACTGATGCTTATATTGATGATTTAGTGACAGGAAATGATACTTGGGAAGCACACATTATTGCGATGGAGAAATTGTTTGAAAGGCTTTCAAAAGCTAACTTAACTATTAATTGAGCTAAGAGTGAATTTGGACATGCCACTGTGACTTACCTTGGTTATGTTGTGGGTCAAGGTAAGGTAGCTCCTGTTCAGGCAATTTTAGAGATTCCCACTCCAATGGGGAAAAAGACTCTCAGAAGGTTTTTGGGAATGATAGGATATTATCGGAAATTTTGTAAGAATTTTGCTAATGTTGCCCTTCCATTAACTAACCTTCTGCGGAAGAATGAGAAGTTTGTATGGACGGTGCCTTGTCAAGAAGCATTTGAAAAATTGAAAACAATGGTATGTCAACAACCTGTGCTTAAGGCACCTGACTTTGGCAAACCTTTTTCATTGGCTGTGGATGCTAGTGATGAGGCTGCAGGAGCAGTATTAATGCAAAGGAATGAGGGTGATGAGGTTGATCATCCAGTAGCTTACTTTTCTAAGAAATTTAATAAGCATCAAAGAAACTATTCGACAATAGAGACAGAATTGTTATCTCTTGTTTTAGCTTTGGAATATTTGGAGGTATATGTTAGTACAACTCAAAAACCACTTATTGTTTACACTGATCATAATCCATTAGTTTTCCTGAGTAAGATGAAAAACAAAAACAGAAGATTATTAAATTGGAGTTTGATGTTACAAGAGCACAATATTATGATAACTCATATTAAAGGCAAAGATAATGTGGTTGCTGATTGTCTATCTCGATGTTGAATGTACACTGTAATTTTTTTTGGAGTGGTTTTTTTTTCAATTGTAACACACCTACTGTATTGTGAGTTATAAGCTGTTATATGATGGTATTGTATATGTTATAAAATTTATACCTTTGTTTTTCTTGTAAGCAATTGTTAAAATTTTTTGTTCTTGTCAGACCAAAAATGTTTTTTTGGAGGGAGGTGTCACGTACTCGTGACACATGACAGTAGAGCCCTTGTCACGTAACTGGGGTTGAAGCTGTCCTGGACTTGAGGTGATGGTCTTGTGATGGTGGAATGACGTCGTTTTCCTGCCAGTAGAGATCATGTGATGGGTTTTTTTTTACAGGTTATAAAAGGTAGACCCCACCCTGTGAGGAGGGGCAGTTCGTGGCTGGATTTGCCAGGTTGACTTGTGTTTTAAGTGCTGATGCAGTTTAGTTGAAGGATGAAGTTTTCATTTAATGCGTAAAGTTTAAGAGGTCATTGCCAGCAGGTTCTTTATGATTCTGCTAGATCGAGAAATTAGTGGAGAGTGAAGATTGGAATTTCGGAAGTTAAAGATCGAGGAGAATTGCTTTCTACATTGAAACGGGGCCGACCTTTGTTTGATCCTTATTTGGAAGGATTTCGTTGACTATCTTCGTGTTAATCCCTAGGTTTAACTGGAAAGGATTGAAGGTAGTGGAGAAGGAAAGGTCAGTACCTTTAAGCCGTTCTGTTTCGTAAATTCTTCGTGGGAAGTTCGACGTCGGGGATCGAAGCAAGCGAAGTGAAAGAGAACTTAAATCATCCTGTAAAGTCTCTCCTTTTAAATGGACTGTGAGCATATCGATCTTTTGGCAATACCACTTTAAAGAACTGTTTTTGGCAATGCCACTTTTAAGAACTGTTTTTGCAATATCGCTTTAAGAACTGTTTGGGCTGCCGCTCAGCAACTGTTTCCGGTTACGGTAGAGTTTGTTTACTTTTGGGGAGTTTGTTTTCTGTGTTTAATAAACGTGTTGTTTGTTATAAGAAACCCTTGCCGAACTCATATTTATTGTTGCCTGAATACGTAACTCACCGTATTATCCGCAGTCAATGCACATCACAAATCTAACACTGTAATACCCACAGTCAATGCGCACTCCAAATACAACACCGTATTACCCACAGTCAATGTGCACTCCAAATACAACACCGTATTACCCACAGTCAATGCGCACTCCAATCGAACGCCGTTTTGCCCAGAGTCAATGCGCATTCCAAATCTAAAACCGTATTGCCCACAGTCAATGCGCACTCCATACGTAACGCCGTATTGCCCACAGTCAATGTGCACTCCAGATCCTCGGCCGTATGGCCCACAGTCAATGCAAAATCCAAATCTAACACCGTGTTACCCACAGTCAATGCGCACTCCAAATCTAACACCGAATTACCCGCAGTTAATGCGCAATCCAAATTCACGGTCGTAATGCCCACAGACAATGCGCACTCCTAATCCACTGCCGTATTGCCCAGAGTAAATGCACAATCCAAATCTAACACCGTGTTACCCACAGTCAATGCGCACTCGAAATCTATCACCGTATTAACCGCAGTCAATGAGCACTCCAGCTCCTCGGCCGTATTGCCCACAGTCAATGCGCACTCCAAATCTAACACCGTATTACCCGCAGACAATGCGCACTCTAAATATAACACCATATTACCCACAGTCAATGTGCACTCCAAATCTAACACCGTATTACCAACAGTCAATGCTCACTGAAATTCCACATCCGTATTGCCCACAGTCAATGCACAACCCATATCTAACACCGTATTACCCACAGTCAATGCGCCCTCCAAATCTAACACCGTATTACCCGCAGACAATGCGCACTCTAAATATAACACCATATTACACACAGTCAATGTGCACTCCAAATCTAACACCGTATTACCAACAGTCAATGCTCACTGAAATTCCACATCCGTATTGCCCACAGTCAATGCACAACCCATATCTAACACCGTATTACCCACAGTCAATGCGCCCTCCAAATCTAACACCGTATTACCTGCAGTCAATGTGCACTCCAAATCTAACACCGTATTACCAACAGTCAATGCTCACTGAAATTCCACATCCGTATTGCCCACAGTCAATGCACAACCCATATCTAACACCGTATTACCCACAGTCAATGCGCCCTCCAAATCTAACACCGTATTACCTGCAGTCAATGTGCACTCCATATCTAAAACCGTATTACCCACAGTCAATGCGCACTGTTCCTCCCACAGTGTGGCTGCCCGCTCAGTACTGTCCCTCCCTCACTGTGGCGCTCCCTAGGTACTGTCCCTCCCACAGTGTGGTGCTCCCTCAGTATCATCCCCCACACAAGTGGCACTCCTTCAGTACTGTCCATCCCACAGTGTTGCGCTCCCTCAGTACTGTCCCTCCCACACCATGGCGATCCCGCAGTACTGTCCATCCCACAGTGTGGCTGTCCCTCATTACACACAGTGTGGCGCTGCTTCAGTACTGCCCCTCCCACAGTGTGGCTCTCCCTCAGTACTGTCCCTCCCACAGTATTAGGTAGCGTGACAGGTGACAGATTGTTTGAGCATTTCGGGGACAGTGACCACTGCTCCCTGGCGTTTAGCATGATCATGGTAAAGGATCAGAGAGGACGGCCAAATTATGAGGCTTTACGCTAGAACTTGCAGGTGTGAAAAGTGATGATGTACTATGGGCAATTGGCTGATGTTTGAGGATCTCTTGCAGGATATTAGAGATAAATTTGTCCCGGTGCGGATGATAAAGAATGGAACGGTGAACGGAAGTACGGTGAGGTGGAAAATCTAGTCAGGTGGAAGAAGGCAACATACATGAGGTTCTGGAAGCAAAGATCAGATGGGTATAGGGTAGCAAGAAAGGAGTTTAAGAAGGGGCTGAGAAGAGCAAGAAGGGGACATGAGAAGGCCTTGGCGAGTAGGTTAAAGGAAAACCTCAAGGCATTCTTCAATTATGTGAAGAACAAAAGGATGACAGGTGTGAAGTTAGGACCGATTAGAGATAAGGGTGGGAAGATATGCCTGGAGGCTGTGGAAGTGAGTGAGGTCCTCAATGAATACTTCTCTTCTGTATTCACCACTGAGAGGGAACCTGATGACGGTGAGGAGTGAGGTTGATGTTCTGGAACATATAGGAGAGGAGGTGTTGGAGTTGTTAAAATACATTAGTCCTCGGGGTCTTACGGAGTAATCCCCAGGCGAGGGAAGAGATTGCTGAGCCTCTAGCTAGGATCTTTATGTCTTCGTTGTCCACGGGAATGGTACAGGAGGATTGGAGGGATGCAAATGTTGTCCCCTTGTTGAAAAAAGTTAGTAAGGATAGTCCACGAAATTATAGACCAGTGGGAAAACTGATGGAAAAGGTTCTTAGAAATAGGATCTATGGGCACTTCGAGAATCATGGTCTGATCAGGGACAGTCAGCATGGCTTAGTGAAAGGCAGATAGTGCCTAACAAGCCTGATAGAGTTCTTTGAGGAGGTGACCAAACATATAGATGAGGGTAGTGCAGTAGATGTGATCTACATGGATTTTAATAAGACATTTGACAAGGTTCCACATGGTAGGATTATTCAGAAAGTCAGAAGGCATGGGATCCAGGGAAGTTTGGCCAGGTGGATTCAGAATTAGCTTGCCTGCAGAAGGCAGAGGGTCGTGGTGGAGGGAGTACATTCAGATTGGAGGGTTGTGACTAGTGGTATCCAACAGGGATCTGTTCTGGGATCCCTACTTTTTGTGATTTTTATTAACTACCTGGATGTTACGAACGGAAGGGTTGGTTGGCAAAACTCTTGTTAGGCCACACTTGGAGTATTGTATCCAGTTCTGGTCGCCTCACCATAGGAAGGATGTGGAAGCATTGGAAAGGGTACAGAGGAGATTTACCAGGATGCTGCCTGATTTATATTTGACGATCAGAGATTAAGCTTTACTCTTTGGAGATAAGGAGCATGAGGGGAGACATGATAGATGTGTACAAGATATTAAGAGGAATAGATAGAGTGGACAACGAGCACCTCTTTCCCAGGGCACCACAGCTCAGTACAAGAGGACATGGCTTTAAGGTAATGGGAGGGAAGTTCAAGTGGGATATTAGAGGCAAGTTTTTTTACTCAGAGAGTGGTTGGTGCGTGAAATGCAGACACACGAGTGAAGTTTAAGAGAGTACTAGACAAGTATATGGGGAAATTTAAGGTGGGAGGGTTATATGGTATATATATGGGTTGAGGGTCGGCCTAACATTGTGGCTGTAATGTGCTGTACTATTCTATGTTTCTATTTTTTAATGCCGCAGAAGAAGATGATCAAAAGCTGTCCTGAATAGAATGGTATCTTGGGGAGAACAACGCAGGTAGTGGAGTGGTTGGATGCATGAACGCATTTTATCGGAAACCAAGAGATATTTGGAGACTGCCCGGGAAGCCTTCTGACATAACAAGATGTGAACAGGTACTCAGACCTACCTGATCACAGGGAGACAGATCATCAAAATTATAATCAGAAGTCACGCTCTGCATGCTCTCTGTACAGGTGAACGGAATTACCAGCTTTAGGATCTTCTTCCTATTAATTGTAACTTCACAAATTTCAAGTCCTCTGACACTCTGGAACTTACTGCATGCAGTGAAGAGTCATGTAAAATAATCAGTTCGATTCATCCACCATACCTTGCTCTCCATTACTAACTCTCCAGCATCTTTTTTCCAACACGACGATAGCCACACTCGCCTCTCTTTTACACTTCATATATCCGAAGATACTTCTGGTATGCTCTTTAATATTATTGGCTCTGTTGCTTTTGTAATCCATCTTCACCATCTTAATGCCTTTCATAGTTGCCTTTTGTTGGGTTTTAAATTAAACAATTCTCTAACCCCACTGTATTTTGCTTATCTCTCGTAAACTCTGCTGTTGGCTTTGAATTCCCTTGTTAGTCACGTTTGTGTCATCTTTTCTTTCGAATACTTCTTCCTCTGTAAGGTGTATACCTTCCGAATATGCTTTCGGAAATTCCAGCCATTGTGCTCTGCTGTCATCTCCGCCAGAGATCTTTTCCAATCAATTCTGACCAACTCGTCTCTCAGGCTTCTGCAGTGCCATTTTATTAGGTACTGATAGATCTGAGTTCAGCTTCTCCTTCTCAATTTTCGGGGTGATTTACGATCAAATTTTAATCACTTTCTGCACGGGTACTTTTACTTTATCTCTGCAATCAATTCTGCTTTATTGCATAGCACCCAATCCAGGATTGCTGATCCCCTAGTCAACTCACCCGTGATCTGCTCTACAAAAGCCATTTGTAGAAATCCTTGAAATTCTCATGGGATACATCACCAGCCCAGTCTCTCTGCATATTGAAATACTCCATGATTATCGTAATATTGACACATTGACATGCATTTTCTGTCTCACGTTTTAATTGGAGACCATATCTTGCCGCAATCAAGAGAAGGTCTACAGATGCTGGTTACGCAAAGATACACACAGCCAGTACTTCAGGGACTCAGCAGGTCAGAACAACTCCCCCTTGTGCTCCACCCACATTTTCTTTCTTCCATGGACGTTTGTCCTCTCGTAAACAAGCCCGCTTCTCCAGCCCTTTATCTGTTTCAACCATCGTCTTCCCTGATCTTTCCTTCATGACCACCTCTCCTGGTTAGACATATCACCTCGTGTTTCTTTTTACCCTCTCCAACTTCTTAGTCTTTATCTTTTTTTTTTCTCCTCCCCGATGAAGGGTTCACCCGAAACGTCCACCCTTTGGAAATTAAGCTCTTAGATGTTATCTTACTTGAGCCATAATTCAGTGTTGATTAGAAAATCAGACCTGCCAATCTGTACCTGTGGTGCAAGTTCACTTACCTTGTCCCGTAAACTGCGCCCTTTCAAATCACACCTTCAATCCTGTATTTGCCTTTTTCCATTTGTCCATCATTTACGTTGCGACTCATCCTGTTGGCTGAAGCTTGCTCTGTCAGCAGCTTCGTCTTGAAAGGTGTGTCACAACGCATTACCTCAGTTTGTAAACGAATTAACTCAACATCAGCTAGATCACTCTGCCCTGCCACACTAGCTAACCCCACCCAAACAACTCTAGCCAAGCTGTCGGTAAGGATATTGGACGCCTTCGTGTTTTGGTGTAACCGGTCCCACTGCACCAGGTCCTTGACCACACAGTCACTTGCAAAGCCATCCTATTTGTACCTTCATGGCAGAGGCAGCAATTCAGCGATTAGCACCCTGGACGTCTTGTTTCTCAAACTTGTAACTAGCTGGCTAAGATTTCTCTGCGGTTCTGCTCCCTTTTCCTTCATCCGTCACGAACCCGGATCTCTGGCTGCTCAGCCCTGCCCTTGGGAACGCAATAACATCCCTGATCGCGTCACCAGTGAGGACACATCACATCGGGGTGTGACTATTGCTCCCACAACACCTCATCTCTGTTCCTCTGACGAAGAATTCTCATATCAACACTGTAGTTCTGTTCAACAATCTGCTCATCTGAGCCTTAACACCACAATCAGTGTCAGAGACCGAGTAACGCTATCTAATTCAGGATAAATATTGCTTAACGGAACATCTCCAGGCGTACTCGGCACTGCCTGCGCATTTCCCCTCTTTCTCCTGTTAGTAACATAGTTGCATGTCTCCTGCAACAGCGGGGCGACTACCGCTGCAAATGTCTATAATCTCCTCATCCCCCACGTTTGCTGAAGTTCGTCGAGCGGAATAGAACATACATTATACTCCTCCCTTCAGCAGCTGGCACAGGTCAAAGGAGAAATGGCCGCAGCCGCTGGTTTGGAGACAAGTGCAGTATTTCACTTATAAGTGAGAAGGTAGAGGATTTGTCAAATGTATATGTGTGTAAATATTCGTACACAAAATACACATATGTGAAACAGGGACGCGTCGTTTTCCCTTATAGGTAGGTCGTATGGTATGTCGAATTGTCGGGTGAGCATGTGGATGTTTTCTTTGTCATTCGTTCTCCGAGGCGCTCCTCTGTCGTCGTATGCGAAGAAGAAGAATTTCATGATGTATGTTATATTCACTCCTTATCGATAAATAGATAGATAGATAGTAAAAGCTAGACGAGCGGAAATTTCGGACCGTTGGAAAATGATGCTAGGGAGGTCATGAAGGACGAAGAGAAATTGCCCGGGCAGAATCACAGGGCGAAAGTACTTGAAAGACCTGTTTAGTGGGCGTGTCTGGAGATTCTCCAACATTTAATATTTTGTGCTTGGATTCCAACACTTGCAAATTTTCTCTTGTTTGTGTTAGTTTTCCCCTGCAGGATAGAGTCATGTTTTTGTACAAATGCAGAAAATAATACTGGTATAACGCAGCGGGTCAGCAGCATTTTGTAGAAAAGGAGACTGAATTAAAGTTTCTGGTGGATGCCCGTTCGTCACAACTGGGAAAGGGAGAAAATAAGCTAGTTTTCAGGTTCAAGGCAAGGTGGGGAAAGGTGGTCCTACGAAGAAACTCAGCTGATCAGGTGTAAAAAATTGAGTGAACGTGGTGGGCAGAATGGGGTCGTTATTATTTTTCGTTTATTGCGTGTTGTGAACAACAGATTTGTGTCTGTCGAAGGGTAGCAAGAAAAGAAGAATTATGACAGATGGTTGTCGGGCGAAGGTCAACCTTTCTGGCGCAAGGTTCAGAAGAGCACATAACCATGCTGGAGGAACTCAACAGGTCAAGCAGCATCCACGGAGAGGAATGAAGGGTCGAGACTGGTCAGCAGGAATGGAAAGGAAAAAGAGAAGAAGGTGGTGGGGGTGGGGGGAGGAGTGCAAGCGAGAAGGTGGTAGGTGAAAAGGGTGAGGGAGAAGGTGGGTGAATTGGAGCCGGGGAGGAACTGCGAACCAATAGCTGGAAAAGGCTCAAGGTTGAAGAAAGAAGATTCCGAATCGGGGACGGGAGTGGACCATGGGAGAAGGGGCAGGTGGAGGAAGCTAGAGAGGCGATAGGCAGGCGACGAGAAGGTGAGCGGCAAGAGAGCATCCAAAATAGGGAATTCAAATAGAGAGGAAGAAGGACGGGTTGTTTCCTATGGTAGACTATATAATTGGCGAACACAGACTCAGGACAGAGTGTGTTTCCTTTTAGAATGGAGATGAGGAATTTCTTTTGCCCGAGTGTGGTGAATCTGTGGAGTTCTTTGCCATAGGCAGTTGTGAGTCCTGTCGTATATTTCAGGCAGAGGCAAACAGATTCTCCATTGTTAAGGGCATGAATGATAAGGTGAAAAGGCAGCTGATTGGATCTGACATGATAAAATATCGGAGCGGACTCGATGAGAAAATGGCGAACTTCTGCTCCTATATTGCAGGGTCTTGTGTTTAATCGATAATTTCAGATGAACATATTACCGAAGCATAAATACAGTGGTGTAGTTCGCATTAATTCATTTCAAGTCAGCAGCATTACCTGATTGCAGTAACGAAAGCCCAGCTGATCAACTCAAATTGGTGACGAGTAAGTACACAGGAACCCTTGTGACTTCGCGGTACCCGATTATTCTGACACGGGCACGTTACCGTGAGGGGTAGAGTATCAAAATCATTCTACAATCATCTTAACGTCACCATCCGAAGCACATTCAGAGATAATCAAATGAAACAACAATACCCTAAGTCAGAGGCAAAAATGATAATTTTACAATTATACAAGGTTTTATTTACATATATTAAATATATTTTAATACCACGGGAAGACTTGTTCAACAGTGAGTACAGATCGAATCACAAACATTCCTATTCAGATGCCGGAAAAACTTGCAATAATTTTTTTGCAATTCCAGTCAATAATCTTACCGTGAACATAATATAAGTTATTCCCTGATTCCTTAAATCCCGCTCATCGGTTGTACAGAGCGAAACTGAAATAGTGGTCGTTTGTAGCCGAAATCACATACTATTCCAAATAATTGTTTTCAAGTTCCCAGAAGGAATAATCGTGTGTGAACTGTATCTGCAAATTTCCCAGTTGCTACTAACAGGTAAGTCCCTCCATTCTTCAGCTCCTCCCTGAATCTTCTCTGTGTCAGTCCATAGATACACGTGTTAGTGCAGGTACTGAGAGAAGACAACAGAAACACACATTCCTGAAGGATACAGGTCGGTTTGCCGAAATATCTGTCAGTGTAGAAATAGCTTTCGACTAATACGATACAGGGCATTCAAAATAATATAAAATTAGCTGACCAGAACAACAGAATCATGGACGTTTGATGGCCGCAGCATCATACCCGACAATACGGAATCTGGAGCAGCAGCTTGATGACATTCGGCTTGTACGGAAGACTGAGGAGACGATCGAGCGGAGTTACGGGGGAGTGAGGAAGCAGTCACCCCGAAGTTGCAGGAGGCGAGTAGCTGAGAGACTGGTGGGAGGAGTAATGTGACAGCAAGTTGGCAGTTGGCGCGGAGCACTCTTGTGGCTATTCCCGTCGATAATAAGTAGACCGCTGTAGATGATGTTTGGGAATGCCACGGAGACCACGTTACTAGCATTGAGCATGTGTCTGTGGTGCAGAAAGGAAAGAGGAAGAGGCTGCGAATAGTAGCGATAGGGGACTCTATAGTCGGAGTAACAGACAGTAACTTATGTGGACGTGAATAGAACACACGGATGGCTTGCGGCCTGTCAGCCGCCAGGATCAAAGACAACTCGGTTGTCGTCCACAGCATTTCGTAGGGGAAGAGTGAACAGCCAGATATCCTGGTACATATCGCTACAAATGACATAGCAAGGAAAGTCAAAAAGGGTCCCGAATGGAGAGAGTTTAGAGAGCTGGGCAGGAAGCTGGAGCGCCAAGGTATTAATTCCTGGATTGTAGTCTGTGCAATTGAGTGCAGAAAGAGAGAGATGAATTTGGCAAATAACTACTGTACGTGACTGAGTAGCTGACATGAACCAAGCCTTCAGATTCCCGGATCACTGCGATCTCTTCTTGGGGTGGTATGACCTGTACTAAAGGGACCCGTTGTACCTGAAAACGAGGGGTCCAACATTCTCACAGGCTGGTTTGTAAGAGCTGGAGGGGAAGGTTTAAAGGCATTTTCCAGGAGTGTGGGAATTGGAATGAAGGGACGCAGGATATGAAGGATGTTATAAAAAAAAAGTAATGGCAGTGAAATGTACGGAAGGCCAGGTAGATGATAGGACAACCTTGCAGACAACAGGGTGAGTATCAGCGCACTTGGTTTTGCTGAATGTATAACAACAGCAAATACAGTACCCAAACTGTCTCGCTGAATGCTCGGCGTATAAAAATTAAGCTGGTGATCTAACTGAACTTTAACAGATTATCCGGTCTGAAGTTGTAGACATCACTGATTCGTAGTTGAAGGATTTTTGGAGCTGCAAGGTTAAATATTGATTTGGAGCGAAAGGAAATTAGGTAAGGGGTGGCGTGCTCTGCCGATAAAGAATACAATCAAATCATTAGAAATATGTGATATAGGATTGGGAGATAGCGTATCCTTGGGAATTGAGTTAAGAAACCGGCAGAGTAAAGTGACTCTGATAGCAGTTATACTCAAACCTCTGCACAGTACAGATTACAACGGGTATTGTCAAAAGGGCAATGCCATGATCATCATGGGAGATTTTAAAATGCGTTGCTGAGGAATATTAGGTTGGAAATGAATGACGAAAGGGTGAATTTCTTAAACTCCTATGCGATAGGTTTTTGATCAGTTTGTCGTTGATACTTCTAGGTAATCAGCTATACTCGCATGTGTGTTACATAACGAACCGGAGGCGATTTAGGAGCTTAGTGTAAAGGAACCCTTAGAAAGAAGGGATCGAATTTACGACTGTGTTCAACTTGAAATTTGATAGGGCGTGAGTGACGCCTGACGTAGCAGTATTTCAGTGGTGTAAAGTAAATTTCAGCGGTATGATGGAGGAGTTGGCAAAAGTAAATTGCAATGAGATGCTTGCAGTGATGGTAGTAGAGCAGGAACGGCATGGGTCTGGGGAAAAATGGGGAAAGTGCAGGATTGATATATATCAAAAAGAATAAACATTCAAATGGCAAAATAGTGTAAAAGTAGCTGACAATAGAAGTCAAAACTAATGTAAACGCAAAACAAAATGAGCACAACTACGAAAAAAGTAACTTGAGCTTTGGGAAGATTTAAAAACATACAAATGTAACTGAAACCATTAGGAAAGAAAATATGAAATATGAATACAAGCTGATTTCAAGATGGGTAGAAAAAGCCCCTTGAAAAATAAAAGAGAGATCAGAGTGGACTTAGAATGGCTACGGCATGCCGTCTGAGACATAATAGCGGGGGACGAGCAGATGGCAGATGAACTAAATTAATATTTTGCACTTGTCCACACTGTGGAAGACACCAGCAGCAGGCCTGGCTTTCAAGGGAGTGAGGAGGGAAGAGTGAGTGCTGTCACCATTAGAAGGGGGAAGGTGCTCAATGTACTGTAAGAACGAAAGTTGCAGAAGTCACTCGGACCAGATGAGCTGCACGATAGGTATCGTGGAGGCATTAGTAATTATTTTTCATGAATCCTTGGATTCTAGTGTGGTTCTGGAGGACTGGAAAATTGGAAGTGTCACTCCAGTCGTGAAGAAAGGAAGGGGCCAGCAGAAAGGAAATTATGGGCCAATAAGGCAAAACTCAGTGGGTGGGAAGTCGTTGGAGTCAATTACTGAAGATGAATTGATGGTGTACTTGTTGACTCAGAAGAAGATAGGGCAAAGTTAGCATCGTTTCCTTGATGGGACATCTTGCGTGACGAACCTATTGGAATTGTCTGAGGAGATCACAAGTGGGATAGATAAAGGGGGTACAATAGATGTTATACACAGTATTTGGATTTTCAGAAGGCCTATGACAAGGTGACACACAGGAAGCAGCTTACCAAGTTAAGAGCCAATTATATCACAGGAACGATTCTTGCATGATTAGATAAATCGGCTAATTGTTAGGAGGCAGCAAGTAGGATAAAGAGATTCATTTCGGATCGGCTGCCGATGACCAGAGGTGTTCCACGGGGGTCTCTATCCGGCCAATTGATTTCATGCTGTATATCAATGATTTGGATAATATAATTGCTTGGAATGTTGCCAAGTTTGCAGATGATATGATGACAGGTGGACAAGCAGGTAGTTTGAGGAAACAGAAAAGTTTTCGAAGCACTTGGACAGATTGGGAGAAGGGGCAAGGAAGCAGCAAATGAAATACAATGCTGTTAAATACACGGTCATATACTTTGATAGAATATATAAATGTACAGATTATTTTATACATGGGGATAACATCTGAGACGCAAGCTGGCTTGGAAGTTCCTGTGCAAAACAGCCTAAAGTTTAACTTGTAGGTTATGTCGGTGGACAGGAAGGCAGATAGAAAGATAATACTGCTTTCAAGAGCTGAAAATGCAAGAACATGGATCTGATGCTGCTGACTCATAAGACGCTGTTGAGTCCTCCCCTTGGGTATTCTGAACAGTTTTCCGTTCCTTATCTAACAAAATTACAGGAGATGGGGCAAAAGAGGGGAGAAAATGAGATTGGCTCTGACTGAATGGCGGAGCAGACTTAAATGGCTGAACGGTCTAATTCTGCTCCTTTGTCAGATAGTCGGATGCGCAACTAAAAACAATTAAACCTAAATGACAGAGTCATGACCGGTGATTTTCTGGCACACAGATCGAACTCAGCGGAACGGGAGTGAAGAGCCAACAGTTCGAGTCTTCACCATTCATTAGCACTGGAAGAGAAGGGGAAGATGCCGGAGAATGAAGGTGGGGGGATGGGAGAGAGTACAAGCTAGCAGGTGAAGGGTGAAGACAGGTGAGGGGAGAAGGTGTTTGGATAGTAGAGTGGAATGAGGTGTGAAGCTGGGAAAAAATACATAGAATGTTAAAGGTTTGAAGAGGAAGGAATCCGAACAGGAGAGAGGAGTGGAGAGACGGAAGGAGGTGAGAATAGAGAATCGATAGGCAGTTGAGGAAAGAGATGAAGTAAGAGGGAATCCAGAATAGGGAATGGAAGAAAAGAGAGAGGTAGGGAGGAGAAAAGTCACCGGATTAAAGAAACGATGTTTATTCCGTCAGTTTGGCGACTACTCATACGGAATTGGAGGCATTGTTCCTCTAGCCTGTGACTTATCTCATCTTGGCCTGAGATGGCGGGGTGCAGCGGCATGTGGGAATCAGAATGGATAATGGAACTAAAATGCTCTCCAGTGCGTAATCTTGCATATTACATATGGAACGAAGGAGCTCGTCAATGTGATCCACCAATCTATGTCTGAAATAGAGGTCAACAATAGATTGGCGGGTGAAGTGTTCCCTCACCAGGAAGGACTGCTTCGGGGCCTGAGGGTCGACCTGAATAGGCTGGTGTAGGACTTCCTCCGCTTGCAGGGATAAGTGTCTGGAGAAAGGCCGGAAGATGCGTTGAGAACGGATGGCCGTGAAACTGAGGAGATGCATCTGGACAGACTGCACTTCCCACGGGACAGGATCACAATCGCCATTAAATTAACTGGAATAAGTTACATGAAATTAAATTACCAACATTTACCTCATTGATCAGTGTCGATCGGAACATGGTCTGGAGTCGGGGTAACAGCCCATTCGCGCTGACCGACATGGCAGGCGGATGACCTGACTGGCTACATTATAATGCACTATTAAGATCTCGCCAGTTTTACGCCCGGAAGATAACCGTCAGAAAAAAGAAAAGCCGGAGTCTGACAGCAGAACGACCTCAGGCGGCTCTGTCAGTACTGAATAAATGTCGGATACCAGTCCCGGAATGTAAGGCTAGCAGAGCTGCCCCTTACAGGGTCAAATGAAATTACTTAATTAAACTTTTTCAAAAGGGTTTATTTAATAAGCTTCCATTTGAAATGAATTTTTGAATAATGACATGGACAAATCCGTCATGAATGCATTTCACTGAAAATTTGGCGATATTTAGAGACGGCGGAGGGAAGCCAAGATGTGAAACGGCTCTGAGGGCGAACTGTCACAGACCGATAGATCATCAAATGTCAAATACTACGCGCTCTGTGAAATAAAAAACAGAGATGCCAGTGGGGAGCCCTGAATGTTAACATGTTAGATGCCCTACGTCAAGAGAGACTCCAGACTTCCGACAGGGACAACATGTCAGCAAGAAGGACCTTTGCGGAGACATTGGTCATCAATGAAACAATCGTGTGAAATTAAACTGCTCACGGAAAATCATTGTGCATTTGAAATCTCACATCATATTGATATTCATAAATGTATTCAACACCTCAATCATATACCCGTGCTAAGGTAAACTATTAAATCAACGCGAGGTGCCATTAGAATAGAAAATAACGGCGAACGTTACTTTTCACCGTCCACAAACAGACAAATAGACACCGGCCAGTATATGCACGTTAGGAATCGACATACAACTATGCTGCGATGCCCGAGTGTAATACACAGACACAATATAACCTGGAAAACCGAGTGCTGCCAGCACCGGGCAGTAAATTCTAACGGTGATAAAAATTGCGGAATATCCCATTTCCAATCTGAAGCAGCGATCAGTTGTACAAATCGGCCCAACTACCTGCATGCACTGATTCTGAGAGTTCTTAAACAACAGTTCGAACTACACTCAAATGAGTCAGTGCTCCCATCGGTTTAATTAAACACAATCGACTGGACAAACACACAGTGTCAACTATTTTTACTCATTGTGTCATTGTCTGTCGTATTTAGCTCTTCAGTGAGAATCAGAAGGACTTTCATTTGATGCTTCGAAACATATTCAGTGCGTGATTCGTTAAACAAAATTTTAACGTTATACTCTTTATTTCTTTTTAGAAGACAAACACGTCTCCTTCAGTTTCCGACTGTCAGTCTCAGGTGTATCACTAAGATGAAGTAACTTCAATGTGGCTGAACTGTGCGTTGAGCCTTCCTAGAAGGGGAAAGTTTAGTCTCACTCATGCTTTTCCAGTGCCGTTCGTGCTTCTGGCGGTGGCATTAGACAGTTACAGTTTCAGAGAGAAATTTGATTGCGTGGCCGAATATGTCATGATTTCAACATATCCGTCAAATCTGAGAACCTGCAGAAGCAACCATTTGTGGCAATGAGTAGGACGGATTTCCCCCACCATCAGAGTTGTTGGAATATCGTGTTATAGTGGTGCAAAATATTCACGAGGTCACACTTGGATCATCGTGTGCATGTCATGCCACGAAATCATAGGAAGGATATAATTAAGCTGGAACAGGTGCAAATATATTTCGTACGAATATTGCCCGGATTAGAGGGCTTGAGTTAGAAAGCAAGATTGGATTGCTGGAGACCAGGCCAGTACCAGAAAACCAGGTATGATTTGCGGAGGGCTATTTCAAGGGCCACGAGGCAATTTCGAATGAGGTTGGTGGCGACATGAGATGCACGGCCACTCTGGCAAGGTCTGCAAGACATCAATTCCTAGAAACTAAACCCAATAGTACGAATGGTAGCGATGCTTCACTACCAAATGAACTCAAGGCCTTCTATGCACACTTTGAAAGGGGGACACAACTACAGCTGTGAAGATCCCTGCTGCACCTGATGACCCTGTGATCTCTGTCTCAGAGGCCGATGTTAGACTGTCTTTAAAGAGAGTGAACCCTCACAAGGCCGAACGTCGTGATGAAGTACCTGTTAAGACTCTGAAAACCTGTGCCAACCAACTAGCAGGAGTATTCAAGGACATTTTCAACCTCTCATTGCTACAGTCCGAAATTCCCACTTGCTTCAAAAAGGCAACAGTTATACCAATGTCTAAGAGGTGCTATCGTGGGATTGAGTTTAGGAGCCGAGAGGTAATGTTGTAGTTGTATAGGACACTGGTCAGACCCCACTTCGATTACTGTGGTCAGTTGTGGTCGCCTCACTACAGGAAGGATGTAGAAACCATAGAAAGGGTGCAGAAGAAATTTACAAGGATGTTGCCTGGATAAGTACATTGAGTTTAGTAAAATAGAGGCCTATAGGTAAGCCTGGTAATTTCTAGGGTAGGTACATGTTCGGCAGAACTTTGTGGACCGAAGTACCTGTATTGTGCTGAAGGTTTTCTATGTTCCTAAGAATAATGTTGGCTGCCTCACTAACTATCGCCCAGTAGCCCTCACATCGACAGCGGTGAAATGCTTTGAGAGGTTGGTCGGGACGAGATTGAACTCCTGCTTCAGCAAGGACCTGGACCCATTGCAATTCTCCTATCGTCAGAATAGATTAACGGCAGACGCAATCAGAATGTCTCTCCACACGGCATAGACCACCTGGACAACACAGACGTCAGGATGCTGTTAATCGTCTATACTTCAGCATTTAATGCCATCATTCCCACAATGCTGATTGAGAAGTGCAGAACCTGGACTTCTGTACCTCCTTCTGCAACTGGATCCTCGACTTCCTAACCGGAAGACCATATGCTGTGCGGATCTGTGATAACATATCCTCCTCACTGACGATCAACACTAGCGCACCTCAGGGATGTGTGCTAAGCAGACTGCTCTGCTCTCCATATACACGTGACTTGTGGCTAGGCATAGCTTAAATACCATTTATAAGTTTGCTGACGGTGACGAGAGTGCGTGCAGCAGTGATATATGCCATCTTGTAGAATGGTGCCGCGGCAACAAAGCTGATTGTGGACTTCAGGAAGGGTAAGACGAAGCAACACACACCAGTTTTCACAGAGGGATCAGAAGTGGAGATTAAATGGAGACCAGTCTAAAAACAAAACCCAATAGTACGAATGGGAGCGATGCTTTACTACCAGATGAACTCAAGACCTTCTATGCCCACTTTGAAAGGGAGAACACAGCTGTGAAGATCTCTGCTGCACCTGATGACACTGTGATCGCCGTCTCACAGGCCGATATTAGCTTGTCTTTAAAGACAGTGAACTCTCGCAAGGCCGAACGTCGTGATGATATACCTGTTAAGACTCTGAAAACCTGTGCCAACCAACTAGTAGGAGTATTCAAGGACATTTTCAACTTCGCATTGCTACAGTCCGAAATTCCCACTTGCTTCAAAAAGACAACCATTATACTAGAGCCTAAGACGTGCAAAGGGGGATTGAGTTTAGGAGCCGAGAGCCGAGAGGTAATGTTGCAGCTGTAACCCCACTTCCACTACTGTGCTCAGTTGTGGTCGCCTCACTACAGAAAGGATGGAGAAGCCATAGAAAGGGTGCTTTTATTAAATAAGCGAATGAAGGAGTGAAACCTTCAATTGAACTGCAATCGATCAGATCTGAAAGAAGCAACGGACATGCGAACGACAAAGCTGCGTTTTAATGAGCTGGACAAATTTTTGGAACAATCTGTGCTTGGAGTCTCGTAGGTAAAACTTCGGGTTGATCTCGAAGACCTGATAGATAATTGTGGAAGGGGTTCCGAAGTTCCGGGCGGTTTTGTTGCCCTGTTTGACTGGATCCCCCTTCAAGCTTGGTCTTTGCTGAACAAATTTGCTATCTGCAGTAGGGACGAGGTGGGGTAGATAGCGCACATTCTGGGGATAGGATATATTGCCAATATTAACCGAGCTGGTTAGAAAGCTGAAAATCAGAACCTCCAGCAGGTGGTGGACGGGCGGGGTTTCAGATTTCTGAATCGTTGGAATCTATAATTGGGTAGGGATTGCCTATAAAAAATGGAGGGGTTACGCCCGGACTGGCGGGGGACTCGTATACTTGCAGGCATGTTTGCTGGAATTGTTTAAAATAGATTAGCTGGTGTAAGGGAGACGAATACCTGTCTTCCACCCATAGTGACTCAAAAGAGGATCTTTCTACATCCTGCTAGTATGGCGCTCCCTCAGTACTGTCCGTCGCCCAGTGTGGCCCTCCCACTGTGTGGCGCTCCCTCAGTACTGACCCTCCTACTGTGGTGCTCCCTCAGTACTGTGCCCCGCACTGTGGCGCTCCCTCTGTACTGTCCCTCCCACAGTGTGGCGCGCCTTCAGTACTGTCCATCCCAGTGTGGCGCTCCCTCTGTACTGTCCCTCCCAGTGTGGCGCGCCTTCAGTACTGTCCATCCCACAGTGGCGCTCCCTCTGTACTGTCCCTCCCACAGTGTGGCGCGCCTTCAGTACTGTCCATCCCAGTGTGGCGCTCCCTCTGTATGTCCCTCCCAGTGTGGCGCGCCTTCAGTACTGTCCATCCCACAGTGTGGCGCTCCCTCTGTACTGTCCCTCCCAGTTTGGCGCGCCTTCAGTACTGTCCATCCCAGTGTGGCGCTCCCTCTGTACTGTCCCTCCCAGCGTGGCGCGCCTTCAGTACTGTCCATCCCAGTGTGGCGCTCCCTCTGTATGTCCCTCCCAGTGTGGCGCGCCTTCAGTACTGTCCATCCCACAGTGTGGCGCTCCCTCTGTACTGCCCCTCCCAGTTTGGCGCGCCTTCAGTACTGTCCATCCCAGTGTGGCGCTCCCTCTGTACTGTCCCTCCCAGCGTGGCGCGCCTTCAGTACTGTCCCTCCCACAGTGTGGCGCTCCTTCAGTACTGTCCCTCCCAGTGTGGCGCGCCTTCAGTACTGTCCATCAACAGTGTGGCGCTCCCTCTGTACTGTCCCTCCCACAGTGTGGTGCGCCTTCAGTACTGTCCATCCCACAGTGTGGCGCTCCCTCTGTACTGTCCCTCCCAGTTTGGCGCGCCTTCAGTACTGTCCATCCCAGTGTGGCGCTCCCTCTGTACTGTCCCTCCCACAGTGTGGCGCGCCTTCAGTACTGTCCATCCCAGTGTGGCGCTCCCTCTGTACTGTCCCTCCCAGTGTGGCGCGCCTTCAGTACTGTCCATCCCACAGTGGCGCTCCCTCTGTACTGTCCCTCCCACAGTGTGGCGCGCCTTCAGTACTGTCCATCCCAGTGTGGCGCTCCCTCTGTATGTCCCTCCCAGTGTGGCGCGCCTTCAGTACTGTCCATCCCACAGTGTGGCGCTCCCTCTGTACTGTCCCAGTTTGGCGCGCCTTCAGTACTGTCCATCCCAGTGTGGCGCTCCCTCTGTACTGTCCCTCCCAGCGTGGCGCGCCTTCAGTACTGTCCATCCCAGTGTGGCGCTCCCTCTGTATGTCCCTCCCAGTGTGGCGCGCCTTCAGTACTGTCCATCCCACAGTGTGGCGCTCCCTCTGTACTGCCCCTCCCAGTTTGGCGCGCCTTCAGTACTGTCCATCCCACATTGTGGCGCTCCCTAAGTATTGTCCCTCCCAGTATGGTGCTCCCTCAGTTCACACATTGTGGCGCTCCCTCAGTACTGTCCCTCCCACAGTGTGGTGCTCCCTCAGTACTGTCCTTCCCACAGCGTGGCCCTCAGTACTGTCCCCCCCACAGTGTGGTGCTCCCTCAGTACTGTCCATCCCACATTGTGGCGCTCCCTAAGTATTGTCCCTCCCAGTATGGTGCTCCCTCAGTTCACACATTGTGGCGCTCCCTCAGTACTGTCCCTCCCACAGTGTGGTGCTCCCTCAGTACTGTCCCTCCCACATTGTGGCGCTCCTTCAGCACTGCCTCCCACAGTGGCTGCTCCCTCAGTACTGTCCATCCCACATTGTGGCGCTCCCTAAGTATTGTCCCTCCCAGTATGGTGCTCCCTCAGTTCACACATTGTGGCGCTCCCTCAGTACTGTCCCTCCCACAGTGTGGTGCTCCCTCAGTACTGTCCTTCCCACAGCGTGGCCCTCAGTACTGTCCCCCCCACAGTGTGGTGCTCCCTCAGTACTGTCCCCCCCACAGTGTGGTGCTCCCTCAGTACTGTCCCTCCCACAGCGTGGCCCTCAGTACTGTCCCCCCACAGTGTGGTGCTCCCTCAGTACTGTTCATCCCACATTGTGGCGCTCCCTAAGTATTGTCCCTCCCAGTATGGTGCTCCCTCAGTTCACACATTGTGGCGCTCCCTCAGTACTGTCCCTCCCACAGTGTGGTGCTCCCTCAGTACTGTCCCCCCCACAGTGTGGTGCTCCCTCAGTACTGTCCCTCCCACAGCGTGGCCCTCAGTACTGTCCCCCCACAGTGTGGTGCTCCCTCAGTACTGTCCCTCCCACAGCGTGGCCCTCAGTACTGTCCCCCCACAGTGTGGTGCTCCCTCAGTACTGTCCATCCCACAGTGTGGCGCTCCGTAAGTATTGTCCCTCCCAGTGTGGTGCTCCCTCAGTACTGTCCATCCCAGTGTGGTGCTCCCTCAGTACTGTCCCTCCCAGTGTGGTGCTCCCTCAGTACACACATTGTGGCGCTCCTTCATTACTGTCCCTCCCTCATTGTGGCGCTCCTTCATTACTGTCCCTCCCACATTGTGGCGCTCCTTCAGTACTGTCCCTCCCACAGTGTGGTGCTCCCTCAGTACTGTCCCTCCCACAGTGGTGCTCCCTCAGTACTGTCCGTGCAGTTTGGCGCTCCTTCAGCACTGTCCCTCCCACAGTGTGGCTGCTCCCTCAGTACTGTCCCCCCAGCGTGGCCCTCCCTCAGTACTGTCCCCCCAGTGTGGCGCTCCCTAAGTATTGTCCCTCCCAGTGCGGTGCTCCCTCTGTACACACATTGTGGCGCTCCTTCAGTACTGTCCCTCCCACAGTCTGGCTCTCCCTCAGTACTGTCCCTCCCACAGTATTAGGTAGCGTGACAGGTGACAGATTGTTTGAGCATTTGGGGGACAGTGACCACTGCTCCCTGGCCTTTAGCATGATAATGGAAAAGGGTCAGAGAGGAAGGCCAAATTATGAGGCTTTACGCTAGAACTTGCGGGTGTGAAAAGTGATGATGTACTATGGGCATTTGGCCGATGTTTGAGGATCTCTTGCAGGATGTTAGGGATAAATTTGTCCCGGTGAGGATGATAAACAATGGTACGATGAAGGAACGGTGAACGGAAGTACGGTGAGGTGGAAAATCTAGTCAGGTGGAAGAAGGCAACATACATGAGGTTCTGGAAGCTTATAAGGGGCTGAGAAGAGCAAGAAGGGGGCATGAGAAGGCCTTGGCGAGTAGGTTAAAGGAAAACCTCAAGGCATTCTTCAATTATGTGAAGAACAAAAGGATGACAGGTGAGTAGTTAGGACCGATTAGAGATAAGGGTGGGAAGATATGCCTGGAGGCTTTGGAAGTGAGTGAGGTCCTCTGTATTCACCACTGAGAGGGAACCTGATGACGGTGAGGATAATATGAGTGAAGTTGATGTTCTGGAACATATAGGAGAGGAGGTGTTGGAGTTGTTAAAATACATTAGTCCTCGGGGTCTTACGGAGTAATCCCCAGGCGAGGGAAGAGATTGCTGAGCCTCTAGCTAGGATCTTTATGTCTTCGTTGTCCACGGGAATGGTACAGGAGGATTGGAGGGATGCAAATGTTGTCGCCTTGTTGAAAAAAGATATTAAGGATAGTCCAGGTAATTATAGACCAGTGGGAAAACTGATGGAAAAGATTCTTAGAAATAGGATCTATGGGCACTTCGAGAATCATGGTCTGATCAGGGACAGTCAGCATGGCTTAGTGAAAGGCAGATAGTGCCTAACAAGCCTGATAGAGTTCTTTGAGGAGGTGACCAAACATATAGATGAGGGTAGTGCAGTAGATGTGATCTACATGGATTTTAATAAGACATTTGACAAGGTTCCACATGGTAGGATTATTCAGAAAGTCAGAAGGCATGGGATCCAGGGAAGTTTGGCCAGGTGGATTCAGAATTAGCTTGCCTGCAGAAGGCAGAGGGTCGTGGTGGAGGGAGTACATTCAGATTGGAGGGTTGTGACTAGTGGTATCCAACAGGGATCTGTTCTGGGATCCCTACTTTTTGTGATTTTTATTAACTACCTGGATGTTACGAACGGAAGGGTTGGTTGGCAAAACTCTTGTTAGGCCACACTTGGAGTATTGTATCCAGTTCTGGTCGCCTCACCATAGGAAGGATGTGGAAGCATTGGAAAGGGTACAGAGGAGATTTACCAGGATGCTGCCTGATTTATATTTGACGATCAGAGATTAAGCTTTACTCTTTGGAGATAAGGAGCATGAGGGGAGACATGATAGATGTGTACAAGATATTAAGAGGAATAGATAGAGTGGACAACGAGCACCTCTTTCCCAGGGCACCACAGCTCAGTACAAGAGGACATGGCTTTAAGGTAATGGGAGGGAAGTTCAAGTGGGATATTAGAGGCAAGTTTTTTTACTCAGAGAGTGGTTGGTGCGTGAAATGCAGACACACGAGTGAAGTTTAAGAGAGTACTAGACAAGTATATGGGGAAATTTAAGGTGGGAGGGTTATATGGTATATATATGGGTTGAGGGTCGGCCTAACATTGTGGCTGTAATGTGCTGTACTATTCTATGTTTCTATTTTTTAATGCCGCAGAAGAAGATGATCAAAAGCTGTCCTGAATAGAATGGTATCTTGGGGAGAACAGCGCAGGTAGTGGAGTGAGTGGATATAATTTCAATATATGATCTTATTATTATTATTTAAAAGAGTTTATTTAATTTACTACATTTAAAATGAATTGTGTTTGATAGTTGCATCAACAAAACGCCATGAACGCATTTTATCGGAAACCGGGAGATATTTGGAGACCGCCGGGGAAGCCTTCTGACATAACAAGATGTGAACAGGCACTCAGACCTACCTGATCACAGGGAGACAGATCATCAAAATTATAATCACGCTCTGCATTCTCTCTGTACAGCGGTTACCACCCTGGACGTCTTGTTTCTCAAACTTGTAACTAGCTGGCTAAGATTTCTCTGCGGTTCTGCTCCCTTTTCCTTCATCCGTCACGAACCCGGATCTCTGGCTGCTCAGCCCTGCCCTTGGTAACGCAATAACATCCCTGATCGCGTCACCAGTGAGGACACATCCCATTGGGGTGTGACTATTGCTCCCACAACACCTCATCTCTGTTCCTCTGACGAAGAATTCTCATATCAACACTGTAGTTCTGTTCAACAATCTGCTCATCTGAGCCTTAACACCACAATCAGTGTCAGAGACCGAGTAACGCTATCTAATTCAGGATAAATATTGGTGAACGGAACATCTCCAGGCGTACTCGGCACTGCCTGCGCATTTCCCCTCTTTCTCCTGTCAGTAACATAGTTGCATGTCTCCTGCAACCGCGGGGCGACTACCACTGCAACTGTCTATAATCTCCTCATCCCCCACGTAGGCTGAAGTTCGTCGAGCGGAATAGAACATACATTATACTCCTCCCTTCAGCAGCTGGCACAGGTCAAAGGAGAAATGGCCGCAGCCGCTGGTTTGGAGACAAATATTGTTTGGAGATCTATAGGCAAATAATTTCAAGAGTAGACCGACAGACTATACTAAAATGCACATTTCTCTTCGATGTACTGCGGAGCGTTCTATGGAAATTAATTGAATTAGTATCTAAATCAACTGCAAAGGATTCTTTTCACTGTCCAATGACAGAACAGATGCACTGGACAGTACATGTACCTTGACTTTCAAGGTACAGTTCATCTACGATACCCCGAGTGCAATATAAAGATATAACATTACCTGGGATACCGAGTGCTGCAAGCACTGGATAGTAAATTCTGCCGATGTTGTATATTGCTGAATATCCCATCTGCTAGGACAATGTTGTGATAGTCATGGTAGATTTCAACATGCAGTATGATTGGGAAAATCATTTTGGTAATAGATCTCAAGAGAGTGAGTTTGTTGAATGCTTGCGCGAGGGATTTCAGGAGCAATTTGGTGCGGAGCCTAACGGGTTTCAACTATACTGGATTGGGTGTATGTTATGAACCGGAGTCAACTAGGTATCGTAAAGTGAAAGAACGCTCAGGAGACAGCAACCAAAGTATGATTGACTTCAACTTGAAATTTGATCCGGAGAAAGTTGCGTTTGAAGGAGCAGTATTTCAATACAATAAAGGAAATTTCAGTAGAATGAGAGAGGAATTAATCAAAGTAATTTGGAAGCAGAAGGCGACAGGGATAATAGCAGAGCTGCAATGGCGTGAGTTGCTCGGGAAAATGAGGAAGGTGCGGGTTAGAAAGGTGTAAAACCTGAGAAATAACCAATTGTATATCTGTGGCTGGCATGTGAATTTAAAGCTAATGTAAAAGCAAACGAGCAGAGATACAGCAAAGCTGAAATTAGCGAGAAGTTAGAGGAGTGGGAATATTATTTAAAAACACCTGCAACGCGCAGCTGAAGAACTCATTCAGATGGAAAAGATGAAACATGAAATCAAGCTAGTGACCAATATTAAAGTGCACGGTAAATGTTTTTAAATATGTCAAAAATAAAAGAGAGTCTGTATAGCACCGCTAGAAAATGAGGCCGCAGGAATAATAAGAGGGGACAAAGAGACAGGAGATGGACTAAATATTTTGCGTCACTCTTCACTGTGCAAGACACGAGCTGTGTGCCTTGATCTGAAAGGTGGGGGGAAGAGAAGTTCGTGCGGGTATTATTACAAGGGAGAAGGCGCTGAAAAAGGTAGAAGCCCTTGCATAAGTCATCAAAACCAAATGAAATACTCCTGACAGTCACGCAGTTATCTGTCTCCAGCAGTCTAGGGGTGACTACCTCCCTGTAGCTCCTGTCTATGGCCTCCTCATTCTTCCGTATCAGTGGCAGGTCATACAGCAGAACAGAACACAGGTTATGCCCCTCCTTTCAGCAGACGGCCGCGCTCTAAAGGTAAAAGTAATGGAGTAACGGTCGCAACCACTAATTTGAGGACAAACCTATGCTTATCTGGAGAAAAACAGGCAAATAATAGGCAGACAGACTCCTCTTAAAAATCATATATCATTTACATGACCTAGATTTCGCCGCTATCGGAGAAGATCCGTGAGGAAATATTATTAGTAATTGAAAATCAAATGACAGATAGCAAGGTTAATACTACATTAATGAATATAATTTTATCAGCCAACTCAATTACATCCCCATGTAAAATTAAACTGTTAAATTTCCTCGAATTGCATTTAGAACATAACTTAATGGCGATTTTTATCGTCCAGAAAAGATGGACTGGACAGTATATGCACCTTAATCTACGATGCCCCAAGCATATTATAAAAACATGACATTACCTGAAACACCGAGTGCTGCCGGAATCGAGCAGTAAAGTCTGACGATGTTGTAAATTGTGGACTATCCCATCTTCTACCTGAAGCAGCGAGCAGTTGTACCAATGATTGCAATTGCCTGCATGCACTTATTTGGGTAGTTCTTATACACAAGTCGCAATCACTCATAAATCAGTTAGTGCTCCCACTGGTCACATTCGACACAGTCCAATGAACGAACATAAAGTGTCATCTGTTTTTACTCTTTGTGTCATTGTCTATCATATTCTGTCTTCAAGGAGAATTAGAAGGCATTCATGTGGTGTTTTTGAACTATTTTCAGTGGAGAGGGTCAGTGTTAGTCATACTTTTTTAATCATTATTGTCCTATTTTAAATAGTCTTCAACTAACGATCAATTGTAACGTTGATAGTAACGGGTGGAAAGTGAATTCAATGTAGATGAAATGTTCCCTGAACCTTCCAAGGAGGTGCCAATTTAGTTACCGTCTTGTCGTTCCAGTGCCTTTCCTGCTTCAGGCGATAGCATCAAATAGATAAATTTTCAGATAAGTTTGATTACGTAGCCGAATCCCTCATGATTTCAACAACGCCGACAAAACTGAGCACCCAGAAAAATGCTCCACAGAAGCATTTAAGAGCTTTCAGATCATCACGCCAATATTTTGGAAATGGAGGAACATGGATGAGCCACAAACAGCAGAGGTTTATTTTAATCTGGCACAGACTGCAGGACGGTGCGTCACCTGACTACTGAAGCATGGGTCAGGGCAGATAAACCTCTGCTGTTTGTGGCTCATCCATGTTCAGCACAGATACCGCGAGGCGAGGTGCTATCCAGCTGCTATAACGTTCAGCGTTGTCGGTGACGTCAGCCAAGGCCGCGAGACAGACTGCAGGACGGTGCGTCACCTGACTACTGAAGCATGGGTCAGGGCAGACACATGCAGGGAGAGCAACCGGATGTTATGGTCCATTATAAGTCTAAAGAGAGTGAGAGAAGAGAGGGAGAGGGAGGGGGGGGGGGGGAGAGAGAGAGAGAGAGAGAGAGAGAGAGAGAGAGAGAGAGATAGAGAGAGAGAGAGAGAGAGAGAGAGAGAGAGAGAGAGAGAGAGAGGGACAGAGAGAGAGAGAGAGGGACAGAGAGGGACAGAGAGAGAGAGAGAGGGACAGAGAGAGAGAGAGAGGGACAGAGAGAGAGAGACAGAGAGAGAGAGAGAGGGACATAGAGAGAGAGAGTGAGAGAGTGAGAGAGAGAGAGAGAGAGGGAGAGAGAGAGAGAGAGGGAGAGAGAGAGGGAGAGAGAGAGAGTGAGAGACAGAGACAGAGAGAGAGGGGAGAGGGGTGTGGGGGAGGGAGGGAGAGAGAGAAATGATGTTTCAGAAGAGAATATAGCGAGTTATCTTGTAGGTTAACAAGAAGGTCCATTGTTGTGTTGTTCACAGGATTACTCCCTGTTCCACTTGCAAGCGGGCGAAGAATTAAGACGGTGCAGAGAAAATTGTGCCGAAGGAGTTGGTCATGGGACAGTTACAGATATAGAGTTTATTGGGCTCTACTACAGGGCAGGTAAGACCAGCGCAATAACGACAATTTAGAGTTAGACGCTGGCCAGCAAATTCTCTCGTCAATGGATTCACTGGCAGCATGTGGGAGAGTTTATAACTGTATGGCAAGGTGTTGGGGACAAGTGCTGCGGGTCAGCAGATAACATTCAGCGGACGGTACAGGCCAGATCCAGTAATGCTGAATAGAAGTCCAGCTGGGGCCATGACAATGGAGGGACTGAGGTGCTGAAACGTTCATTTACTTACGGTGTGATGCAGTGTCGAGCGGATTTGTAACACACAACATCTGCATACACACAACACTGTTCTCCAATTTTATAATTGAGTCCAACGCGATCAGTTCAAATACAGAATGGCGATCCGACGCGAAAATAGCGTTGGAATAAATCGAGAGATATAACTTGTGGTGCACAACAGGAATCATTCATGTGGCATTGAGGAGAGTTTACAGGGTTCATACATTGTGGCACTGCAAGGCGGACGGCAGGAATGCGGAAAATAACTCACTCAAAATGTTGGAGGAATTCCGCAGGTTCAGGCAGTATCTCTGGAGGGAAATAAATAGTCGATGTTGCTGCCGAAACTCGAATCAAGGATAATCCAGACCTGAGGCAGGTTCAATATCACTGAATCTCTTGTGTTCAGGGGTTGTGAAGGTGCAATATCCGTGATCCTCCGTGATCCACAATCTTGTCGTAAGGTTTCCAGGCCTGCGTGCTGCATGGTCCCGCAGAGGTGTGTTGGCTGGAGTCGGGGACTTGTGCTTTGACTTTCAATATCGTCACAGTCAGACGGTAGAGGCCAGACTGAGAGGGGTCCGCCTGTCCTCCAGGTTTGGGGGATCCCATTAAGGATAACAAATATGACTTCGCAAAACATACGGAAACACCGATGGAGAATCCTTCCATGTCTTTGTTGACAGGGGCGAAGTACCTCCATTGCTGTTCTAAATGCCAGCAGCATAACGGGCAGTAAGTGGTAACTGTGAAGGGGATCTACTGAGTCCTGCCGAATGCCAACGGGAGATAACGGATCAAGTGTGTGGACAGGCTATGGAAAGTCATAAAAGCAACAGAGTAGCAGCAGTAGCCACAATCATTTTCCTTGGGTCTCCATTAGTGCCCCACATGTATCCTTTGACCTTACATTATCCGCATCGTCTTTGATATTATACCTTTCGGCCCAAGGATAAGGACACCTGTTCGCTTCCCTATCTGTGACTCTCGTAGTCTTACAAACTGACATCAGGTGTCTTCCTCGGCCTTCCCAGCTCCAGAGAGACCACTCTACTTCGATGTCCATCAGTATATGGAACTAATGCTGGAAGGACTAGATTGGGAGGATGCGGGGATGTTTCCTATGGTAGGTGTATCCAGAGCTAGGGGGCACAGCCTCAAAATTGAGGGCTACCCTTTAGAACAGTGGTAAGGAAGATTTTGTTTTTTGTGCCGAAGAGCACTGAAAGGGAGGATTACTCTGCCACAGACGGTGGTGGAGGCCAAGACGGTGGGTATATTAATAGCCGAAGTTGATAGCTTCCGGAGCTATCACGCCATCAGTAGGATGGCGAGAAGGCAGGTGTATGGCGTTGAGTAGCATCCGGGATTAGTCATGATGGAATGGCGGTGCAGACTCGTTGGAATAAATGATGGAATGGCGGTGCAGACCCGATGGAATAAATGATGGAAGGGTGGTGCAGACTCGATGGAATAAATGATGGAAGGGCGGTGCAGACTCGATGGAATACATAATGGAAGGGTGGTGCAGACTCGATGGAATACATAATGGAAGGGTGGTGCAGACTCGATGGAATAAATGATGGAAGGGCGGTGCAGATCCGATGGGATGAATAATGGAAGGGTGGTGCAGACTCGATGGAATACATAATGGAAGGGTGGTGCAGACTCGTTGGAATAAATGATGGAAGGGCGGTGCAGACCCGATGGGATGAATAATGGAAGGGTGGTGCAGACTCGATGGAATAAATGATGGAAGGGCGGTGCAGACCCGATGGGATGAATAATGGAAGGGTGGTGCAGACTCGATGGAATAAATGATGGAAGGGCGGTGCAGACTCGATGGAATAAATGATGGAAGGGCGGTGCAGACACGATGGGATGAATAATGGAAGGGTGGTGCAGACTCGATGGAATAAATGATGGAAGGGCGGTGCAGACCCGATGGGATGAATAATGGAAGGGTGGTGCAGACTCGATGGAATACATAATGGAAGGGTGGTGCAGACTCGATGGAATACATAATGGAAGGGTGGTGCAGACTCGACGGAATAAATGATGGAAGGGCGGTGCAGACCCGATGGGATGAATAATGGAAGGGTGGTGCAGACTCGATGGAATACATAATGGAAGGGTGGTGCAGACTCGATGGAATACATAATGGAAGGGTGGTGCAGACTCGATGGAATAAATGATGGAAGGGCGGTGCAGACCCGATGGGATGAATAATGGAAGGGTGGTGCAGACTCGATGGAATACATAATGGAAGGGTGGTGCAGACTCGATGGAATACATAATGGAAGGGTGGTGCAGACTCGATGGAATAAATGATGGAAGGGCGGTGCAGACCCGATGGGATGAATAATGGAAGGGCGGTGCAGACTCGATGGAATACATAATGGAAGGGTGGTGCAGACTCGATGGAATACATAATGGAAGGGTGGTGCAGACTCGATGGAATAAATGATGGAAGGGCGGTGCAGACCCGATGGGATGAATAATGGAAGGGCGGTGCAGACTCGATGGAATACATAATGGAAGGGTGGTGCAGACTCGATGGAATAAATGATGGAAGGGCGGTGCAGACCCGATGGGATGAATAATGGAAGGGTGGTGCAGACTCGATGGAATAAATGATGGAAGGGCGGTGCAGACTCGATGGAATACATAATGGAAGGGTGGTGCAGACTCGATGGAATAAATGATGGAAGGGCGGTGCAGACTCGATGGAATACATAATGGAAGGGTGGTGCAGACTCGATGGAATAAATGATGGAAGGGCGGTGCCGACCCGTTGGGATGAATGATGTAATTCTACTTCGGTGTCCTACGGTCTTACATTAAACCATTTTAACTAAGGAGCACGTTCCCCCTCATTCCGCAACGTCCTGAAAACTGCGACATCATCCTTTCCAAAACCTCAACATCTCCGCTATATTATGTCGAACAGAACGAATTGGATTATTTCCGATGCAACCTGAAGAGATTTTTATAAATACAAAGTACTCTGCAGATGCTGTGGTCAAATCAAGACGTACAAAAAAGCTAGATGAACTGAGCAGGTCGGGCAAGATCCGTTGAAAGAAGCAGTCAACGTTTCGGGTCCGCCACCTTCCACCGCATTCAACAGGACCCCACCACTAAGGATATCTTTCCCTCTCTACCCCTCTCTGATTTTCGCAGGGATCGTTCCCTCCGCGACTGCCTGGTTCGCACTTCCCACCTCACAGATCTACCACCTGGCACTTATCCCTGCAAGAGTAAGTGCTACACCTGTCCCTACACCTCCTCTTTTACCACCATCCAGGGCCCCAAACAGATCTTCCAGGTGAAGCAACACTTCACTTGTGAGTCTATTGGAGTTATCTTTTGCATTCGGTGCTCCTGGTGAGGCCTCCTCTACATCGGCGAGACCCGACGCAGATTGGGGGACCGCTTCGTCGAGCACCTACGCTCCGTCCGCCACAACAGACAGGACCTCCCGCCTGCCACTCGCTTCAACTCTCCTTCACATTCCTATTTGGATATGTCCATACATGGCCTCCTCTACTGCCATGATGAGGCCAAACTTCGGTTGGAGGAACAACACCTCATATACCGTCTGGGTAGTCTCCAGCCCCTTGGTATGAACATCGAATTATCAAACTTCTGGTAATTCACTCCATCTCCCTTCCCCCATCCCACCTTCACTCTGTTTCTTCTTCTAGCTGCCTATATCCTCTCATGACTCTGCCTTCTTCTACTACCCATAGTGCCTTCCCCTTAGATTCCTCTTCACCTCTCCTGCCTATCCCCTCCCTGCTTCCCCTCCCCCACCCCTTGATCTTTCCTGTGATTGGTTTTCCACCCTCCCCCCACCTTCTTTATAGGACCACTGCCCCCTCCTTCTTTAGTTCTGACGAAGGGTCTCGACCCGAAACGTTGACTGCTTCTTTCAACGGATGCTGCCTGACCTGCTGAGTTCATCCAGCTTTTTTGTACGTCTTGAGATATTTATAAAGCTGTAGCATGACATTTTGATTTTTTTCAGCTCGGTAACGTAACTGATAAAGTCCGTCATGGCGTATGCTTTACTGACCATCCCATCAACCTTGGCAGCCGCTCTCAGGAAGATACAGAAATGAACTCTAATATTTCAACTGTAGGTCCAAATGTTCAGAGTCGTATCGTTAGCAGTGTTGTGTACCTTAGCATTTGTTCCCCAAGGATTCAATAACAGACTTGTCCAGGTTAAATATCATCTGGTGATCCACTGGCCTTATCTCCAAAAGAAATATATCCTGTTGTATACTCTCTAAACTATGGAGAATGCCACCAATCTTTCTACAGTTGCATGCACAAACCTAGAACTACACCCACACTACGATACGAGAAAATCTGCAGATGCTAGAAATCCAAGACAACACACGCAAAATGCGGGAGGAACTCAGCAGGCCAACAGCATCTTTGGAAAGGAGAGAAATAATCGACTTTTCGGGCTGAGATCCCTCATTCCGATAGAGGTATATAACCCATGCTTTCAGCAAGTCACAGACCTCCAGTGAGAATCTGGACAGTCAGACGGTTTCTACTTCTGCTCTGGAGAAGACATTTCTGAAACCTAGTATCGAACTGTGTACCTTTGTATTGATGATTCCTGTGTAATTCAGGATCCACCCAGAAAGTTCCATCAGGTTTTCGCTGGCCTATCAGAACTCAGTACGCTCTGTCGCCTTTTGTAAACAATGACACCACTTCAGCCCCCCCCCCCCCAAATTAATCCGGCATCACACCTTTAGTGCGGTGGGTGGGGAAATGAGGGGCTGCGTTGTTTAAATGTAATCGGCAGACTCTCTGCTATAACAACCTTCCGTGTTCCTGAACAAGCCAGTCTTGCTTTCGGATCAGTTGATGCATGAGTTTGTAAAGATGCTGAACAAACTGTATTCCTTCTGATACGTTTCTCCAATTCACCCCACCTGCTTCTTATGCTCTCATTGATTCCCCTCCGCACTGCTCCACGTTCCTCCTGCACCTTTCGATATGTTGACAGTTGGGCTCCACCTTGAGCCCCACTTTCCCGCACAAATCTCAGACACATAAATACCAACTGTATCCGGTGTTAACAGGACAAATTGATTTCATCCTGGATCATTTCCACGTCCCTGAAATAACAAAAAAGATCAAAATTAAACGGGTTCTGATTAAATATTACACAACTTACACCTCACATTGTCTGTGGGTAATACTGCCGTGCATTTTGAGTGCGCATTGACTGTGGGTAAGACGGTCTTAGATTTGGAGTGCGCATCGACTGTGGGTAATACAGTGTTAGATTTGGAGTGCGCATTGACTGTGGGCAATACAGCCGTGGATTTTTAGTGCGGGTTGACTGTGGGTAATATGGTGTTAGATTTGGAGTGAGCATTGACTGTGGGCAATACGGCGTTACATTTGGAGTGCGCATTGACTGTGGGTAATACTGCCGTGGATTTTGAGTGCGAATTGACTGGGGGTAATACAGTGTTAGATTTGGAGTGCGCATTCACTGTGGGTAATACAGTCTTAGATTTGGAGTGCGCATTGACTGCGAGTAATACGGCCATAGTTTTGGAGTGCGCATTGACTGTGGGTAATACGACCATGGATATTGACTGTGGGTAATACAGTGTTGGATTTGGCGTTACATTTGGAGTCCCCATCGACTGTGGGTAATATGGTGTTAGATTTGGAGTGTGCGCTAACTGCGGGTAATACTGTGTTTGATTTGGAGTGCACATTGACAGTGTGTAATACGGTGTTAGATTTGGAGGGCGCATTGACTGTGGGTAATACGGCCGTGGTTTTGGAGCGCACATTGACTGTGGGCAATATGCCGTTACATTTGGAGTGCCCATTGTCTGTGGGTAATACGGTGTTAGATTTGGAGTTCGCATTGAATGTGGGTAATACGGTGTTAGATTTGGAGTTCGCATTGAATGTGGGTAATATGGTGTTAGATTTGGAGGGCGCATTGACTGTGGGTAATACGGCCGTGGATTTGGAGTGCGCATTGATTGTGGGCAATATGCCGTTACATTTGGAGTGCCCATTGTCTGTGGGTAATACGGTGTTAGATTTGGAGTGAGCATTGAATGTGGGTAATACGGTGTTAGATTTGGAGTGAGCATTGACTGTGGGCAATACGGCGTTACATTTGGAGTGCGCATTGACTGTGGGTAATACTGCCATGGATTTTGAGTGTGTTTGACTGTGGGTAATACGGCATTCGATTTGGAGTGTGCATTGACTGTGGGTAATACAGTGTTAGATTTGGAGTGCGCATTCACTGTGGGTAATACAGTTTTAGATTTGGAGTGCGCAGTGACTGTGGGTAATACGGCCGTGGATATTGACTGCGCATTGACTGGGGGTAATTCGGCCGTGGATATTGTCTGCGCATTGACTGTGGGTAATACGGCCGTGGATATTGACTGCGCATTAACTGTGGGTAACACAGTATTAGATTTGGAGCGCACATCGATTGTTTGGAATATGGTGTTAGATCTGGAGTGTGCAATGACTGTGGTAATCCGGCCGTGGATTTTGAGTGCGCATTGACTGTGGGTAATACAGTGTTAGATTTGGACTGCGCATTGGCTGTGGGCAATACGGTGTTAGATTTGGAGTACACATTCACAATGGGTAATACGGCCGTGGATTTTGAGTGGGCATTGACTGTGGGTAATATGGCCATGGAAATGGAGTGCGCATTGACTGTGGGTAATACGGCCGTGGATTTTGAGTGCGCATTGACTGTGCGTAATATAGTGTTAGATTTGGAGTGTGCGCTAACTGTGGGTAATAAGGTGTTGGATTTGGAGTGCACATTGACTGTGGGTATCACGATGTTAGATTTGGAGTGCGCAATGACTGTGGGTAATACGGCCATGGTTTTGGAGTGCGCATTGACTGTGGGCAATACGGCGTTACATTTGGAGTGCACATTGTCTCTGTGTAATACGGTGTTAGATTTGGAGTACGCATTGACTGTGGGTAATACAGCCGTGGATTTTGAGTGCGAATTGACTGGGGATAATACGGTGTTAGATTTGGAGTGGGCATTCACTGTGGGTAATAAAGTCTTAGATTTGGAGTGCGCATTGACTGCGAGTAATACGGCCATAGTTTTGGAGTGCACATTGACTGTGGGTAATACGGCCATGGATATTGACTGTGGGTAATACAGTGTTAGATTTGGAGTACCCATCGACTGTGGCAAATACGGTGCTAGATTTGGAGTTCGCATTGACTGTGGGTAATACGGCCATGGATATTGACTGTGGGTAATACAGTGTTAGATTTGGAGTCCCCATCGACTGTGGGTAATATGGTGTTACATTTGGAGTGTGCATTGACTGTGGGTAATCCGGCCGTGGATTTTGAGTGCGCGTTGACTGTGCATAGTACGGTGTTAGATTTGGAGTGTGCGCTAACTGCGGGTAATACGGTGTTTGATTTGGAGTGCACATTGACAGTGTGTAATACGGTGTTAGATTTGGAGGGCGCATTGACTGTGGGTAATACGGCCGTGGTTTTGGAGTGCGCATTGACTGTGGGCAATATGCCGTTACATTTGGAGTGCCCATTGTCTGTGGGTAATACGGTGTTAGATTTGGAGTTCGCATTGAATGTGGGTAATACGGGGTTAGATTTGGAGTTCGCATTGAATGTGGGTAATATGGTGTTAGATTTGGAGGGCGCATTGACTGTGGGTAATACGGCCATGGTTTTGGAGTGCGCATTGACTGTGGGCAATATGCCGTTACATTTGGAGTGCCCATTGTCTGTGGGTAATACGGTGTTAGATTTGGAGTTCGCATTGAATGTGGGTAATACGGTGTTAGATTTGGAGTGAGCATTGACTGTGGGCAATACGGCGTTACATTTGGAGTGCGCATTGACTGTGCATAATACGGTGTTAGATTTGGAGTGTGCGCTAACTGCGGGTAATACGGTGTTTGATTTGGAGTGCACATTGACAGTGTGTAATACGGTGTTAGATTTGGAGGGCGCATTGACTGTAGGTAATACGGCCGTGGTTTTGGAGTGCGCATTGACTGTGGGCAATATGCCGTTACATTTGGAGAGCCCATTGTCTGTGGGTAATACGGTGTTAGATTTGGAGTTCGCATTGAATGTGGGTAATATGGTGTTAGATTTGGAGTTCGCATTGAATGTGGGTAATATGGTGTTAGATTTGGAGGGCGCATTGACTGTGGGTAATACGGCCATGGTTTTGGAGTGCGCATTGACTGTGGGCAATATGCCGTTACATTTGGAGTGCCCATTGTCTGTGGGTAATACGGTGTTAGATTTGGAGTTCGCATTGAATGTGGGTAATACTGCCGTGGATTTTGAGTGTGTTTGACTGTGGGTAATACGGCATTCGATTTGGAGTGTGCATTGACTGTGGGTAATACAGTGTTAGATTTGGAGTGCGCATTCACTGTGGGTAATACAGTTTTAGATTTGGAGCGCACATCGATTGTTTGGAATATGGTGTTAGATCTGGTGTGTGCATTGACTGTGGTAATCCGGCCGTGGATTTTGAGTGCGCATTGACTGTGGGTAATACAGTGTTAGATTTGGACTGCGCATTGGCTGTGGGCAATACGGTGTTAGATTTGGAGTACACATTCACAATGGGTAATACGGCCGTGGATTTTGAGTGGGCATTGACTGTGGGTAATATGGCCATGGAAATGGAGTGCGCATTGACTGTGGGTAATATGGCCGTGGATTTTGCGTGCGCATTGACTGTGCGTAATATAGTGTTAGATTTGGAGTGTGCGCTAACTGTGGGTAATATGGTGTTGGATTTGGAGTGCACATTGACTGTGGGTATCACGATGTTAGATTTGGAGTGCGCAATGACTGTGGGTAATACGGCCATGGTTTTGGAGTGCGCATTGACTGTGGGCAATACGGCGTTACATTTGGAGTGCACATTGTCTCTGTGTAATACGGTGTTAGATTTGGAGTACGCATTGACTGTGGGTAATACGGCCGTGGATTTTGAGTGCGAATTGACTGGGGGTAATACGGTATTAGATTTGGAGTGGGCATTCACTGTGGGTAATAAAGTCTTAGATTTGGAGTGCGCATTGACTGCGAGTAATACGGCCATAGTTTTGGAGTGCACATTGACTGTGGGTAATACGGCCATGGATATTGACTGTGGGTAATACAGTGTTAGATTTGGAGTACCCATCGACTGTGGCAAATACGGTGCTAGATTTGGAGTTCGCATTGACTGTGGGTAATACGGCCATGGATATTGACTGTGGGTAATACAGTGTTAGATTTGGAGTACCAATCGACTGTGGGTAATATTGTGTTACATTTGGAGTGCGCATTGACTGTGGGTAATCCGGCCGTGGATTTTGAGTGCGCGTTGACTGTGCATAGTACGGTGTTAGATTTGGAGTGTGCGCTAACTGTGGGTAATACGGTGTTAGATTTGGGGTGCACGTTGACTGTGGGTAATACGGTGTTAGATTTGGAGTGTGCATTGACTGTGGGTAATATGGTCTTAGATTTGGAGTGCGCATTGACTGTGGGTAATAAAGCCGTGGATTTTTATTGCGCGTTGACTGTGGGTAATACGGCGTTAGATTTGGAGTGCGCATTCACTGTGGGTAATACAGTTTTAGATTTGGAGTGCGCAGTGACTGTGGGTAATACGGCCGTGGATATTGACTGCGCATTGACAGTGGGTAATACGGCCGTGGATATTGATTGCGCATGAACTGTGGGTAACACAGTATTAGATTTGGAGTTCACATCGATTGTTTGGAATATGGTGTTAGATCTGGAGTGTGCATTGACTGAGGTAATACGGCCGTGGATTTTGAGTGCGCATTGTCTGTGGGCAATACGGCCGTGGATTTTGAGAGGGCATTGACTGTGGGTAATACGGTGTTAGATTTGGAGTGCGCATTCACTGTGGGTAATACAGTCTTAGATTTGGAGTGCACATTGACTGCGAGTAATACGGCCATAGTTTTGGAGTGCGCATTGACTGTGGGTAATACGGCCATGGATATTGACTGTGGGTAATACAGTGTTAGATTTAGAGTCCCCATCGACTGTGGGTAATATGGTGTTACATTTGGAGTGCGCATTGACTGTGGGTAATCCGGCCGTGGATTTTGTGTGCGCGTTGACTGTGCATAGTACGGTGTTAGATTTGGAGTGTGCGCTAACTGTGGGTAATATGGTGTTAGATTTGGAGTGCACATTGACTGTGGGTAATACCGTGTTAGATTTGGAGTACGCATTGACTGTGGTTAATACGGCTGTGGTTTTGGAGAGCGCATTGACTGTGGGCAATACGGCATTACATTTGGAGTGCACATTGTCTGTGGGCAATATGTTGTTAGATTTGGAGTACGCATTGACTGTGGGCAACACAGCCGTGGATTTTTAGTGCGCGTTGACTGTGGGTAATACGGTGTTAGTTTTGGAGTGTGCATTGACTGTGGGTATTACGGCCGTGGTTTTGGAGCGCGCATTGACTGTGGGCAATACGGCGTTACATTTTGAGTGCACATTGTCTGTGGCTAATACACTGTTAGATTTGGAGTGCGCATTGACTGTGGACAATAGGGTGTTAGATTTGGAGTACGCATTGACTCAGGGTAATACAGCCGTGGATGTTTAGTGCGCTTCGACTGGGGGTAATATGGTGTTAGATTTGGAGTACACATTGACTGTGGGTAATACGGCCATGGATTTGGAGTGCGCATTGACTGTGGGTAATACAGTGTTAGATTTGGACTGCGCATCGGCTGTGGGCAATACGGTGTTAGATTTGGAGTACACATTCACAATGGGTAATACGGCCGTGGATTTTGAATGCGCATTGTCTGTGGGCAATACGGCCATGGATTTTGAGTGGGCATTGACTGTGGGTAATATGGTGATAGATTTGGAGTGGGTATTGACTGTGGGCAATATGGCCATGGATACTAAGTGTGCATTGACTGTGGGTAATATGGCCATGGAAATGGAGTGCGCATTGACTGTGGGTAATACGGCCGTGGATTTTGCGTGCGCATTGACTGTGCGTAATACAGTGTTAGATTTGGAGTGTGCGCTAACTGTGGGTAATACGGTGTTGGATTTGGAGTGCACATTGACAGTGGGTATCATGATGTTAGATTTGGAGTGCGCAATGACTGTGGGTAATACGGCCATGGTTTTGGAGTGTGCATTGACTGTGGGCAATACGGCGTTACATTTGGAGTGCACATTGTCTCTGGGTAATACGGTGTTAGATTTGGAGTACGCATTGACTGTGGGTAATACGGCCGTGGATTTTGAGTGCGAATTGACTGGGGGTAATACGGTGTTAGATTTGGAGGGCGCATTGACTGTGGGTAATACGGCCGTGGTTTTGGAGTGCGCATTGACTGTGGGCAATATGCCGTTACATTTGGAGTGCCCATTGTCTGTGGGTAATACGGTGTTAGATTCGGAGTTCGCATTGAATGTGGGTAATATGGTGTTAGATTTGGAGTGTGCATTGACTGTGGGCAATACGGTGTTAGATTTGGAGTACGCATTCACAGTGGGTAATACGGCCGTGGATTTTGAGTGTGCATTCTCTGTGTGCAATATGGTGATAGATTTGGAGTAGGCATTGACTGTGGGCAAGACGGCCGTGGATTTTGAGTGGGCATTGACTGTGGGTAATATGGTGATAGATTTGGAGTGGGCATTGACTGTGGGCAATATGGCCATGGATTTTCAGTGCGCATTGACTGTGGGTAATACAGCCGTGGATTTTGAGTGCGCGTTGACTGTGGGTAATACGGTGTTAGATTTGGAGTACGCATTGACTGTGGGTAATACGGCCGTGGATTTTGAGTGCTAATTGACTGGGGGTAATACGGTCTTAGATTTGGAGTGCGCATTGACTGCGAGTAATACGGCCATAGTTTTGGAGTGCGCATTGACTGTGGGTAATACGGCCATGGATATTGACTGTGGGTAATACAGTGTTAGATTTGGAGTACCCATCGACAGTGGGTAATATGGTGTTACATTTGGAGTGCGCATTGACTGTGGGTAATCCGGCCGTGGATTTTGAGTGCGCGTTGACTGTGCATAGTACGGTGTTAGGTTTGGAGTGTGCGCTAACTGTGGGTAATACGGTGTTAGATTTGGAGTGCACATTGACTGTGAGTAATACGGTGTTAGATTTGGAGTGCGCATTGACTGTGGGTAATATGGTGTTAGATTTGGAGTGAGCATTGACTGTGGGCAATACGGTGTTACATTTGGAGTGCGCATTGACTGTGGGTAATACTGCCGTGGATTTTGAGTGCGCATTGACTGTGGGTAATACGGCATTACATTTGGAGTGCACATTTTCTGTGAGTAATACGGTGTTAGATTTGGAGTTCGCATTGACTGTGGGTAATATGGTGTTAGATTTGGAGTGAGCATTGACTGTGGGCAATACGGCGTTACATTTGGAGTACACATTGCCTGTGGGTAATAATGCCGTGGATTTTGAGTGCGCTTTGACTGTGGGTAATACGGCGTTACATTTGGAGTGCACATTGTCTGTGAGTAATATGGTGTTAGATTTGGAGTGAGCATTGACTGTGGGCAATACGGCGTTACATTTGGAGTACACATTGCCTGTGGGTAATAATGCGGTGGATTTTGAGTGCGCATTGACTGTGGGTAATACCGCGTTACATTTGGAGTGCACATTGTCTGTGAGTAATATGGTGTTAGATTTGGAGTGCGCATTGACTGTGGGTAATACGGCATTACATTTGGAGTGCACATTGTCTGTGAGTAATACGGTGTTAGATTTGGAGTGCGCATTGACTGTGGGTAATACGGCGTTACATTTGGAGTGCACATTGTCTGTGAGTAATATGGTGTTAGATTTGGAGTGCGCATTGACTGTGGGTAATACGGCATTACATTTGGAGTGCACATTGTCTGTGAGTAATACGGTGTTAGATTTGGAGTTCGCATTGACTGTGGGTAATATGGTGTTAGATTTGGAGTGAGCATTGACTGTGGGCAATACGGCGTTACATTGGAGTACACATTGCCTGTGGGTAATAATGCCGTGGATTTTGAGTGCGCTTTGACTGTGGGTAATACGGCATTACATTTGGGGTGCACATTGACTGTGGCTAATACGGTGTTAGATTTGGAGTGCGCATTGACTGTGGGTAATACGGCGTTACATTTGGAGTGCACATTGTCTGTGAGTAATATGGTGTTAGATTTGGAGTGCGCATTGACTGTGGGTAATACGGCATTACATTTGGAGTACACATTGTCTGTGAGTAATACGGTGTTAGATTTGGAGTTCGCATTGACTGTGGGTAATATGGTGTTAGATTTGGAGTGAGCATTGACTGTGGGCAATACGGCGTTACATTTGGAGTACACATTGCCTGTGGGTAATAATGCCGTGGATTTTGAGTGCGCTTTGACTGTGGGTAATACGGCATTACATTTGGGGTGCACATTGACTGTGGGTAATACGGCATTACATTTGGAGTGCACATTGTCTGTGAGTAATACGGTGTTAGATTTGGAGTTCGCATTGACTGTGGGTAATATGGTGTTAGATTTGGAGTGAGCATTGACTGTGGGCAATACGGCGTTACATTTGGAGTACACATTGCCTGTGGGTAATAATGCCGTGGATTTTGAGTGCGCTTTGACTGTGGGTAATACGGCATTACATTTGGGGTGCGCATTGACTGTGGGTAATACGGCATTACATTTGGAGTGCACATTGTCTGTGAGTAATACGGTGTTAAATTTGGAGTTCGCATTGACTGTGGGTAATATGGTGTTAGATTTGGAGTGAGCATTGACTGTGGGCAATACGGCGTTACATTTGGAGTACACATTGCCTGTGGGTAATAATGCCGTGGATTTTGAGTGCGCTTTGACTGTGGGTAATACGGCGTTACATTTGGAGTGCACATTGTCTGTGAGTAATATGGTGTTAGATTTGGAGTGAGCATTGACTGTGGGCAATACGGCGTTACATTTGGAGTACACATTGCCTTTGGGTAATAATGCCGTGGATTTTGAGCGCGCATTGACTGTGGGTAATACGGCGTTACATTTGGAGTGCACATTGTCTGTGAGTAATATGGTGTTAGATTTGGAGTTCGCATTGAATGTGGGTAATACGGTGTTAGATTTGGAGTGAGCATTGACTGTGGGCAATACGGCGTTACATTTGGAGTGCGCATTGACTGTGGGTAATACTGCCGTGGATTTTGAGTGCGTTTGACTGTGGGTAATACGGTGTTAGATTTGGAGTGCGCATTCACTGTGGGTAACACAGTCTTAGATTTGGAGTGCGCATTGACTGCGAGTAATACGGCCATAGTTTTGGAGTGCGCATTGACTGTGGGTAATACGGCCATGGATATTGACTGTGGGTAATACAGTGTTAGATTTGGAGTCCCCATCGACTGTGGGTAATATGGTGTTACATTTGGAGTGCGCATTGACTGTGGGTAATCCGGCCAGGGATTTTGAGTGCGCGTTGACTGTGCATAGTACGGTGTTAGATTTGGAGTGTGCGCTAACTGTGTGTAATACGGTGTTTGATTTGGAGTGCACATTGACAGTGTGTAATACGGTGTTAGATTTGGAGGGCGCATTGACTGTGGGTAATACGGCCGTGGTTTTGGAGTGCGCATTGACTGTGGGCAATATGCCGTTACATTTGGAGTGCCCATTGTCTGTGGGTAATACGGTGTTAGATTTGGAGTTCGCATTGAATGTGGGTAATATGGTGTTAGATTTGGAGTGAGCATTGACTGTGGGCAATACGGCGTTACATTTGGAGTGCGCATTGACTGTGGGTAATACTGCCGTGGATTTTGAGTGCGTTTGACTGTGGGTATGACGGTCTTAGGTTTGGAGTGCGCATTGACTGTGGATAGTACGGTGTTAGATTTGGTTGTGCGCTAACTGTGGGAAATACGGTGTTAGATTTGGGGTGCACATTGACTGTGGGAAATACGGTGTTAGATTTGGGGTGCACATTGACTGTGGGTAATACTGCCGTGGATTTTGAGTGCGTTTGACTGTGGGTATGACGGTCTTAGGTTTGGAGTGCGCATTGACTGTGGATAGTACGGTGTTAGATTTGGAGTGTGCGCTAACTGTGGGAAATACGGTGTTAGATTTGGGGTGCAGATTGACTGTGGGTAATACGGTGTTAGATTTGGAGTGCGCATTGACTGTGGGTAATACGGCGTTACATTTGGAGTGCACATTGTCTGTGAGTAATATGGTGTTAGATTTGGAGTGCTCATTGACTGTGGGTAATACGGCATTACATTTGGAGTGCACATTGTCTGTGAGTAATACGGTGTTAGATTTGGAGTTCGCATTGACTGTGGGTAATAGGGTGTTAGATTTGGAGTGAGCATTGACTGTGGGCAATACGGCGTTACATTTGGAGTACACATTGCCTGTGGGTAATAATGCCGTGGATTTTGAGTGCGCTTTGACTGTGGGTAATACGGCGTTAGATTTGGAGTGCACATTGTCTGTGGCTAATACGGTGTTAGATTTGGAGTTCGCATTGACTGTGGGTAATATGGTGTTAGATTTGGAGTGAGCAATGAATGTGGGCAATACGGCGTTACATTTAGAGTGCGCATTGACTGTGGGTAATACTGCCGTGGATTTTGAGTGCGCATTCTCTGTGTGCAATATGGTGATAGATTTGGAGTGGGCATTGACTGTGGGCAAGACGGCCGTGGATTTTGAGTGGGCATTGACTGTGGGCAATATGGTGATAGATTTGGAGTGGGCATTGACTGTGGGCAATATGGCTGTGGGTTTTGAGTGCGCGTTGACTGTGTGTAATACGGCGTTTGATTTGGAGTGGGCATTGACTGTGGGCAATACGGCATTACATTTGGAGTGCACATTGTCTGTGGCTAATACGGTGTTAGATTTGGAGTTCGCATTGACTGTGGGTAATATGGTGTTAGATTTGGAGTGAGCAATGAATGTGGGCAATACGGCGTTACATTTAGAGTGCGCATTGACTGTGGGTAATACTGCCGTGGATTTTGAGTGCGCATTCTCTGTGTGCAATATGGTGATAGATTTGGAGTGGGCATTGACTGTGGGCAAGACGGCCGTGGATTTTGAGTGGGCATTGACTGTGGGCAATATGGTGATAGATTTGGAGTGGGCATTGACTGTGGGCAATATGGCCGTGGGTTTTGAGTGCGCGTTGACTGTGTGTAATACGGCGTTAGATTTGGAGTACACATTGACTGTGAGCAATACGGCCGTGGATTTTGAGTGGGCATTGACTGTGGGTAACATCGTGTTGGATTTGGAGTGCACATCGATTGTTTGGAATATGGTGTTAGATCTGGAGTGTGCATTGACTGTGGGTAATACTGCCATGGATTTTGAGTGCGCTTTGACTGTAGGTAATACGGCGTTAGATTTGGACTGCGCATTGGCCGTGGGCAATACGGCGTTACATTTGGAGTGCACATTGTCTGTGGGTAATACGGTGTTAGATTTGGAGTTCGCATTGACTGTGGGTAATATGGTGTTAGATTTGGAGTGAGCAATGAATGTGGGCAATACTGCGTTACATTTCGTCACCATCTGAAGTTATACCAACAATTGTTTTGAATTCGGCAAATTTACAGATGGCATTTGAGCAATGCCTAGCCACCCAGTCATGGGTGTAGAGAAGTTAGAGCCGTGGGCTAAGCATATATCCCTGTGTCATGCCAGTGTAGATTGCCAGCTAGGTGGAGATACTATTTTCAATCTGCACAGATTGTAGTCTTTTGGTTAGGAAGTCAAGAATCCATTTGCAGAGGAAGGTACAGAAGCCCAAGCGCTATAGCTTTTCGATGAGGTAGGAGAACCATCAGGTAGGAGATTCAGAAGCCTGAAGGCACACACTCAGCGATTCAGGAACAGCTTCACCTCTGCCATCCGATTCCTAAATGGACATTGAAGCTTTGGACACTACCTTACTTTTTTTTTAATGTATAGTACTTCTGTTTTTGCACATTTTTTAAACATATTCAAATCTATTGATTTACTTGTTTATTATTATGTTATTGCATTGAACTGATGCTACTGTCAACAAATTTCTCATCACATGCTGGTGGTAATAAACCTGATTCTGAATGATGGTGCTATATGCTGAGCTATAGGCAATAAACAGCATCCTGTCACAGGTATTTGCATTGTCCAGGTGATCCAAGGCTGTGTGGAGAGCCATTGAGATCATGTCTGCTGCAGACCTATTGTGGTGATGGCAAATTGCAGTGAGTCCACATCCTTCCTGAAATAGGTGTTGATTCTAGCCATGACCTACCTCTCAAAGCATTTCATCACCGTAGATGTGAGTGCTATTGGATGATGGTTGTTAAGGCAGCTCACGCTGATCTTGGGCATTGGTATAACTGCTGCCCCTTTGAAGCAGGTGGGAGCTTCCAACTGTAGCAGTGAGAGCTTGAAAATGTTTTTAAATATCCCCGCCAGTTGGTTGTCACAGGTTTTCAGAACCATACCATGTATTCCATCAGACCCTGCAGCCTTGCGAGTGTTCACACTCCTGAAAGACAGCCTGACATAAGCCTCAGAGCCTGAGATCAATTAACTAAGAACTTTTATTTTTTCTTCGTGGCGCCCAAAAGAACAGGGAAAATTGTAAACCATGAAAAATTAAAATTCAGAAACAAGTGTCAGCAGTTCAAAAGTATTCATTCCCTTTTGCTCAGTACTTAGTTGAACCACCTCTCGCAACTATTACAGTCAGTAGACTTTTTGGATAAGACCATCACCTTTGCACAAGGTGATGGAGCAAGATTTGCCCATTTTTCCTTGGGCAGTACCGTAGTGTGGTGGTAGTATGGTAGCGTACTGCTTAGTACAATGTTTACTTAGTACCAGTACTGAGTACTGCTACTTAGTACCAGTGACCTGGCTTCAATTCCCACTGTTGCTTTCAGAAGTTTGTATGTTCTCCCCATGACTGCGTGGGTTTCCTCCCACAGTCCAAAGATGTACAGGTTGATAGGTTAATTAGTCATTGTAAATTGTCTCATGGTTAGGCTAGGATTAGATTGGGGGATTACAGGCTGGCGCTGCTTGAAGGGCCTGATCTGTGCTGCATTTCAATAAAGTTTAAAAAATATATATATTTTTGCTCAAGCTGTGCCAGGTTAATTGGGGAGCGGCAGTGCACAGCAATCTTGCTGTCTTGTCAGAGGTATTTGATTGCGTTAAGTTCAGGACTCAGGCTGTGCTACTGAAGGACATTAACATCCTTCATTTGAAGCCACTCCATGGCTGCTCTGGCAGTGTGTTTTGGGTTGTTGTTCTATTTAAAGATGAACTTCCTCCTCAGTTTAAGTTTTCTAGCCGAGGATAGCAGGCTTTTATCTAGCGTCTCTCTATTTTTCGCAACATTCATCTTCCAATCAGTCCTGACCAGATTTCCAGTCCTTGCTGCTGAAAAGCATCCTCATAACATGCTAACTCCATCACACTTGATGGTAGCAAGTGTTACCTGGCTGATGTGCAGTATTGGATTTACCTCACATGTACCACTAGTGTTAAGAACAAAAAGTTCCACTTTAGTCTCATCTGACCAGACAAACTTCTTGCACATCTTTGCAGTAGTGCCCAAGTGATGCTTTGCAAAGTCTTTGATAGGATATGCTTTTTTTTTAAAGCCAGGGGTTCTTCCTTGCCACTTATCCATAAATGCCCTTTTTGTGCAAGGTCTTGTGCAAGGGGCTCATCTCCAGTTGCAGCCGCTGGCTTCTGAGATCTGAGTGACTTTTGACATCACACCAGTCTCTCTTACAAATGCCATTCTTCTCCAGCAACTAAGTTTAAAGTTGTAATCAACGAAGTGGTAGGAGTGTTCAAGACATCTTCAATCTCTCACTGCTGCAGTTGGAGGTTCCTTTGCAAGGGTGACAATCATACCAGCTGCCTCAACTACTGTGGCACATTTGCACCCACGTCGATGTGATGATGTGATGATGTAGTAGCTATGAGGACCAAGAAGGTATGATCAAGAGAGGTGGAGGAGTGCTTTGAGTCTGTGGACTGAACAGTATTCAGGGATTCAGCTTGGTGTCTGAATGAATACGGCACAACAGTCATAATTGGGCATGTCACAAATAACATGCCCAAACCAAAGTCTGTGGATGAACTAAGAGAGTCACAGTCTGCTGAGAGCTAGATCTATGGTACTCAAGACTGGTGATCTAGAACTGATCACCAAGTCCAGGTATGTTAAAGGTGAAAAAACAATTCCGATTGAGGTGAGAGGAAGAATTGGATGTACGTCCATTCTGGTTTGCAGGCCATTACTACTTACATTGTGAAACCCAATATCATAAATGTCTGTGATTCTTCATTTTCATATGAACTTAACACCTTTTATGCACGCAAATCCCTACAGCATCTGGTGACCCTTTTATCTGGAAGCTGAAGTCGGTAGGGCACTGAAAACCTGTGCCAACCAACTGTTGTGAGTGTTGAAGGGCATTTTCAAATCTCTCACTGCTGCAGTCTGAAGTTCTCACCTGATTCAAGAGGGTGACAATCATACCAGTGCCCAAGAAGAGCAGGGTAAGCTGCCTCAATGACTGTGACCCAGTGGGAGTCGCATCTACTCCAATTAAATGCTTTGAGAGATTGGTCATGGCTGGAATAAACTCCTGCCTCAGCAAAGACCTAGACCTGTCGCTGATTGCATCTGCAATAGACCTATTGCAGCAATAGGCAATCTCAATGGCTTTCCAGTCGGACTTGGATCACGTGGATAATAGAAATACCTACGTCAGGCTGCTGCTCACTGATTACATCTCAGTGTTAAACACAATCATATCCACAGTTCTAATCAACAAGTTTCAAAGCCTGGGCCCCAGTACCTCCCTTTGCAACTGCATTAGGAGACCACAGTTATTGTGGACCAGAAATTACATCTCAGTGTCAGTCAACACTGGCGCACCTGAAGGATCTGTGCTTAACGCATTGCTCTGCTCTGCTGTACAGCTACCACTTGTATGGCTAGGCACAGCTCAAATGTCATCTGTAAATTTGCTGATATCACAACTGTTGGCAGAATTTCAGATGGTATCTAAGTGGTGTACAGGAGCAAGGTAGAAAAGCTGGTTGAGTGGGTTGCAACAACAACCTTGAACTCAACATCATTAAGACTAAGGAATTGATTGTAGATGTCAGGATGGGAAAGTTGAGGGAATACACAGCAGTCCTCATCGAGAGATCAATCAAAAGTAGAAAGGATGAGCACTTTCAAGTTCCTTGGCATCAACATCTCTGAAGATCTATCCTGGGCCCAACATATTGATGGAACTTTTCAGGAATAGTTTCTTCCCCTCTACCATCACATTTCTGAATGGACAATGAACCCATGTACACTACCTCACTATTTTCTCCCTCTTTTTGCACTACTTATTTAACTTGATTTTTCTTATTGTAATTTTGTAATTTATTTTTTTATTATGTATTGCAGTGTACTGCTGCAAAACAACAAATTTCATGACATACACCAGTGATATTAAACCTACAGTAATTCTGATTTTGACTCTGAATAAGATTTTCTAAAAATGGTGTTTGCCGTCTGTCTGCAGAAACTCATCGTGCTTGCAGAAGTTACATTTATAAAATGTGTCCAAAGCATGCACAATACCCAACATTTAGGTTCAAGTAAATTCAAATTTTTAACTGCTTTAAATGTTTAATGAAAGATCTATATTGACTTCTCCCTTACAATCACAGAATCTAGTCTCCAGGCAAGTCGAATTACTCCACAATGACATAAGAAATGCCTGGGGGCACTGGATACGATGGACATTGAGACCAGACAAAACCTTAATTGCAGTGCTGGAGATTGCTAGAGATGGCCTATAACAATGCTGTTATATTACAATTACAATATGCCTGATAAAATTGAAACTTGGTATGTCCTATTTACAATAAGCAGGGCATTCAGTTATCCAGTTAGTATGCTCTTAATACTTTTTAGGGTATTGGAATATGTCACTTAGCAAAATATTTGCTCACTGGGCCCAACTCATTGATGAAATCACAAAGCAGGCATGCCAGTGGCTATACTTCATGAGGAGTTTGAAGAGATTTGGAATGTTTCCAAAGACTCTCGCAAATTTCTATAGATTTATGGTGGAGGGCATTCTGATTGATTGCAGTACTATCTGATATAGAGACTCCAATGCAGAGGGTTGTAGACACAGCCAGCTCCATCATGTGTACAGTTCTCTGCACCAAAGTTTCAAGGGTTTGATGATTATCAAAGTGTACAACTCTGAAATTCTTCTTCTCCGGATAGGCACGAACTAAGGAAGTTAAGAACGGCAGCACAATCATCAACTTCCAAATGTCCCCTTCCCGCACAATAAAAGAACAAAGATGGAACAGGCACGTCAACCCCAAATCTCATCTCTCCCTCCTCCCCCCCCACACACATATAAAACGAGAAAGATGAAACACAGAATATATAAAAATATCTAAGACTTCTTGGAAAAAGAAGTACACAGTCCAAGTCCATATCCAAAATGCAGAAAACCTGGGTAACTTTCTCTGGGCACAGTGGCAGCCTCTCCACTCTCTGGCAGCAGAGTGATACCACCAGCAGTCAAAAGGCAGTTTTTCCTCTCCGATAGCAGAACAATCCCACTGACAATCAAAAGGCAAACAGCTAGTGTTGGCATTCCACATTTGCTTTACTGTTTCAATTGCCCTCATTTTTACTGGCAAAACAGAGTCAAATATCAACTTGCACTGCCATCCCACAGCCTTCTTGCCATGAAGTTTGCACAGACTGCCTCTACTTCCTGGAATTCTCATGGAGACTGAACCACCCAAATGATCTCCAAGCTGCAAATCACAGGCTCCAACGGTTGCAGAATCACATTCAAGATGAAGGCAACTGTAAAAGATATAAAAGAAGTGAAATATATGGTTTCATGGTCTGTCCAGAAAATGTAGACTGTGGGAGCATTATACGCAGGTGCTATCTTGACAGGAAGGACAAGAAAAAAAATCATCAAGGATACCTGCAAAATGCGGTACCTCAAGAACGTGGCATCCCTCTTCTTATTACCATTGGAGAGGAGGTACAGGAACCTAAAGACTGACACTCAACATTTTAGGAATAGCTTCTTCCTCTCTGCCGCCAGAGTTCTGAATGATCCTCATTATTTGTCATTCGCACTCAACACACGCAAAATGCTGGAAGAACTCAACAAGCCAGGCAGCATCTGTGGAAAAGAGTACAGTCAATGTTTTGGGCTGAGACCCTTTGTCAGAACTGGGGAAAAAAGTTGAGGTGTAGATTTAAAAGGTGGATAGAGGGGAGAGAGAAACAAGGTGATGGGTGAAACCTGAAGGGGGAGAGATAAAGTAAAGAGCTGAGATGTGGATTGGTGAAAAAGATACAGGGCTGGAGAAGGGGGAGTCTGATAGAAGGCAATGGAAGAAAGAAAAGGGGGGGAGGAGCACTAGAAGGAGGCAATGAGCAGGCAAGGGAGATAAGGTAAGAGATGGAAAGGGGAATGGTGAAGGTGGGCTGGGGACATTAATGGAAGTTCGAGAAATCATTGTTCATCAGATTGGAGGAATATAAGGTGTTGTTCCTCCAATCTAAGCGTGGTCTCATCACGGCAGTGGAGCAGGTTATGGACTGACAATTCGGAATGGGAAGTTGTATTGAAATGTGTGGCCACTGAGACATCCTGGTTTTTCTGGTGGACAGAGTGGCAAAGTGGTTTCCTAATCTATGTCAGGTCTCACTGATATACAGCGAACAAAGTATATGACTCCAGCAGACTCACAGGTGAAGTGTTGCCTCACCTGGAAAGACTGTTTGAGGTCCTGAATGGTAGTGAGGGAGAGAGTATGTAGGGGCAGGTGTACCACTTGTTCCACTTGCAAGGGTAAGTGCCAGGAGAGAGATCAGTGGGGAGGGACAAATGGACAAAAGAGTCATAAAAAGAGAAATCCCTGTGGAAAGCAGAAAGTGGGGGAAGGGAAAGGTGTGTTTGATGGTGGGATCCTGTTGGAGATGGTGGAAGTTGCAGAGAATTATGTGCTGGCTGAGGAAACACCACTTTTTTTGTAACTTACAGTAACTTTAATGTCTTGCACTGCGCTGTTACCATAAAATAACTAATGACCAGTGATATTAAACTTGATTTTGACCTGTGCCTATTTCAGGCTTTGCTAAAGTCATTACAATCGCTGTCCAGACCTGGATCAAACAGCTTAATTTGGTAATAGGCTGCTGTAACTGCCATCAACTGGCCAGTTGCATTAAGGAGATCTATTAAAATTGAACTAATTGGGCATCATGGAAAAAACACCAATGGACTGTCATAACAGAAAGGAAGTTAATCTTTGTTGGAGGTCACTCATCTTGGCCTCAGGAAACCCTGCAAGAGTTCCTCGGGGCAATTTCCTCTGTCCAGCTAACTTCAATTGTTTAGTCACTAACTTTTCTTTCATAACAATGGCAGAGGTGGAGGGTGTGATTTGACTGGACGATCAAAGGATTTTCATGTTTCCTAAACTACTTGTCTCATGAGGATATCGCCTTTTGAACTGAGCATGCAGTCATGGTTCTTGGCAAACTAGTCATTGGTAATTCCAGCTTATTGATGGTGTGGTTCCATTTTAGTAATGTCAAATGCAGATGACTAGACTCTTGGAAATCTGGCATTCTGCTTTTCGGTCATACCTGAATGATGTCTAGGTTTTACATTATGCATATATTTTGTTTTCTTAGAGCTGTGAAATGGAATTTAATATTATCCAAAGCAAACATTGGAAGCATTGTGGAATAATATCAATTTGCCTTGATGGATGTAGCTCCACCAACAACTGAAGCTTGAATACTATCCAGGATAAAGCGACTTGATTGATAGTTTATATGCTACCTTAAATGTCTGCATTCTCTAATGTGAGAGCACAACATTGGTGCAAGTATAAACCACCTTCAGTACATTTTGCCACAAAATCAGCTTCTGACCTCAGATTACTGTGACATTTGTGTGGCTGGTCCATTGTTTCTGGACATTTATGTCCCTAAGATACTGGTGGTGTGCTCAGAGTTAGTGATACCAGTGAATGCCAAGTGTATGATGTGGGAGCTGACTAATGACTGAAATGGGTGCAAAATTTGAATGATTTAGACAGCATTTGATACTGCCAAGCAATGTACATTATATGAATATACTTGAGATAAACTTGATAACAGGTGTACGATAGAATAGTTGTTGAATTAATGATGGGGAGACCTGATCTAATGATATAGAGTGATGATTAAATCCCAGTGGTGGCTACTGAAAATTCTTAAAATAAAAATACAGAATCATGAAGTTGCATTGATTGGTTAAATCCATCTGGGTATTAGCATTCATTGGGGAGAGAAGTTTTCCATGTTTAACCCTGTCTTCCAAATGTCTCAAAACTCAACAATTTGATTCTTAGTTAACCTTTTAAAATGGACTGGTAAGTTCACTCTGTACCATCACTTTCTTGAAGGTAACAAACACTCCATGAATCAATTAAATAAAGTTGGAGCTAATAGAAAGAAATTCAATCTATATCCTTTGGAAGAATGACAAGAAATCTTGTTGAAACATGAGATCCTAAATGGATATAAGAAGCTGTTGTACCTAGTGAGAATGTAATCAGTGAGATTATTCATAAGGTAAAAATAAAACTGAGGTGTGGAATAACTTTTTACACATTGTGGTGAATCTTTGGAATTCTTTATCTTGGAGGGTTATGAGGGTTAAATTATTTGTATTATTAGTAAGAAGTTAATATATTTTTTGAAAGATCAGAAAGTAAGGGCTTTGGGGAACTGGCACAGAAAAGATGATGAGACCCGGATCTACTCAGCCATGATATTGAATTTTGGGGCAGGATAAGTGGCTGTGTTGCCTATTCCTGATCCTGTATTTTATATTCTCAAGAACTGGTTTTTGGTTATTTGGGTAAAACCTACAGGTCAGTGGAGTCAATAGTTTCCACATCCTGTTGTGACGTACCAGCAATTTGAAGTTGTAGTTATGCCCGTTTACAGCACTGAATCAATATGCCTGAGGTTACACTGAAATAGTCAGCCTAAATTTAAAAAAAAATTACTTTGAATTCTGATCAGTGAAATACGTGCTTACAGGCTCTGGAGGCCGTGCAGAGTATAGATATTGGTTGATTTCCCATGTTCCATGGTTGTGGTTATCGGCATTTCACATAAAGATGGTTGATGAAAGTTGTTACAGAAGGGATGAAGGCAGTGGAAGTGATGTATTAAAAACAAAATCGTCATTTGTTTTATCTTCATAGTTACTGCTTGGCCTTGACATTTCCAGCATTGCTTCAGCTGGACTGATTAGGACATTCTGAGGAGGCAGGTTAGGTTTGGTTGTGTTTAGTTGTCACTGTGATTGGGTTATTTTGCTTTCCCAGGTGATATTACACATTGCAAATGCAATTTTTATGATTGCATTGCGAGAACTTGGTTCAAGTTGTCTGTGTCATCTTTCCTTTGGGATCTTTGTGTTGAATGTGTCTTCTGTTGGGTATGTAATGGAACATCTAGAAAAGTAAGATTTTTATTTAAAAGCAAGGGGAGGGTGCAAAACATGTTAATTGTAGTGTAGTTGAAAAGAAAATTGTATTTGAGATTTTTGAAGTATTGGAGGAAATAGGTGTAGATTGTAGAATGATGTATTTTAGAGCTTTTAAAAGCTTTTTGATAGTACACTGTTTATTTGGCATTAAGATTAGGTTTTGTTGAAAGATACTATGAATAAAAATTAAAGCACAAAGAGTTGATTCAGGATACTTTTGCCATGAGTTTGAATTTTTGGACTGCTGCTCATTTCAGTGCACATGTATGTAAAGAGGTGTGGTGTGAACTCAAATTAAATTTAAATGCAGTAATATGCTTCACAAGAACATAAATGGAAGCCTCCTGTGAAGTGTAACATGAGCAAATAGGAGGAATAGCATGAAGAGTTTGTGGAAACTGTGAGATTTGAAGGTATCAGGACAAGTCAAAAAGCAAGGAAGTTGTGCTTAATCTCTTCAGTCATGGGTAGGATCCAATTAGATCACTTTGGCTAATTCTGAAGAGCACCTTTTAGAAAAAAAGCCAGACCTTGGAGAACATTGTGAAGGCCTTCTAGCATGATATGGTGGATAAATGATTTTGATTAAGGGGGAAAAACTAAGTCTAAAAGGATGAGATAAATCTTGTTAAGGAATCTACAATACTTTAATTCTGATGGAACAAAGAAGAGGAAATGTTTTCCGTGGCCAAGGTTATTTTTCAAAGGAAAAATAGAACAGAAAGATAAGATGCACTCAGCTTGATATTCTAGTCTCAGATGTATTACCTGAAAGGGAAATGGTAGCAAATTTACAATAATTTTGAAAAAGTTTTTGGACAAGGAATTGAAGGACAATCAGTGGATTATGGGGGAAAATTCAAGATAAATTAAATTGTAAAGAGAAAGCAAATTCATAATGAGAAGAACGTCCTGTGTTTTGTTTTATACATGTTAGCCTTGCCTGCATCTTTGCCTTTTGTACAACTGGGAATGACTAGACTAAGTTGTTTTCTACTATTTAGCTAGTCGTGGCCAAAGAGGTATTTTCTATGTTTTGGTTCCTGCATTGGTATTATTGCCTTTATGCTTGTGTTCTGCACTGTCTTCTGGTTCTCGTTTCATTAAGGAAAATGTCATTTTCATGTGTGTGCCACATATACTCAGTTCTTAGCTTGTCAGCCTCTCTCTTGATCACTACTTTTTAAATTGTCAGACATTTTGTTAATGCAGAGTATTGGCAGAACAGATACTTTTGCTAAATATTGGGATGGAGTGGACTTGAGGCCTGGAGAAGATTACCAATGTTCATATTGAATGGCAGGCTTAAGAGGCCAGGTGGCCTGCTTATATTTTCTTTTGTCCTTGTGACAAATACTATTGTTTTCAGTCCTTGTCATAGTTTGTTCTCTGCCTATGATTTTGTTTCTTTTCTTGGCTCATGTTCAATCATCAAACGAATTATGGATAACATGTCCGTGCCAAGTTCAAGATAACCTTTTACCATTGCTGCAACTTCAAAATTATGTTCCCTTCTCAATCTGTGTGCATCTAATTTTTCTGCTTCACATTCTAGATAATCTAGATGTTCATTGCTCTCAAAGGAGACCAGCTGGAAATTTAGTTGAGCCACCTTGTATTAAAAACTGAAATCAAGCTGTGCAGTTATCTTATGACTTTAATTGGTAACATGCAACAAAAGCAATCTGTTGTAATTGTTGGTTGATGTGGCAATCTTTGAAGAGAATACATAAGCGGTCTTTTAGAAAGTCATTGCCCTATCTGCCTTGGTCTTGACCCAATGTACCAATGCTTTGAGTTAAGTGGAACTAGTTAATTATTTTTGCTAGGAATGTGTGTTATAGCCTTTAAGTGGTTGGACCACAGAAGATAAAATATCAGATTTTGTATGCAATGTAGTGATGGGAAGGAGCCAAGGGAAGGATGATATAAGATAATGTGTGCATGATAGTTTTTTGCAGAAATACATAGAGTTACGGACTAAAGAAGGGGCAGTATTGGATCTCCTTTTAGGGAATGAGATAGGTCAGGTGATGGACGTATGTGTTGGGGAGCTCTTTGGGTCCAGTGATCACAATGCCATTAGTTTCAATATAATTATGAAGAAGGATAGGACTGGACCCAGGGTTGAGATTTTTGATCAGAGTAAGACTAACTTTGAGGAGATGCGAAAGGATTTAGAAGGAGCGGATTGGGAAATTTGTCTTATGGGAAGGATGTAATAGAGGAATGGAGGTTATTTAAAGGTGAAATTTTGAGGGTACAGAATTTTTGTTTCTGTTAGGTTGAAATGAAAGGTTAAAAGTTTGAGAGAGCCATGGATCAAGGGATATTGGAAACTTGGTTCTGAAAAAGAGAGATATCTACAATAAATATAGGCAGCATGGAGTAACTGAGGTGCTCGAGGAATATAAAGAATGTAGAAAGAATATTAAGAAAGAAATTAGAAAAGCTAAATGAAGATACGAGGTTGCTTTGGTAAGTAAGGTGAAAATAAATCCAAAGAGTTAATAGCAAAAGGATAGTGAGGGATAAAATTAGTCCCTTAGAGAATCAGAGTGGACAGTTATATGTGGAGCTGGAAGAGATGGGAGAGATTTTGAACATTTTCTTTTCTTTGGTATTCACTAAGGAGAAGGATATTGAATTGTATAAGGTAAGGGAAACAAGTAGGGAAGTTATGGAAACTATGATGATTAAAAAGGAGCTTTTAAGGAATATAAAAGTGGATAAATCTCTGGGTCCTGACAGGATATTCCCTAGGCCCTTGAGGGAAGTTAGTGCAGAAATGGCAGGGGCTCGGACAGAAATATTTCAAATGTCATTAGAAACAGGGATGGTGCCAGAGGATTAGCGTATTGCTCATGTTGTTTCATTGTTTAAAAAGGGTTTTAAGAGTAAACCTAGCAATTATAGGCCTGTAAGTTTGATGTCAGTGGTGGGTAAATTAACGGAAAGTATTCTTAGAGATGGTATATATAATTATCTGGATAGACAGGGTCTGATTAGGAACAGTCAACATGGATTTGTGTGTGGAAGGTCATGTTGACAAATTTTACTGAATTTTTTGAAGAGGTTACTAGGAAAGTTGACGAGGGTAAAGCAGTAGATGTTATCTATATGGACTTCAGTAAGGCCTTTGACAAGGTTCAGCACAGAAGGTTAGTTAGGAAGGTTCAATCGTTAGGTGTTAATATTGAAGTAGTAAAATGGATTCAACAGTGACTGGATGGGAGATGCCAGAGAGTAGTGGTGGATAACTGTTTGTCAGGTTGGAGGCCGGTGACTAGTGGTGTGCCTTAGGGATCTGTATTGAGTCCAATGTTGTTTGTCATATACATTAATGATCTGGATGATGCGGTGGTAAATTTGATTAGTAAGTATGCCGATGATACTAAGGTAGGTGGCATAGTGGATAATGAAGTAGGTTTTCAAAGCTTGCAGAGAGATTTAGGCCAGTCAGAAGAGTGGGCTCAAAGATGACAGATGGAGTTTAATGCTGAATTGTGTGAGGTGCTACATTTTGGTAGTAACATTCAAAATAGGACATACATGGTAAATGGTAGGGCATTGAAGAATACAGTAGAACAGAGTGATCTAGGAATAATGGTACACAGTTCCCTGAAGGTGGAATCTCATGTGGATAGGGTGGTGAAGAAAGCTTTTGGTATGCTGGCCTTTATAAATCAGAGCATTGAGTATAGGAGTTGGGATGTACGTAATGTTAAAATTGTACAAGGCATTGGTAAGGCCAAATTTGGAGTATTGTGTACAGTTCTGGTCACCGAAATATAGGAAAGATGTCAACAAAATAAAGAGAGTACAGAGAAGATTTACTAGAATGTTACCTGGGTTTCAGCGCCTCAAGTTACAGATAAAGCTTGAGCAAGTTAGGTCTTTATTCTTTGGAGTGTAGAAGGCTGAGGGGGGACTTGATAGAAGTATTTAAAATTATAAGGGGGATAGAGTTGATGCGGGTAGGCTTTTTCCATTGAGATTAGGGGAAATTCAAACAAGAGGACATGAGTTGAGTGTTGGGGGCAAAAGTTTAGGGGTAACACGAGGGGGAATTTCTTTACTCAGAGTGGTAGCTGTGTGGAACGAGCTTCCAGTAGAAGTGGTAGAGGCAAGTTCGGTATTGTCATTTAAAGTAAAATTGGATAGGTATATGGACAGGAAACGAATGGAGGATTATAGGCTGAGTGCAGGTCGGTGGGATTAGGTGAGAGTAAGTGTTCGGCACGGACTAGAAGGGCTGAGATAGCCTATTTCTGTGCTGTAATTGTTGTAGTTATATATGTTATATAGATAGTGAACCAGTATATATATCCCAGAGGTAATGGGTCCTTTGTGATTTATGAAAGTTGGAATGAGAAAGACGTGTTAGATAGTGACAGTACCTTGGACACCAGAAGATGATCTTATGAATGGACATACCAATAGGATGGAAGGTGCTCTGAGCTGGAGGATAAAGCAGTAATGGAAGCCCTAGTTTTTTATTACTATGAGTTTTGTGCCTGGTCTCCCATCTTGATCAAATACCTTTTTCGCAAATCAATCAGAGGTTGTGCAAGCACAGTGAAATTCTCCATCACTTTATCTATGAGGTGGCCTCATAGATATGAGAAGTAGTCCATGTTTTTGAGTGTCTTGCTGTTAACCTTTATTGTGAGTAGACATTATGCTGCAGTGAAAGACGTTTAATGGAGGTTTTGTCTTATTGATAGTAACTGGAAGAGTTCAGTAGAGGTGTCAGTGATGGCTTAGAGGTTTGCCTTCAAGGAGTGTAGTTGCAAGCTTGAATACTGATGTTTGGATAGCTTGGTCTGGAAGTGGAATTACCAAAAGGAAATATCTCACCCAAGCGGTTCCTCCAAAATCTAAAATTTACTGGAAATGTAAATGAATTAATGTCAGTGCCTGCTCCAGGGACAACATTCCCAGTAATGATGCTCCAGTTACACTGAGTGAGCTATGTTGGTTAGGACACATAATTTGCATACTGGACACCTGATACCCAACCAGACATTCTATTCTGAGCTCTGTCATGGGAGGAGATTAACGAGTGGGTAGATGAAATGATTCAAAAATATATTCAGAACCTCCTTGAAGAATTACCTAGGTATGTACAGTTCACAAAAATAACAAATTCATTTCAGATAAGCTCCCAGTTGCTCAACAAGAATTCATCATCAAATCATTGAAAATATCATTGACAGACCTGTCAAGGGCATTTGCTTTCAAATAACATGCTTACCAATGTACCCTTGATATCCAATGCCATTGTTGTTGTTGAATTCCCCATCAACATCATGGGGATCATTATCTGGCAACAATTCAATTGGTAAATGCTGTGTACAAGAGCAGGTCAAAGGTTTTGCTAAGTGACTGATGCCATGTTGTTCATGTCCATGGGCATAATTTATGAGTATTAGGGAATTCTGTCAACTTGCCCAGGTGAGTACAGCTTCAGCAACATTCAGGAGGCTGTAAAGCATTCATTCATTCATCCATTAGAAAATCATAGAAAAATACAACATACAAATTGGCCCTTTCAGCTCACCTTGTTTGTGCTAATCATGATGACTTTCTACACTAATCGTGTATTCCTGTATTAGACCTATATTCTTGTTCACCTGTCCTAACCCAAATATACCTCCAATTACATTTTAAATGTCATTGTGTCTACAGAAGGATTCTTAAGTTTAAGAAGGTGTCTTTCTGCTATTTCTGAGGAATATCATTAAATGCTGGTTGTGCTACCAATTTCCCAGTTCCAAAAAAGTAATTCAATTTATTGTTCCATTTTAACAACACACAAAATGTTGGAAGAATTCAACAGGCCAGGCAGCATCAATAGAAAAGAGTACAGTCAACATTTCGGGCCAAGACCCTTCAGCAGGACTGGAGGAAAAAAGATCAGGAGTCAGAGTTAAAAGGTGGGAGGTGGAGAGGAGGGAGAAACACAAGATGATAGGTGAAACTGGGAGGGGGAGGGATGAAGTAAAATGCTGGGAAGTTGATTGGTGAAAGTGATATATCGCTGGAGAAGGGAGAGTCTGATAGGAGAGGACAGAAGGTCATGGAAGAAAGAAAATAGGAAGGAACACCAGAGAGATGTGATGGGCAAGCAAGGAGATAAAGTGAGTGAGGAGAAAAAGGGTGGGGGGGCCATTTCTGGAAGTTTGAGAAATCAATGTTCATGCCATTAGATTGGAATATAAGGTGCAGATCTGTGCAGATGGAATATAAGGTGTTGTTCCTCCAACCGAAATGGGGCCTCATCACAACAGTGGAGGAGGCCATAGATAGATATATCGGAATGGGAAGTGGAATTAAAATGGATGGCCACTGGAAGATGCAGCCTTTTCTGTCCGACAGAGTGTAGGTGCTTGGTGAAGCGATCTCCCGATAGATGTTGGGTCTCGATGATATAAATGCTCCATTTTATTTTGTTTTGTTTCTTAAATTTTATCGTGTCTCTGTCATGTATTAGCAAATTTAGGTTAACCTGGATATCTGAGTATGGCATAATAGGGGTGCAAATATGTGCAAAACTTAAGTAATCACTAGAATGGAAGTCATCACTAGCCATAAATGTACCTGTAAGAGGAATTGGATAAATATTGGTCGTGGAATTTTGCAAAGCTGTGAGATGTGGTAGAAGAAAACAATGAAATAGTAAACTCAATGGGTGAGACCCAAGGGTGTTTCGTAAAATTACTTGCCTCCATTATATTGTGAGAGGATTGAACCGAGGTCATTGGAATGCCACTTGTGCAAGCAAGCTTTGCTTATAACATAATGCATCAATAAAATATAGTTTTTTTCTCACAGTTCCCCAAATACCTCAGTGGCTACCCAAAGGAGGCAGCAGTAGTGGAAGTCTGGTCCATCTGGAAGCAGCAATATCAGTGGGGTACAAGTGGAATCAGCAGTTGTCAGCTTTTGCAAACTATTGAAAATTAAAATTGGAATTTATGTACGGATAAGTGTGTCAAGGCTCAGTCATTGAATATATTCAAATTTGAGATGAAGATGTTTTGACAGAAGAATCAATGGATACAGGGTTGGTGCAGTGAAGCAGCACAAAAGTAAAGATAACATGCCATTTTAATGGTGAATCAGTAGGGTAAAGCTGATTGGCTTTTATTCTCATGCTCTGATGCTATTGCTAGTAGTGAACCACACGTGTAACACGAATCTCGTATCAATTTGATAAAGTGCAAGTCTGAAGTTCCTTGTGGTGCACCGAGATCCCATACCTGCATTCCCTGAATAGTATTGCTTTTAGTAGGCAGAATAGATAGATAATTAAAAGACTTCCTATCTATCTGTGGGTGAAGAAATTTACGTTAATCATAGTTTTGAATGGCCAACTCCTTACCTAGACATGACATCAAAAAAAAATTAATTGCATATGTACACAGTCAAGTCCTGAAAGAATCAGAATCAGGGTTATTATCACTGGCATGTGATGTGGAATTTGTTAACTTAGCAGCAGCAGTTCAGTGCAATACATAATATAAAACAGAATTTTAAAAAAATAAAAATAATAATAATTAAATAAGTAACTCAATTACAGTGTATGTATGTTGAATAGATTAAAAAATGTGCAAAATACAGAAATACTGTATATTAATAAAAGTGAGGTAGTGTCCAAGGGTTCAATGTCCATTCAGGAATCGGATGGTAGAGGGGAAGAAGCTGTTCCTGAATCGCTGAGTGTCTGCCTTTAGGCTTCTGTAACTCCTACCTGATGGTAATAGTGAGAAAAAGGCATGGCTGGAGGTCCTTAATAAAGGACGCTGCCTTTCAGAGACACCGCTCCCTAAAGATGTTCTGGGTATTTTGTAGGTTAGTACCCGAGATAGAGCTGACCCGATTTACAACCCTCTGCAGCTTCTTTCGGTCCTGTGCAGTAGTCCCTCCCCCCATACTAGATAGTGATGCAGCCTGTCAGAATGCTCTCCATAGTACATCTGTAGAAGTTTTTGAGTGTACTTGTTGATGTGCCAAATCTCTTCAAACTACTAATAAAGTATAGCTGCTGTCTTGCCTTCTTTATAAATATATTGATATGTTGGGACCAGGTTAGATGCTCAGAGATCTTGACACCCAGGAACTTGAAACTACTCACTCTCTCCTTCTGATTCCTATGAGGATTGGTATGTGTTCTTTCGTCTTACCCTTCCAGAGGTCCACAATCAGCTCTTTCATCTTACTGACGTTGAGTGCCAGCTTGTTGCTGCGGCACCATTCCACTAGTTGGCATATCTCACTCATGTACGCCCTGTTGTCACTACCTGAGATTCTACCAACAATAGTTGTATCGTCAGCAAATTTATAGATGGTATTTGAGCTATGCCTAGCCACACAGTCGTGTAAATAGAGAGTAGAGCAGTGGGCTAAGCACGCACCCGTGGCGTGTGCCAGTGCTGATCGTCAGTGAGGAGGATATATACATTTCAAAACTCTCTGTTCTTTCAAAAAATGTACAAAACCAAGTCTGTTTAATCCCTCCTCATACATCTTGCTCATTGTTCACAAGAGACCATTTAGATGAATATTTGCTGCACACTCTCTGTCATACATATAATTGGTTCTTGGGGAGGCAGATTTGACCTGCGCATAATATTCCTGATAAGATCTCACCAGGGTCTGATAAAATTTGAGCTGCATACCTCTATGATTTTAATCTCAAATTATTGTGTCTAACAACCAGAGTATCATTGGTCTTTCTTTTATTATTCAATCCACTGAGAAAGGTTGTGCAATCATTGTGTGGGTGACTTTAATTGGATAAATAAATTTGGTAAGAATACTCTGTAATTAAGCATTATCATCTTAATTTGGCACCAATATCATGCATTGAAGGTCCTGTTCCTGTGCTGTGTGGTTCTATATTCTTAAAAGCATGTTCATTGTTTATTTTGGGTAGCTTTGTGGAATACTCTGTTCAACCAATTGGGAATAGGTTATTTTAACCTGGTAGTGCATAATAGTACAAAAGTTGATTGCTATGTGGAGGACTATTTGAGAGGAGTGATCACAAAATGATTACACATTCAGCTTGCGTGTAAGATGCTACGTTTTGGATTTTAATCCAAGGTTCTTTCAGAAGTCAGGAAAGGGAGCACAAAACTTGTTGCTTCACAATAATTTTATTAAGCATTGATAGAATAAAGGATAGTTGAAACAACAGAGAAAGGAAAGCTAAGATACTAAGGTGGCGCTCCCTTGTCAGCTATTTTTATACTACTGAGATGAGGTAAATTTCATTCAGACTTATCTATAAGGTTTAATCATTGAGACAGCTCTTATAATGCAGAGCAAATAAGTTTCCAGAGCTTTCCAATATAGTCGGCCCTCCTTATCTGCAGGGGATTGGTTCTGAGACCCCCCCCCCCGCGGATACCAAAAAACACGGATGCTTAAGTCCCTTATTTAGCTTGTCTCAGTCTGGTGGACATTAGGACCCGGTGCTGCAGCTCTGAATCAGCAGTGTTTCAGAAACTAATCACGATCAAGGTTGAAAATAAGGTGGAAGTAATAAAACGATTGGAAAGAGGTGAAACACCATCGTCATTGGAAGAGCGTTAGGCTACAATCGGAACAATTTTAATGGAGAATGTGAAAGGCCCTGCCCCAATGAAAGCTACAATTATTACTAAGCAATGCAGTGGTTTAATTATTGAAATAAAAAAGTGTTTTAGATGCATAGAAAGGTAAAATATGTACTATATACTAAGAAAAATGTTTGACTAACTGACGCTAAATAATACTTGATGTACCTGTTCCGGCTTCAAATCCGACTTAAAGACGGACTCAGGAATGGAACTCATTCATAACCTGGGGACTGCCTGTACTTTTAAGTCATTTCTAGATTACTTATAATACTTAATACAATGTGAATGCTATGTAAATAGTTGTTATACTGTATTGTTTAGGGAATAATGACAAGAAAAAATAGTCTGTACATTCTCAAACAACGAGTGCTGGAAGAGCACTTCCGGGTTTTCCCGATCTGCGGTTGGTTGAATCCGCGGATAAGGAGGGCTGACTGTCCTGTATAAACACTAAGTGGACACATTGCACTATTGTCTATACCTACTGTGGCTATTAGGAAGTGGAGTTAGTAGTTACTACACTTATACAGTTTTATAGTACTACAGTATATATAAAAACTACTATAAGTTCAAGCAGTAAATTAATTGTTCAACTGCAAAGAAAATAAAGTCTAATCAAAGATTTAGACAGTCAAATCCAACAAGCTCTCTCCCTTTTAATTCTAAATTACACATTTAGAATCATAACATCTGAAAATTCAAAGGCAGAAACGCTTGTATCTACGTTAAGTATAAAATTTTAAAAAACCTGAAGTTATAAATAGCAAAGTTTATATTCTTTGGTATATTCATGGGATTATGTCAAGGTTAAGCAGATCAGTAGGCACACTTACACGAGTTTGAATCATTCTATTAATGATAGTCTTTAAACAAGGACAAAATGTAAATTATGAAAAAGCATATTAGTATGAATAATTGTCATTGTAAGTAGGGCGAATTGGCAGAAATATAGCAACTAATACTAGAATAAACTTCATAATGCCCAGTCTTCTGGTTGGTTAGTGATTTGCTCACTGTAGTCCAGCAGTATAGGCACTGGGCCAGGAGGTTACGAGCACATTAACCACACTGCTTGTTGTCCTTGTCAGATACCACTTCAGCTTGCTTGCAATGGTTGGTGTGTATCCACTTACTGCCTTTTACTATCACCACCAAGTTGATAATTAGCAGTTCCCAGTGGTTCCTTATGCAGTTAACAGAAGGATGACACTTCATGATTCCTGGCAGGTGGATCCTAATTAAGAATTGTTCAATGTAGGGGTTGTTTCCCAGAGTGGAGCATCAACAGTAATGTCACTGGAAGTGTCACGAGCAGAGCTGCCTACATGAAGTCACGGCTGTGCTTTATCATTTTTTGTGTTTTTTCTGATGTCTGAAAAATTTGCGTCAATTTGATTACAATGGTGTGTTTTTTTTTGCTTGTTCAGTTAATTCAAAGATTTCCCCTTGGGATTTTTACTGTTGCAGTTTTTGTAGTTTATTGCAAGTTTTGTGTTGTTTCTTCTGATTAGTGAAAGTCTTAACTCACCTGGTTAACTCTTATTTGCTTGCAAATTCAATCAAACCAACTAGGTGAGCTTATCTCTGAATCAGCAGCAGCTGTCTTCTGGACCTTAATAAACATAACATTGTATATTTTTTTGGGTTATTCGCGTAAATTTTATCAAACTGAAATGCTTTATTCAGGTGAGAGCTCTTAGTGGGTTTTACAACTTTGGCTATTGTTTTGATTCAGTCTTCACTCAAATGTACTTTGTATTACAATATTGAAGTATTAATAGATTGCAAACCAAATTTTAGGTTTTCTTAACTCCACTGCTGCATGTAGTGTGCTACTGCTTATACATTTTTTATCTGTGTTCTGCTAGTTTGCATGTATTTAAGTTTTTGCATGCACTCTACTGGCTTGCATTCATTTTTTTTAAATATATGCTCTGCGGCTTGTGTGACTTAATTTTGACACTACCAGCTTCTGTATTTAATCTGTGTTCTACTGGCTTTTTTATATTTAGATCTGTTTTTAAAATAGCAACATAGCAGTTCTTCACTCCTAACTCCCATCAGATGATTTTTAAGCCATATCTTTTTTTACCTTCAATATGGAACATAATTTGGAAATTCATGCCCTTTTTGCACACTAAAGTTTCCACTTTGTCTTTGATTGTTTCAAGTCCTATATGTTCATAATCATACTCGCCAACTACGCCAATTGTGGAATTCTGTGATGTTCCAATCCGAGTTTCTTTAAGAAGTCAGGAAAGAGGCACAAAACCTCTGCTTCACAATCATTTTATTAAGTCCTGATAGAACCTTTTCTCATATTAAAAGTGAAACAGTGATCAAAGGTTTGCTAAGAGAAGGTTAGCCAAGAAGGTTAGCCAAGAAGGTTTGCCAAGATGATGCTGCTTTGTCAGCTATTTTATACTACAGAGATGAGATAATTTCTATTAAAATTTATAGATGACAGTTGACCAGTGTGATAGCTTTTATTTACATAATGCAGTACAAAGAAGCTTCTGGAAGTTTCCAATATAACTAATGGGGGATACTTCGAACAGCTGCATATATCTACTGTGGCCACTAGGAAGCATAGTAAGCAGTTACTTGTATATAAAAACTATATAAAATACAAGCAAATGATTGTTAAACTGCAAAGAAAATAACAATTAACAGTCTTATCTAAGAATTAAGCAGTTAGATCCAACATAGCTCAAAAATTACCGAATTTAATTTAAAAACGGTTACTGCAAAGGCTGTTATCTGGCATGTACAAGATTTAACAGAGTTTGATTAATAAGATGTGCTAGGTAATTAAGAGTTTAATATATTTCATAGAAGCTAACTTGGACTTCATGTCTTGGAAGTGCAGCAAGGTATGAAATATATCCAAAGGTTCAACACATTGAGCCATTTGCCCACACCTAGAGGCTCTTACAAATACATTGGGCAAATCAGCTGTTGAATTATTTTGCATAAATGTAGCATGCAAGTTGTGCATCTTCATAACTTCCTGCATCGAATAACAAACATGCTGTAGCAAATTTTGATCATTGTATCAGATTGTGAAGTAGCACTCGTCCAAAATATTTTGTTTTCCAAGAAAATATTCAGTGTTTGTTACAGTCTTTCTCAGAATTAGCATCACAAGGTATTTAAATATCAATGTCCTTATCCATTGCAATCTAATTTGTCTAGCCTTTTCATTTGGATGTCGCATTAGGTTTGTGAAGGAAACATTCTGTAGGTTTCAATAGGTACATTTAATGTCAGAAAAATGTATACAATATACACCCTGAAATTCTTTTTCTTTAGAAACATCCACGAAAACAGCGGAGTGCCCCAAAGAATGAATGTCAGTTAAATGTTCAAATCCCAAAGCTCCCCCCACCCATGCATAAGCAGCAGCGAAGCAACAACCCCCCCCCACCCCACCAGCAAAAAAGGCATCAGCACCCGTCCACTGAACACTCAAGCATGCAGCAAAGCATCAATAAAGACAGACTTGCAGTACCCCAAAGATAACTCGTTCACCTGGTAATTTAACATACCACAGGCTTTCTCCCTAATAAGGGAAAAAAGAGGTGTCTCCATTTTGCATATCGCTAGTTTTAGAGTTTTAATGTTGAACAATAAAGTTTTCAAATTATTCCTCATTAGAAGATCCTTCGATGATTATCACAAGTGCCACAATTTTCTCTAGGTTTCTTAAAATTTCACATCTATCTGCAGTCTCTGTATAAGCCACACTAGCCTCTTAATGATGTAAACGGATGTGTAAACCTTCAGCAGTACCATTCTAATTTATCAGCTTCTGTGGAATTTTTTTAAAGTATCTGTTGTAAGTAGTTCTTTGGTTCACAGGCTATATCCAAATTGTTATATTAATAGACAAGAATATTGTAAATATCTCCCAGAGGCTAACTACAGCAAGTGAGAATGTGTGCAAAAATTGTCTGGCAAAAAATTATACAATGGACTTCGGTTAATTGGGATACATGGAGGCTAGTTTATTTTGGTCCAATTAAATGGCTGCCCCAATTAGCTGAAGTTATATGGAAATGGTTAAAAGGTACTATGTAAAAAGACAAACTTGCATTTAATTAACAATTAATGTATTTCAATGAAATAAATAACAAATTAGAACACTGCCTGTACTTCTACTGTACTATAAAACTGTGCATTAGTTCCTAAAGTTATTGATGGATGAATTCATACAGTGAATGTAGGCTTGTTCTTTTGATTGACTGTAAATGAACAAAATCAGAGTAGGCACCAAATACAGATAGTTTTCTTACAATGCTTTCTTCGATGATTGCATCCTTCCAATCTTCATTATAACATTAAAGATGATTGTTGAAACCTTCAGATACTTCATAATTTCTAACTCATTGAAGTAGTGACATAGTTTCATTTTCACTCCTAGCTGTTTCTGGCATCTCCAAGCTTGCATGCTTGAATCTGTAGTCAGTAAATCAGTTCTGAATTGGCTTGCTACTTATTTCTCACTATCAGTGACCAAAATCTTTTTGAACATAAACACACAATTGACGTTATTTATAAACTCTTCGCTCTAAGCATGTAGTGTATAACAAGCGCATGCAGCTGACACTAGTTTGAACCTGTTCAGCAACAATCTCCTGTCATAATTTAATGGCATAGTGTCTGTTTGAGTGTTGTGTACAGACAACTGGGTTAAGTCTTTACTGCCAAGTTTTGTGGTGATAACAGTAATGAGAAAATTTTCATGTATCTACATGTTGATTAGAGCTTTCAATTGCACTGCATTATGCATTAGGAAGATCAAGGATCTTTTGTATTTACTGAGTGCTTAAAGTTTCACTGAGTTTCTGCAGCATTCCTATGGAGGGTCTTGGCCTAAAACATTGACTCTGTTCTTTTCCATAGATGCTGTCTGACCTTCTGAATCTCTACACCATTATGTACATGTTATCCAGCATTTGCAGAATCTCTTATTTTGAAAATTCAATTATTTTGCTGAAGTCCAGCTTCGGAAAGTCAAAGTAAGGCAAAATTGCCATTGTAGACATGGTTCAGTTCACATTCTACATTTGATTGGGGGGTAAATTATAGCTTGTTCCCAATTCACCGAGCTATTATGGTATTTATCTGCTGGTTCTTGATCTGATTTTATTTTCCTGATGCATTCAGTTTATTTATCAATGGAGTTTGAAGTTGGAAAACTAGCTCTCAGTCAATGCACATGGTTTAGATTGATCTGCCTAATGAGTGAAAAATGAAATGGTGAAATGAAATGAAACCTTTTCAAGGTACAGTCACAGAAAATTTGATGGCAAATGATTTGCATGAAGTGAATTAGTCCAATTTAATTTTATTGCTAAGTATGCAGTGGGTTTACTGATTTTAGTTGATACTGCTAAATTATTTTTCTTGCACTGTTACAGAATGGGGAAGGTTATGCTTTATTCGTTCACTAAAATATCTAATTTTCTTTTTTCTCTATTCCCTTGTAAGTACCAATCTTATTCATTTTTTATCTTCACTTAAAAATGTTTTACTTGTTGCCATAATTTGCCACTATTTCTTGATAAACATGCAGCATGAGTTTGCTAAACAATGCAAATCAAAGGTATGCAGTTTAATGACATCCTTCCTATAGCTGGGTGACAAGAGCTATACATAATTCTATCTCACCAATGTCTTGTATGGTTGTCACGTTTTATCTTGTACTCTATGCCCTGACTGAAGGCAAGTGTGCAAAATGATTTCTTCACCATCCTGTCTACCTGTGTTGCTATTTTCATGGAACAATGTACTTTATGACACTCTTTACAATACTCTCTAGGGCCCTGTCATTCACTGTACAAGTCCTGCTCTAGTTTAACTTATCAAAGTGAAGCACCTCACACTTGTTTGAGTTAAGTTCTGTTTGTCATCCTTGGCCAATTTCCTCAGTTGATCAAGTTCTTGTTGTAATTTTGGATAACTTTCTTCACTGATCACTGTACCACAACCTTTGGGGTCATCCATGATATACTAACCATGCCAATTAATTTTCATAGAAATCATCACAAATAGATGAGGGATCTCAGCCCAAAACATTGTGCATTTCTCTCCATAGATCCTGTCTGACTTGCTGAGTTCCTCTGGCATTTTGTGTGTGTTACTCATAATTTCTAGCAACTGCAAAATCTCATGTCTCTAACAAATTTATTAGAGGTCTTTTGAGGATGTAATGAGCAGATAGTAAAAGTGAACCAAGAGATGTTCATGGATTTTCAGAAGGTATTTTTGAAGATATGATTAAGTTATTGCATACAGTAAGAGTTTTAGGTATTAGGGAAAAATATAAACTTAGTGGCCACTTTATTAGCTACACCTGTACAAATGCTCATTAATGCAAATATCTAATCAGCCAACCACGTGACAGCAACTCTGCCATAAATGCAGACAAGAGGTTCAGTTTTTTTAGACCAAATGTCAGAATAGTCAAGAAATATGATCTAATTAATTTTGACTGCAGAGTGATGGTTGATGTCAGACAGGGTGGTTTGAGTATCTCAGAAACTGCTGATCTCCTAGGATTTTCACACACAACCATTTCTAGAATTTGTAGGTAATGTTGTGAAAAACACCGAAAAAAAAATCCAGTTGTGTGTGTGAAACTGTCTTGTCAATGGAGGGGTCGGAAGAGAACGACTAGACTGGTTTAAACTGATGGGAAGGTGACAGTAACTCAAATAACCAAGTGTTACAATGTTGTGCAGGAGAGCATCTCTGAATGATAGCATGTTGAACTTTGTAGTGTATGGGTTATAGTAGCAGAAGAAATATTGGATCTGGAGTTGTGAGGGATTGGGGTGATCTTTATGAAACATTCCTTTGAGGAAGCTTGACAGTATGGATGCTGAGAGGAAGTTTCTTTCAGTGGGGGAATCTGGAAGTAGTGGTCACAGACTCAAGAAAATATTGCCAGTTTCAGGCCACAAAGAGATTTCTTTCTAGGATTTGAGATACTCCACCTCATATAGAGGTAGAGGCTGGTCAATGAATATCCTTATGACAGAGAGCGATCTGGAGTTTACCTACTCAAGAAATTTAGGAAGTAGGTAGGGAAGTGCAGCCGAGGATAAGGTCTGATCTGATCAGGTCTAATCTGGTCATGATCATTAGTGGGGGTATTGTGGGGGAGTGATAATGCAGATCAAACTTTAAGGGCTTTGATGTCTGCTGCTTTGATGATCAGTTTTGCTCTAAAGAATTATTACAGGTATTAATTAGGGTGACTCAAATCTAATTTTGTTCCTCAATATGAACACATGAGAAATCTGGGGATTCCACTTTGAATTTTTTAGATTAATAATCCCACTGCAGTGACATTCATTTCAGCATTTTGGATAAGAGTACTGCTGCACCATGGTCAGAAGTTTTAAGTGACAAATGATAAGGCTAACATTGCTTACTGAAGAAAACAACTTCTGAATTTCCATATTCATATATGCTGCAGAGGATGCTCTTTGTGATTCCCTGATCCACCATAATATTGCAGAGTTCTTGGGAAAGGTGTAATATATGCTGTTGGGAATAGTAGCTCTGTGTGAGCATGCCACTGTTGACACACGTCTACTCTCACCCTGTTCTCCTGCCACTGTACCAGGGATAGGGTTCCTCTTGCCCTCACCTACCACCCCACCAGCCTCCACATCCAGCACATAATTCTTTGTAATTTCTACCATTTCCAACAGGGCCCCACCACCAAACTCATTTCCTCCCCCACCCCCACACTCTTTCTGCTTTCTGCAGGGATCGCTCCCTACATGAATCCCTTGTCCAGTGTTCCTTCGCATTGATCTCCCTTCTGGCATTAATCCTTGCAAGTGGAACAAGTGCTACACCTGCCCCTGCACCACCTCCCTCACTACCACTCAGGGACCCAAACAGTCCTTCCAGGTGAGGTGACGCTTCACTTGTGAATCTGTTGGGGGTGGGTCACGTACAGTGTCTGGTGCTCCCGGTGTGTCCGCCTATATATCGGTGAGGCCCGACATAGATTTAGAGGCTGCTTCGCTGAGCACCTATGCTCAATCTGCCAGAAGAAGCAGGATCTCCTAGTGGTCACCATTTTAATTCCACTTCACATCCCCATTCTGATATGTCAATCCACGACCACCTCTACTGTCGTGATGAGGCATTTGTTGGAGGAGCTACACTTTGTATTCCATCTGGGTAATCTGATGGCATGAACAATGATTTATAAAACTTTTGATAATCGTCTCCCACTCTGCTTCCACCCTCCTCCATTCTCCATCCCCATTTCCTTCTCTACTTCATCTCCTTGCCTGCCCATTACCACTTCCTCTCTACCATGGCCTTCTGTTCTCTCATAGTAGAAACTCCCTTCAGCCCTGTATCTCTTTCACCAATCAACTTCACCCCCCTGCTGGTTTCACTTACCACCCTGTGTTTCACCCTCCCCCCCAACCCCCACTTTTTAACTCTTCATCTCTTCATCTTTTATCCAGTCCTGTTGAAGAGTCTTGACCCAAAACATCAAGTACTCTTTTCCATAGTTACTGGTTGGCCTGCTAAGTTCCTGCAGCATTTGTGTATGTTGACTACAAAAGTTGTTTTAATGCTTTATCAATTGTTTTCCATGGGGCTGGTAATGGTGCTAGAAGGGAGCCTGAGTAAACAAGGCTGTATGTGGTTTAGATGCTTTAAATATGTTTATGCGAGAAGTATAACGTTATACAAAAACTGGCATAGCTTCAGGAGCTGCACAAGGAAATATGAACTACTGGAGGAAAAGGTTAGTTACTGAATAGTTCAGTAGGTACATTTAAAGTCAGAGAAATGTATACAATATACATCCTGAAGTTCTTTTTCTTTACAAACATCCACAAAACAGAGGAGTGCCCCAAAGAATGAATGATAGTTAAATGTTAGAACCCCAAAGCTCCCCACTCCCACTAGCAAAAAGGCATTGGTACCCTCCACCGAGCACTCAAGCGTGCAGCAAGCACCAATAAAGACACAGACTTGTAGTACCCCAAAATTTCTGTGTTCACCTGGTAATTCGACATACCACAGGCGATCTCTCTTCCTCATCAGGGAAAAAATGTGTCCCTGTTTTGCAGCGAGAGGTGAGACATAACAAGCAACTCACTGATTTATGATGTTAAAAGTGTGTTGTTGCTTTAGTTGCCCTAGAAAGGCATAGCTCTCTGGCCACACAACCCCAGACAGTTAACCCATTGCTCCGGATGTTCCATTTTCTCCTTCAGTGGTGCTTCAGTCAGGGGCATCGGCCTTAAATCAGTGCGTCTCCAGAGCTACAGAAATCTGGAATCCTGAAGGTGCACTAGTCTTCCAGGTCGTGTCCTTGGGATATCAAAAACGTGTTTGGTTGTGAGGCCCTGAGAGTGGGTCCTATTCCCACAAAGAACCAAAGTCAGTGTGTAATTCCAGGCCAGGGACTTCAAAAGAACCTTGAAAAGGAAAATAAGAGATATCAATGATAGAAATAGAGCTGTTTCCAAAGATGCAAGCAAAGGAGTCTCCATTTAGTGCCATCTAATAGTTTCTGATCTTCGTAGCATTTGAAAGAAGAGGTTAGTGGATTCTGATTTATTGGTCTTATCAGAACCAGCCTAATTAAGCAGCTGCCCCAGTTAGCTGAAGTTTTATAGACAATTTTTAAAGGTATAAGAAAGACAAATTAATGTTTAACTGAAATTTAAATACATGGACAAATTAGGACACTTATACAGTACTATAAAAATATTTTAGTTCCTAATAGTTATTGACTGAAGGTATTCTGCCACGTACTTTTGATTGTAAATGAACAAAATTAGCGCAGTCACCTAGTGCAGATAATGGACTGCTGCCATGTATTGCTTTTGACAATTGCATCTTCCAAATTTTTATTTTCATTGTAACATTCAAGACTATTCTGAATACCGTTAAATTCTTTGTAATTCCAACTGAAATTGTTTCATTTTCACTCCCAGCCCTTTCTGGTATCTCTAAGCCTGAGTGCTTGAAACCCTGGTGAGCTAAACTATTGATCTTGCTGCTTATTTCTCACCAACTGTAAGTGACAAAATCACTGCTTTTTGAACACAAACACAAATAACTGATGCTCTTTAAAAACTTTGCTCTAAGTACAGTAATTCAGCTCTAAGTAAGTCCAACAGCCCTACAATTACACATGACTGACCGTAGTTAGAAACTGTTTTTAACAGTCTTCTGTCCCAATGAAGTGGCATAGTGTCCTAAATGAAGGAAAATTTAAAGAGTTGTCCCAAATAAACAGCTGCCGCAATTGACCAATCACTGAATTAACTGGAATCCACTGTATTGAGCTACAGTAGTACAAACATGTAGGTAAACATATTTTAGAATTTACTTCTTATAGGTACTTTGTTTTCTAGGAGCTTGTGATTGTTTCTTTTTAATGTTGCAAGTACAGGCAGTCCCCGGGTTACGTACGAGTTCCGTTCCTGAGTCCGTATTTTAGTCGGATTTGTACGTAAATCGAAACAAGTACATCAGTATTATTTAGCGTCAGTCAAACGTTTTTCTTAGTATATAGTATATATTTTACCTTTCTATGCATATAAAACACTTAAGAAACATATGTATTTCAGTAATTAAACCACTGCGTTGCTTACTAATAATTGTAGCTTTCATCGGGGCAGGGCTTTTCACATGCTCCAGTATTCTCACTTTATCCGTTATCCTTTAAAATTGTTCCGATTGCTGACCGACTGTAGCCTAACGCTTTTCCAATGACCGATGACGTTTCACCTCTTTCCAAACGCTTTATCATTTCTACTTTATTTTCAATCGCGATCGCTTCCCGTCAATGGAACAGAGACACTGTGGCCGTCGGGTCCCGACCTCTGCCGGCTCCTGAGGTCTGTTGGGTCCTAATGACCACCGCACTGAGACAGGCTGAATGGGACAAATGGGGACTCTGCTGGGTTTGGGTATTTGATCATCCACAATATTCCGCGTGGGAATTTAAACTGGAGGTGGCAGTGTTTTTTTTTACGAGGTCGAGTTGCGAGCTCGACATCAACCTGGCGCGGATGGTACGGGAGTCACTGGATCAACATCAACCTGGCACATGAGTGCTCTGTCACTGGATTGAACTCCGAAACCTCTGTTCTCCAGCCCGGCGCTGATCTCACTGAATCACCAGCCAACCGGTGGGGGGTGTCAAGGTGAATCTTAATAAGAACATTTTAAGCCAAATACAAAGTTAAACACTCGACACAGTGACAATGGCAATGACTTAAAATGGCGGGCGGCGTCGGGATCCAACAAAATGGCGGACGACATTCTCCTTCCTCGGTTCGTAAGTACGAATTGTCCATAAGTCGGACATTCGTAACTTGGGGACTACCTGTACTGTAGATGGAAGCAATCGAAATCATTTTCAGAATGAATTGGCTGATGATCTCATTGCTTTAATTGAAACATTTTGCTCAAGGGGCCGAATGGTCTACTTCTGCACCTGTTGTCTATTGTCTATTGCTGGGCTGCTTTTGGATTTGATAGCTATGGAATTCTGCATTTAAAATTTTGAATGGAATCAAATATTAGCATGTTTGTAGTACTGAATGATCAGTATGTTAACAATTAATACAATTTTAACTTTTATTCCTTGCTATTTCTGTAATTTGGTGAAATTTCAAGGTTTTCTTGATATTTCAGTATAAGATGCAATAAGCAGTTCTCTTCATTTCTTGGTTGACCCCTTACCCTTTCACCCAATACAAAGTTAGTCCGAGAAAACAGTGCCTTTATCCTAAAATTGGTGATTTCAGTTCTCTTCACTGTTCTCTACTCTACCCTACCAAACTCATTAGCTTCCAAGATACGAAGATAATTATGAAGCTTGTATGCCATTTTTTTTTAAAGTACAGTTTACAGCTATGCAGGAATAAAGCAGTGCTGGGTCTACTTTTGGGACAGGCAAGGCTCAGTGGAGCTTATTTCAATAACATGTGAAGGACTGCTTCAGACATTTGAGTGATACTGTTTATTTGATATACATGTGCAATGTTGATGGATTAAAACACTGTTTAGTGTGTGTCTTCTGCTTAAGATGTTAATCCAAAACTTTGCAATCTAAGTAGATCCAAATGATGCATTATTTTGAAGAAAAGTATGGGAGTTGTATGTTGGCAGACCCCCAATAATGTTCTTAATTGTTTATCAAGAAGAGTATTGGTTGTTATTAGATTATAGGTCATAGTGGCTTGCTGTATTTGTTGCAGTTTCACAGTACTGCAAAGGTACTTTATGGGCTTTAAAATATTTGAGGAACTTTGAATACTCAAAAAGATGCTTTATAAATACATGTCCTATTTATAAAGATTCAGTTTCAGAAACTAAGTGTTAAGTATAGGGAAGTAGAGTATAAAAATGAGTATTCGTTCTTGACATGAAATCATTGTTATATGGCTACAGTTGGTAAGGAATGTTTCCTGTGATTTTTTTTTTCTAATACTGAGTCAATTTTTGTTTGTATTGTCATTTTCCAGTTATTGATATTTTGTATTAGTATTTTGTCCACTTTTTTAAAGTCCACATATGCATAGCAGTGTTGCTCTAATACTTTGATTTATCCCACAATGCCCTGGGTTACACTTGATCAGCCCTTGGGGACTTATCCTGTTAAGTTTTAGGACTGTTGGTATCTCCTCTTCTAATGTGGATGTTTCAAGATAAGATCTCTCCCTTGAATTCCCTAGCTTTTAAGACTTTTTCCATAGTAAATGTAAGCACTAAATATTTAAGAACTCGTCCACTTCCCTGGTGCCACTGATTTTGTTTACACTTTTGCTCCTAATATATACAGTGAATTCCAGTTAATTGGGCTGTCAGGACAGCTGCTTATTTGGGGCAGCTCTTAAAGAAGAAACACAAATTGAGAAAATAGTCTGGACTGTCTTTGTTTATTTGGAACACTATGCAGTTAATTGGAACAATATACCCTTGCCAAACAGTTTGTAACTAGCATCAGTTGTGTGCACTTGTGCGTCTGTTAGACACTGCATCGAGCTTAGAATAACTAATTTTTAAATAGCATCAGTTGCACGTACTTTTGTTATGAATCCATTTGGGTCAGAGAATGCTGATTCAAAAGGCAGTGATTTTTATAAACTTGTTTTTAATTTGTCTTTTAAACTTTACAGACCCTTGCTAATGATGTCACAGGATGCCAGGAAATTTATTGTTCAATTATGACACTATTTCATGCAGAAGGACAATGAAACCAGTCCTTTATCTACACTGATTTTGTTCATTTACAGTCATGGCAGTGTACACTGGATGAATTCCAGTAACTTTTAGGAACTAATACAGCTTTATAGTACTATAGTAGTATGGTAGTGTTGTTATTCTCTGTATTTTATTTAAATACATAATATGCTACTCAGTTAAGCAGCAGTTTGTTTTTATACATTTTAACTATTTCCATTAAATTGCGGCAGCCGCATAATTGTGCCGGTTATGTAATGGTCCTGATGTGGCCCAATTAACCAGAATCCACTTTATATTGAATCTCAAGAATTTTCCTTGACCTTTTTTTGCCAAAGCTATTTCATGTCCTCTTTGACCTTCTGATTTCCCTGTTGTGCCCCAACATCACTTATCTGCTCAAGGTGTTCTTTTAATCTCAACTGCTTATACTTGATAATATACCTCTTTTTTTCCTCTTCCCCTGACCGTAGTCTCAATATCTCTCATGAACCTTAATCCTTCCAATCATACTTTTCATTCTAAATTCTGTCCTTGAACTGTCTCCATCTCACTTAAAAGCTTCCCATTTGGCAGATGTCCTTTTGCTTCAAAGTTTCTTTCAGTTAATCTTTTCAAGTTTATGTCTAATGCCATTAAAATTAGTCTAGGATTTTTAACTGGTGGACCTGTCTAATCTTCTATAACAATTTTAACATTATGGTCATCTCATTGTTCCTCACATCCCAAGAGGAAGTTGAGAGGAATTTTGGTTTTGAATGTTCTTCCTTTCCTTCCAATGGAGATGTCTATCTCACATCAGCTATTTTTCTTTTCAATCACTCAATGTTCATTTTCTAGTTTCTTGCAACTTTTAATTTTAATACATCTCCACCAAATTTTTCTCCAGTTCATCAAAGTTAGTTCTTCAGTTAAGACTAAAAAATTTATTCAGAGACATGGTGTGAAATAGGCCCTTCAGGCCACACTCTCAGCAGTCCACCGATTTAGACTAGTCTAATAGTGGGATAATTGCAGTTACCAATTAACCTACTAACTGGTATATCCTTGAGCTGTGAGAGGAAACTGAAACACTTGGAGGGAATCCACATACATTATGGGAACTGGCACATTATTGTGACCATTCTTTGTGTAAGGTGTGCATATACCCTCCCTTTACACTTTATCCCAGTTTCTTTTATTAATGGTCTTCATTATCAATTATTTATAGCACAACTTTAGAAAGTTTTGATTAACCAACTTCCAATATCTTCTTGTATTCTAACTGGGACATGAGACATTTATATTAAAAAAATCCTAAAGGAAATTGAGTGACTACTTTGCATACCATTACAAGCTGGCCTTTACCTTCCATCATACTCCTACTCTGCCCAGTTAGTCAATGGCCTTTTTAATAAGACAAATATTTAAGACTTGAATCTTTTGTGTAAAGTCGTATATAAGTTGCGCAGTACAACATTATGGTTGATGACAAAAATATAATCTCTCTCTCTTTTATTGCCACTAATTTCGTATTAGGTATAGTTTGCCATTCTCGCTTGAATATTTACTCTTTGAGACTTGGTTAAAGGCTTTGCAAAAATCTAAGTATAACACATTAAACTAACTTGAATTTGGTACCTCTTTTTTAAAAAAATAAAGATGCAAATAAATGTATGCTTACTGCCCTTGTGCCTTTCCATATGAAATGTATACTCTTCCTTAGTATTGATTTCAATAATTATTGCACAACTAGCATTAAGTTCATAGTCTATAATTACTTGGTTCACCTCTCCCTGTCTTTCCAAGCAATGGTAGAATATTAGCAATTCTCTGGCAGTGTGCCATAACCAAGAGGCACTGAAAATAATTATAGCTGAGAACCTCTGCATTTCCTCCTTTATTCTAACAGCCTAGGATCTACATCATCTTAGCCTAATGAGTTATCCACTTTCACATTCAGAAATCAATTTTATCCAAAATCCATTATCCATTTTATCCATTCTGTATCCTAGAGATTGTGAGGAACCCTTGGATGTGCATTGTGAGAGGGATATTTACGAAGTGAGTGGGGCCAATTGGGACGTTCTTTGCGCCAGTGATCATGGAGTAATTAGGCTCTGGAATTCTCAGCCCAGTTTTGCATCTTATCAATGTCCAGCTGTAACCTCTGATAGCTCTCCACACTATCCACAACACTTCCAACCTTTGTGTCATCAGCAGACTTACTAATCCATCCCTCAACTTCCTCATCCAGGTCATTTATTAAAATCACGAAGATTAAGGGTCCCAGACAGATCCCTGAGACACACCACTGGTGACTGACCTCCATGGAGAATATGACCAGTCTACAACCACTCTTTGCTTTCAGTGGGCAAGCCGGTTCTGGATCCACAAAGCAATGTCCCCTTGGATCCCAATAAGCCTTGTATGGGGTACCTTATCAGAAGCCTTGCTGAAATCCATATAAACTACATTTACTACTCTTCCTTCATCAAAATGTTTCGTCACATCCTCAAAAAAATTCAATCAAGCTCATAAGGCATGACCTGTCCTTGACAAAGCCATGCTGACTATTCCTAATCATATTATACCTCTCCAAATATTCATAAATCCTGCCTCTCAGGATCTTCTCCATCAACCTTCCAACCACCGAAGTAAGACTCCAAAGTAGTCTATAGTTTCCTGGGCTATCTCTACTCACCTTCTTGAATAAAGGAACAACATCTGCAACCCTCCAATCCTCTAGACCTCTCCAGTCCCAATTGATGATGCAAAGATCATCGCCAGAGGCTCAGCAATCTCCTCCCTCGCCTCCCACAGTGCATCTCATCCGGTCGCAGTGATTTATCCAACTTGATGCTTTCCAAAAGCTCCTGTACATCCTCTTTCTTAATATCTACAAGTTCAAGCCTTTCAGTCTGCTGCGTCTGAAAATCATGGTTGATCTACCTCAGAACAATCCTCCCGCACTATCCCCAGATCTCTTGAAATCAAGCCACAAATTGATGCCTATTCTGAATGAACTCTGAACCTGCGCATTTTATTCTGGTAGAGACTTCCAATGATTAAACTACCTTTGAATTAAGAAGTTTTCATTTCAGTTCTAGGCTCTACACTCAGAAAAAAAGTCCTTTATCCACCCTGTTTAATCCTGTAATACTTAGTAAATTTCAATGTCATCTTTAATTTTTTTTCTAAGCTGAAAACACAAGCCATTTCCAATTGATTTCCCATTCCCTTCTCACTTGTTGATCCATAGTCACCTCTACTGCCATAACGCCAAACTCGGGCTGGAAGAGCAGCACTTCATATTTCAACAAATAGAATGAACGTCAATTTCTCTGACTTCTGGTAATTCCTCCTTCTCTTGTTCTCTTTTTTCCATTCCCCATTCTAGTTTCTATCTTAACTGCCCATCATCTCCTTTCCTTTCATCCATTGTCCACAGTCCTATCCTAATCATTTTCTTCTTCAGCCCTTCTTTCATCTACCCTCTCCCTGTTTCTTATTTCACCTCCTCCTCCCACCCACACCATTTGATTTGAGCTTATGTCCCTTTCCTTTCCAGTACTGATGATGAGTCTCAGCCCAAAATCAACAATTTATTCCCTTCCATTGATGCTGTTTGACTTCTTCACTTCCTCCATCATTTTGTGTGTGTTGAACACAAGCCAGGTCTGTTTAATTCTACAAGCCAGGGATCAATTTAATGAATCATCATTGCACTTCTGTGACAAGTATAAACCTCTTTTGGGATAAGGAAATCAGCAGTAGATTTTGGATATTATTTGCCAGTTATACATTGTAGGTTAGTGTTATTCATTTCATCATGGGATAAAATTTGAATGGAATATCACCCAAAAAAACACATGTGCTTTAAAATATTTAACTTTTTCATCACTTTTGTGAAACAGCATATTGCAGAAATGCTTTTGTCAGAGTGGGAAAGCAGTTAGATTAACTATCCTATGAAATAGTGAGCAGGAATGATAAGGTAAGCACATGTTTAGTTTTTTGTATGCATGACTGAGAAACATAAATCACAAACATTTAGCCTAGGAAGATTATTTTTCCTAGATCCGCCAGCAATCCGAATTAAGCCCGCACCATTGAAATTCTTGAATAAATGCATAGTGAAAATTATAGATTAAGTCCACCCAAATCTTGGCATTCCAGCAAAATTATATAAAATATCATTGGAAAATATTTCACTAAGATTCTGAAGTTAGAAAGCATTCACCGAGTTTGTATTGTAAACCAACTTGTCAGTCTTACTGGCAGAGATCTGATGTGATTTGTTAAATTGTAACAAAACAAAATTTATTTGAATTGTTTTTGAAAATCATAGAATTTTGTAATTTAATGCAAATGAAAAAAAGTATCTGTACTATATGTATAAAACCATTCTGATAGAATAAATTAATTCCCATCAGTTTCTGCAAGATATTAAAATACTAAGCGTGTAGCAATTTTATTGCATCTTTTGCTGACATTTTGATGCAGTAAAATGTAAATTAATTCTGCATTAAAGATTGTATTTTTAAGTTCTATTATTATTTTAGTGGGTTCGTCACGATTAATATAATTACTCTAAAAAGCAAGATAGGTTTTCATGCTGGCATTCATTAAATTAAATATATTTTTAAAACTTTTTATATTGATCCCCTGAATTGGTTTATGGGGCATCAAGCTTGCTCCTGCTTATTTCATTTTTTGTACAGTATTTTATGGATGTGTATAGGTTAATGTCTTTTTCAGTTCAATGCAAATAATTAATTTATTACATTTTAAAGCTTTTGGTGGAAATTTCAGAACAGTTCATAATATATTGCAACAATAGTTTTGTAGCATTCACAATCTAGATCTGCTAAACACTGAAAAGACAAGGGATAGGTTATACCTTTTGAGTGTCAAAGTCTTTTGGAATTGGGGCTGTCAAAAATGTTTTTCTTAACAATACAAAACTTAAGATATAAGGTCATTTATTTTAAATGGCTAATTGCAGATTAGATTTTGAGTAACTCGTGCTAAATTTCATTTTTCAGATTATTCTCATTTATTAAGGAGAACACAAAATGTACAGATTTTTGGGCAGGGGGAAGGCAATGACATTTTAAAACTGGATTTGAAATAGAACTATTATCAGCTCACCTGGATTTTGGGAGATGGCAGGGAAATTGATATTTAGTAAGTAAATTGGGCCCATCTTTTTTTTCTGCTCTGCATTTCTTTGCAATTATTTTCCTTCCTCTGTCCATATATGATTCTATCAAAAGTTGAATCTTTAATACCCATGTTCAGCACAATAAGTCATCGTCTTCCTACACAGTTCACATCCAGTGAGACACTATATTAACAATGGAATACCAGCGCATAAGACATTGGGACAACAAATCTTTTGTTTTAATATGCTAGACTTACTGGCTTTGAAAGTATTTACTGCAAGGATTTTGAAAATTGTAGTTCCCTACTGTCAAAATGGAATCTGGTTATGACTGGTACTTTCCATCATATTTAGCCTGTGGGTTGAATTAATGCTCTTGAAATGTTGTCTTTTGCCATGGCCAGTTAACAATTGTAGCATTGTTTTTTGAGAATTTGTCAGATATTTTAGCTGTAGAACAAGTTGGTGTTGTGAAATCAGTGGATCACAGTTTGAGTAGTGAATATTTTTGTTATCATGAACATCTCTCTAAGTTTGGAGCACTTTTGTGAATATAATACAAAATTAGGGAACAAACTTTTGCACAAATGTACTGAATTTACAGTGATAAATTGTTATGTTGGAGGGTGTTTTTTTAAAAAGCAGAATTTCAAAGATTTCCCCTCCATTTGCAAGGCCACTGACTTTCAAAACAGTAAAAAATATTGTTTGAAATAGGTTTTCAGTGTGTAGATTTTTGGTTCTTGATAAGCATTTGATTGTACAGATATGAACAACCAAGAAGATGTAACAAACGGCAAAAGTAACTGACCTAATTCTGGGGTTCTAGGTAATGCATATTGCAGAATTAGCTGCAAATAATAAAAGTTTTAGATTCCGCAGGGAAGTTGATAAGCATATTTTACATCGTGGTATTTAAATTTCCTTTATTGCCTATCAACCTTGAAGTTTCAAACGTGTTAGCCAGTTTATCCAGTTGTGATTTGAGGGAACTACTGTATATGCCACACATTTCTTTTAATGGTCCAGTGTACATAAAATTCCAAAATATATATGGAAGATATTTGTAAACAAAAAATAATCATTTTGTAATTATAATTTATATTCATTGCAAATACTGGTAGTAGCTTGTTATTTCCAACCAAAAAAAAGTGTTATTGCATATTTGGTGATAGTATATCATTGGTAGCTTTCCAAAAAAAAAGTATAAAGTTAGTTCAATGTTTTCACTTGGCCCTTGAAATGCAATAGAATTACCTGAAATCATGTGTAAATAAATGTAGTACAGATGTCCTATTTTACTTCATGCTGATCATTTCATTCAGTTTTAATGTTTTAATATAAAATTCTGTATATTTGTAATTTTAGTTGTCTAGCAGATCAATTCAGTTGTTAAACTTTTTCTCAGATATATAGGTTTTCCCTCAAGCCTATAAATGTCTGTAAATAATTTGTATTACATTTTGCATGCATGGAGTTATTTGACCAAACCCAAGACTATACATATATGTATAATGTACAGTATGTTTCATAAATTGTTTCATGTTTAAGGAATAAATCAATCTTTTCGGACAGTTGTGTTATAGGAATTGTTGCTTTGATTCCACTGTTAAGTAATACAATATCAATTCTTTTGAATAACCCGAAGCTCTTGTCCATAAAATAACCTCTTATTTAATATTTTGCTTCACCTCTTGCCTCTATCTCTTTAAACTGTAATCCTTTAAACCTTGGCTCTCAGCATTCTTTCAATTCTATTTACTCTTTTCCGCAGTGTCCTTCACCCCAATCTTGAATGAGCGTGTAGCCTACTTTCAAATTGCTGTTCACTTTACACAACAAAGAGTAGGGAATGCCTTTGACTAAGTATTGAGTAGTGGTTTATTTTACCAATCATATTATTTACCTGACCTCCAGAATGTATTCTCCAATGCAGATTCCTAGCTACTGACGACATTTCATGACCTGAGAACTCAATGATTGTGTGCAGAAAGGCACAGAATGTGTGACACAGATATTAAATGTCACCACTCTGCAGGTCTCAATTTACTGCAAAATCAAATGCACTGATTACATGAATATTTTGGATGAATGGCTGGACACCCCAAAGCTTAATCACCATCTGCAAGGAATTGGCATAGGATACTGCTTGCTTGCTCAGATGTGTGTAAATCCAATAAGAATGAAGTTTAGCTCAACACCATCCAGACCAAAACAGCCAACAGAACCTATTGACAGCACCCTTCCATAACTGATGGACTGTGACATCCATAGAGTCGTAAAGTGGTACATTGTAGATGTGGTCCCTTCGGCCCACTGAGTCCTTGAGACTGATTTGTTCATCTACTAAACCCATTTGCTTGCATAGGACTGTATCCTTAAGTGCCTTACCTATTAAGTGTCTCTTAAGAATAGCAATTACACCTGATTTCACTTCTGGTAGTCCATTCCAGATATCAAACATTATTTTATTTATTTAAATAAAGCTATATCCATTGAACTCCTACCTCTTACGGTAAACCTATACCTTTTTTTGATAGCTCTACCATGGCAAAAAAAAAGATCGACTACCTTACCTATGTCTCTCATGGTCCTGTATACTTCTATTGGTTCACCCTCCCTTTGCTTCTGGAGGAAACTAGTCTAACCTGCTGTTGTGAGAAACAGATGAAGAAAGCATGGTCATGAGATCAACAGCTAGAGTCTAGGCTGTAATGAATACCCTGTCACCACAGAAGTCTCACCACTAGGAAAGCGAGCTATTTTCTGTGTCTGTGTTGTGTACCATATGCATTTTGAATTATATTTTATTAACTTATTTGTGGTAATATTTCATTTTATGAGACGCGTGTGATATATGTATTGTGCGTGCACCGTGGTTCAGAGGAACATTATTTATTTTGGTTGTATATATGTACAAACAGATGGAAATGAACTTCAATGTATCTATTACATACACTATCTTGCTGGGTTTCCGCTCTGTTCTGAACCACATGTACATTTGAAATAAGGTATGTCAGGATGTTCTTCAGTGACTCCAGCTTGACGTTAAACTCCATAATGTCAAGTTTTTCTGTAATTGCTTCCTCAGTGTAAGACCACTATCCGTACAGATCAAGAACTTTACCTCCTCACTGACCATCACTTCAGCTGTACCTCGGGGCTGCGTCTTTAGCCTCACCTCCTCCCCACCCCTCCCCCTCTATACTAACCACCGTGGCTAAGCGCAACCGCAATGCGACCTCCAAATTTGCCGATAACATCATAATAGTTGGCAGAATCATGGATGGTTATGTGTACAAGTCCCATGATTAAGTGGTGACATAACAACCTTATACTCAATGTCAGCAATAGGTTTTTGGAAGGATAAATCAGTTAAACATGAAGGAGCTTATTGTGGTCATGTCCTTCTGTCAATGCTCTTAGCAGGCTGGAAATATAGGAGCCTGAAGACCCTTGGCTCAAGTGTCAGAAACAGGTTTCCAAGCTGACAAGAGAAACAAATAGAATTACCTCAGGCTCCTTTTTCTCTCTCAACATGCACTTATGTCTTTGGTTTTTTTTTACAGATGTGTAAGGTATGTATAATTTGTTAATTTAAGTTTGTTTATGTTTGTAATGTTCTGTGCTGGTGGGGCAAGAAGCTAATTTTCATGCCATTTATACCCTGTGTATGTATGTCTATGATGATAAATTTGAACAAGTATGGATGCTCTGTTATGAGCAGTCTTCTTGCAGAACTGGTGGTTGAAGAGTTAAAATTATAGTCCCAGCAGCAATTTGAGGAAATTAAAGAAACAGTTTTACCTTTGGAGAAAGGAGTTGGCTTTTCACCATGCCATTGGCCATAAAAATCAATGCAATGGCAGTGGGTAAACAAAAGTCGCATAAAAAGTTCCTTTGCAGCATGAACAAGAGTAACAACTTTGGAGAAGAACTAGCACAGAAGACTCTGGGGCAGGTTTTTGGAGAAGTTCTTAAATCGAACTTCTAGCCAGGTTCATCTAGCATAGGTAACATCTGAATACACAGAGTGAGCGATGTACGGTGTGGAACTGAATCTCGTTTGAAGCTACACGGGTTGTTTAAACTTACCAAGACTGATACAGTTATTGGATAAAGTCATTGCATGATATAGTTCATCAGTTTCTGAATGTATTTGGAAACACTATCCAATTTCCATAACTACAAACCTTTATTTGCGGAGCTGTTCTGACTGCTACTCAAATCTGTAATATCTTGTACCAACTATGATAAGAACACACAGCCTAACCCACACACTCTCACTTCTAGCCTCGCAAGTGATCACTCTTCCTTTGGCTCTCCCAACTCAACGGCACTTTAGGAATAAATTTACAGCTCAGTATAATCAAGTATTGTGTTTATTTATCACTGTTGTTAGCACGAGCAACTTTTATTGGCAATTCCGCATTGCAATGTTGATCATGATAAGCTTCGGACCACACATACCCACCATGGCGTTCTGATCTGGTGATTGTTTCTGTACAAGTGTATTCGCTTTCAACCACTTACTCAAAGGTAATCTCCAAATGACTACAAGGGTAGTATGGAGGGGTTTGAAGTTATGTTTCAGTTTGATGATTCCTGAGTGTCTGAGAAGGAGAAAATTGGAGGGTGGAAAGGGACGGGGATAGAAGGGTGAGTCAGAGGGTGGTGCAGTTAAAGAGGATTTATTGAAGAATTTACAGGAAATAGTAAACCGGCAGTGAACGGTACGCTACTATAAACCAAGGCTGCGGATTCTGAATTGCAGAAACCGTAGGTATAGGGAAAGAGTTATCAACCCTTAATCGGAAAGGGGAATCTGAGAAAATAACCACGTTTTAAGGTAAGTTCGTGATGGATTGGAGGCTTGTGGTGATGTATTAATTTTGCTGCTATTATAAGGGGTCCGGGAAAGTGAATGCATTGAAAGACGTAATGATGGAAATTTGAAGTAAGGTGGAGATATTAGCGCAAGGAAAACTCGTGCTCAGGTGGGTGACAAACAGTATTGTCGGGAATTCAGTTCGTGTCAGAGCTGGCCGCTTCATAAATTATCCAGCGGGAGCAGTGCCACCACTCTCTCTCTCACTCCCGCCGCACAAGCGGAATGGTCTGATTAAGCGTTCAGCACTTCCCGATTTTATCCTGAACTTTCAGTATCTGTGGTTTACACTTTCCTCTCTTTTTCCATTCGCCGGCTCATGCTTTAGTATCTCATTACACACAAATAAGTGCAATTTGCAGTGGCGCCAACATTCGTCGCATTTACTCAGAAGTGGAGGGAGTCGCACCCGTGCCACATCCCGGGGCGTATACTCAATCAGGTAAACTTAGCCCAAGGACAGAGATCTCCGACCCAAAGACACCAGAGTCTGCATTTGGTACGTATCACTTGATTGTGGCTGTTTTCTAACGGTTATATTCCCTGCAATGGAATTGTTGTAATTGTCAGAATTGTAAACATTATGCTATATTTCAATGAAACAAATGGGTATGCAGTGTATTGGCAGCCTCTGAATATTGCAATGATAATCGGCAAGGTATAAAATGAACCGACGGTAATATTGTTAATTATCTTTCAAAACGTGCGGGATATGGTTGGGCGATTACTCGAATATACACGAGTTCTTTTAATGCCGTTTTACCCTTTTAAAAAAGATTCTCTAATGGTTTTTCGGAATCTAATTCATGCGTTAAGAGTTAGATATTCTCATAGATGTAATAGGATAATGGTCCATTGTGTGCGATAGTTTATCAGTTTAAAGTACTGTATACCAGGTAAAACCATTCTTTTTTTTTCTCGCGCGCGTTAGGGCTTACGGGTAAGATATTTAAAGTTGGATATAAGTTAATGACCTGAGCGGAGTTTGTTATGATGCTTCTCCAGATCATTGCATATATATAAAGGTTATTTCAGGTAGAACCCACAATATAAACGAGCTAACGTGAGGAGGCGTCTTTGCTTTGAAAGTGATTTGAAAATCGCACAGGCAGATAGTATTATCTTCTGTGTTCAAAACAAAGCTTCAGCAACGAGTTCAATTGTTTAAGTCTATTGATGGCGGTTAACTCTTTGTTTGGAGTTAAGCTCGTGGAGAAGTTTTTAATCGTGCTCCGTCTTTCGAATAATTTTCTGCCTAAGCGGGTATTCGTTCCTGCTGCATTCAGTTCCACTCGTGTGCAACGGCAAATGTAAACACGGGATGTTGTTCTCCATTGTTGAGAATTTCCAGAAATTTTCGTGGGTGGTCAGGGCTGTGTTGGAAATTACCACCATTTCGTCATAAACTCATGTTATGCAGCAAAATGAGAGGACGGTTTTAATTTCCACGTGATAGCCGAGGGTTAAAAGAATGAGTCAGCGTGATGCAGAGTAATTAAACCCATGCTCTCCAAATTTTATGTGAAGTATATACAAACTTCAGAGAAAGCTGAGACTGGGGATATTCCATGCGAACCTCTTCACATTCCAGCCCCCTTTCAACGTCCACTCTGGATAAAGGGTCAGAACCACAGACATCAGCTTTTCATTTCCCTCCACCTTAGCTGAGATTCTCCAGCATTTTGTTTGTTGATCCAGACTCCACCGTTTAGAATCATAGAAAAGTACAGCACAGAAATAAGCCCTTTGGTCCATCTAGTCCGTGCCAAACCATTTAAACTGCCTACTTCCATCAACCTGCACTGGGTCTATAGCCCTCCATACCCCTACCGTCCATATACCTATCCAAACTTCTCAAACATTGAAATTAAGATTGCATGCACCATTTATGCTGGTAGCTCATTCCACTCCTCAGAACCCTCTGAGTGAAGATGTTTCCCCTCATGTTCCCCTTAAACTTTTCACCTTTCACCCTTAACCCATGACATCTGGTTGTAGTGTCACCACACTTCAGTGAAAAGCCAGCTTGCATTTACCCTATCCATAAGCCTCATCATTTTGTATAGCTCTATCAAATCTCCCCTCAATCTTCTATCTTCTAAGGAATAAAGTACTAACATAAACAATCTTTCCTTATAACTCAGGTACTCCAGTCTTAGCACTATTCTATGTAAATTTTCTCTGCACTCTTTCAACCATACTTACATCTCCCCTTTAGGTAGGTGACCAAAACTGCACACAATATTCCAAATTAGGTCTCAGCAATACTTTTGACAATTTCAACATAACATCCCATCTCCTGTACTCAATACTTCGACTTATGAAGGCCATTATGACAAAAGCTTTCTTTATGACACTATCTATCTGTGATGCCACTTTTAATGAATTATGGATCTGTATTCCCAGTTTTCCAGTTGGTGCAGATCCCACTGCAAGCTCTGGTAATCTTCCTTGCTGTCCACTATGCCCTCAATCTTGGTGTCATCTGCAAATTTGTTGATCCAGTTAACCATATTATCATCCAGATATAGATGATAAGTTCATGATATAGATCATTGATGTAGATGACAAGCAACAATGGACCCAGCACTAATTCCTGCAGCACTCCACAGTCACAGGCCTCTAGTCAGAAAGGCGACCACCTTCTCTAATAAAGCCAACGTCTTTCTCTTGAAAGCCACAGTCCCTAAATCTGTTATCTTTATCTTTTATTCTGATGAGCATATAAAAGCTTTGTATTTTCAAGTTTTACTTGCGAAGGCCTTGAACTTACCAAATACACCTTTGCCGGAAAACAGCTGTCCTGGTCCACACTTGTCAGATCCTTTCTGATATAATCACAATTGGCCTTCCTCCAGTTTAGATTGTCAACCCACAGAACAGACTTCTATTTTTCCATGTTTACTTTGAAACTAATTGCATTATGATCACTGGATGCAAAGTGTTTCCCTGCAAAAACTTCTGTCACCTGTCCTGTCTCATACTCTAATAGCAGATCAAGTATCACACTCTCTCATTGGGATTTTGACATACTGATTAAGGAAACTTTCCTGAACACATTTGACAAACTCTCTCCCATCTAGTTCTTTTACAGTATGAGAGTCCTGGTCAATATGTGGAAAGTTAAAATCACCTACTATAACAACTTTATGCTGCTTGTGATCCTCTACAAAGTTGTACCACTAAATCATGCAGACTGTTGGCTGGTCTGCAATATAGTCCCATTAACGTGGTCATATGTTTCTTATTCCTCAGTTCCATCCATAATGCCTCACTAGATATTTTCTCCAGTCTGTCCTGATGTAGCACTGCCATGACATTTTCTCTGACCAGTAACACCACCCCTCCTCCTTTACTCTCTTCCCCTTTGTCACATCTAAAACAATGGAACCCCAGGTTATTAAGCTCCCAGTCCTGCCTCTCCTGCAATCTCATTAATGGCTATAATATAATTCCAGGTGTTGATCCATGCTCTGAGCTCATCTGCCTTTCCTAGGACACTTCTTGCACTGAAACATGTGCAACTCATGACGTTAGTTGCACCATACCCAACCTTTTCATTCCTGAGTCCTGTCTGAGCTCTTAGCAACTATTGTCTCCAGAACCTCTCCACTATCTGTTCTGCCACTTTGATTCCTCTTCCCCTGCAACTACAGTTTAAACCTCACAATGCAGAACTAGCAAACCTTCCTACTAGGATATTACTCCCCCTTCAGTTCAGGTGTGAACTGTCTGTTCTGTATAGGTTCCTCCTTCCCTGGAAGAGAGCCAATGATCCAAAACTCTGAATACTACACCAACTCCTAAACCATATATTAAATGGTTTAACCTTCTATTTCTGGCCTCACTTGCTCATGACATGTGTAGCAATGCTGACATCATAAACTAGAGGTTCTATCCTTTAACTTCGCACTCCTTGATCCCACTTTGCAGAACCTTGTCACTCTTCCTCCCTATGCCGTTGATACCTACATAGAACATGATCCCTGGCTGCTCACCCTCCCACTTAAGAATGTGAGGACTTGATCTGAGATGTCCTGGACCCTGCCACCTACGAGGCAATGTACCATTGGGGAATCTTATTCTCATTCACAGAACTTCCTTTCTGTTCCTCTAATTAACAAATCCCCAATCTCTATATCTTGCCTCTTCTCTCCACCCCCCCCCCCACTTCCTTTCAGATCCAGACCAAGTGCTGGAATTTTGCACCAAACTATGCCAATTTTCAGACCGTGAAATTCCGGCTTTGCCACCCTTTGAGTGATATTTATTTCTTCTCTATGTTCTTACCCTGTTATTGCCCACCTTCAATCTCATCTTACCTGCATTTTCCCTCCCTTTCACCCTTCCCTTTTCCTTTTTGCTAATTCTCCTTGTAGCCTACCCTCTGTTACTCTATCCTTACCAATTCTTCCCCATTCTTCCCTCCTCCACATCTCTTACCCCTCTACCCCTTATCCTCATGTTAATATCTCCTATTCTACAATATTTTTCTCTCTCAGCCATTTCTCATCTCTCATCTCTCACTCCTTTTTCTTCAACTTAATATCCACTATTTGTCTCTTCTTTCCCCATCATCCCTTCCCTGCAACTTTCATTCCGTGCTCTTTTCTTTTCCTGTTCCTCCTCTCCCACCGATTCTCTAGCATTCCTGAAACCTTGCCCATCTCACTCCTCCATTCCACCTACACCTCTCCACTTCCATTTCCAACCTGATCATCAAGTTTGCAGTTGACCTTATCAGCAATGACAGTGAGATGGTATAGAGAGAGGATGTAGAGCGGCTGGTGGTGTGGTGTGAGCTCAATAACAAGCTCTCAAAGTGGACCAGGCTAAGGAGATGAACGTGGATTCAGGAAGGTGCAGCCTAACCACTCCCCACTGCACATAACTAGCTCCTCCGTGGAGAAAGTTTCCGGGAGTGCACATAACTGATGATTTCACCTGGTCCCTCAACACAATCTCGTCAGTTATGAAAGCATAGCAGCGTATCCACTTCTTGAGGAGCTGAAGGCAAGCGAGGCTCCACCCCCTTCTCTTTCTAACCAATTTCAACAGGAGCGCCAATGAGAGTGTCCTGACCAGATGCATCACCATCTGGTACTGGAAATGCAAGGCATCTGAACACAAGTCCCTACAAAGAATTGTGAGGACTGCAGAGAGGATCATTGGGCTCTCCTTTCCAACTATCCAGTCATTACTGGTTGGTGACTTTGAGGCAAACAGATGGAGTTGGAGAGGAAGGAAGTTGAAGTTGAAGAGATGGGCAAAGTTCCAGATTATTGTAATTTCAACTGTTTTTATGTATACTGCCAAATGAAGCAATGTTCCTTTGGGCCAAGGTGCACAATATGGCATGTATAACTCATACTTAACACAAAAAGTAGTATTACCACAAACAAATTACAAATAATGTGTTTTTACATGACAAGTTTAAAAATTAATGCTATTGGTACTTCACACGTGGTGAGATCTGGGTGACACCAAGGAGTTTAGCATTGTCAATAATCCCTCCTATCCATCCAACAATCTCTTTGACCACTGTCGCCACTCCTCCCTCCCCCAGGCAACCATCAGACTGTTAGATAGGAGTCAGCTTCTTTCCTCAGGCCATGAGACTAGTGAACTCCATAATGCCATGATTCCTGATTTCTGGCCTGGCTAACAGTGATTAGTGGTGTTATGCAGGGGTCAGTGTTGAGAGCTCTTTTTTTCATGTTATGCGTCAATGGTTTGGATGAAAGAATTGATGGCTTTGTGGCCAGTTTGCAGAAATTATGAAGATAGTTGGAGGGGACAGGTAGGGTTGAGGAAGCAGGGAGTTTGCAAAAGGACAAAGATTAGGAGAATGGGCAAAGAACTAGCAGATGGAGTAAGCTGTAGGGAAGTGTATGTCCATTCACGTTGATGGAAGGAATAAAGACATAGACTATTTTTTAAGTGGGGTGAAAATTTAGAAATTAGAGGTGCAAAGGGACTTCGGAGTCCTTGTGCAGGATTTCCTAAAGGTTAAATTACAGATTAAGTGGGTAGTAAGGAAGGTAAAATGCGATTTTAGCATTCATTAGTTTCCAAGGAATGCCGAGAAGCCAGGTGTTTGATGGCACTGGGCCACTATCAGAGTTTGAAAGTAATATTTTTTAATCAGCAGCTGAAGTCTCCAATTGAACAGTCTTCCATTGATTCGGTTATGGCTATTAATCTATAGATTTACTGAGTATGCCCACAAGAAAATGAATTTCAGGGTTGTATATGGTGATATATATATATATATATATATATACTTTGATAATAGGTATACTTTGAACTTCAAACAAAGGAAATTATGAATGAACTATTGAGAAAATTCAATGAAAGGTGAATGGTGGGCAGGCAATGGAGAGATTTGAAGAAGTAAGTAATAACTTGTAGAACACATGTGTTCCTTTAAGGAACAAAATCTCAGTAAGATGAATGATTCATCCAAGTCTAGTTTAAAACAAACAAGATTAATCCTAAAAAGATGTGTATAAAGTTATCAAAAATACCTGTAGGCATAGGAATGTCAATCACCTTAAAAATCAACCAGGAATTGAGGAATTATCAAGGAGAAGCAAAAAAAAAAACATGAAAGTAGAATAGCAGAAGCAAAGCTCTATAGAAGTGGTAAAAGCAGTGTGGGGAAGTTTCGTATCTACAGTTAAAGATGCAAAAGAGTTAGCAGGAATTGGGAAATGGCAGGGAAATCAGCTCACTTATTTACAGAAATGGACACAAAAAAAAAACAGTCCAGATACATTAAAGCATCAAGGGACCAGCAAGAATAAAGAACGATAAATAAGAATTAGTAAAAAAAAGACTAATACCAAAGTTGACAAGATTAACAAGTTTAAAAACTGAAAAATGCTAAATGCTCTACTCTTCGTCTGTGTTTAAAAATGTTTGACAGTAGAGTTTATTGTTTTTTTTGAAATTCCATGTTTCTGGAATGGTTATTATGGAAAAAACTTGGCAAGTGTTTCATGCCTGAGACTTATTTTTAAACAAAATGAAGTACTTGCTGTAGAGTGAGAGCAGCAATAATTCTCTAGAGATGGATGGTTTGATGTTAAAGTCCACCAGGAAAGTATTCCCTGTTGTCATCATCATTGTAGGTTGCCAGTAGGCTGGGGCTAGAGGAGAAATGGTTAAAAGGGAAAGGATCACACCGGTAGTCGGGAGAAAGGGTTGGCTTGAGGAGAAAGTCAAAAAGCTGCTGATTTAAAAAAAACTGGGATTAAAAAAAAAACAAAATATGCCAGTGTCTCTCAACAGGTCAGGCAACATCTATATAGGAGAAAACCAGAATTAATCGTCTTTGTTTCTCTTTCCAACGATGCTGCCTGACTTGCTGAGTATTTTCATAAATTTATTTTTATTATTGAAACAACATGGCATTGTGAACAAACACAGAATGGTACAGCACAGGAGCAGACCCTTCAGCCCACAATGGGCCAATCATATTTCCAGATTAAACTAAATCTCTTCTGGCTGCACACGATCCATGTCCTTCCATTGCCTGAATATTCATGTGCCGGACTTAAAGCATTTTAAACACCACTATCACATCTCCTTCCATCACTGCACTTGGCAGCCCATTCCCAGCATCTACTATTCTCTACTTACAATGCTGCTGGGCAATATGTCAAGACATTTCCAGTTCTAACCACGTGCTGCTAAAACGCTTCCTAAGGATGTATGAGTGTTTTTTTAAATACTAGTAATGAGAGTCGGCTGCAACATTTTACTGCTGGGCAACATATTGATGGGGTGCTACAGTGATGGTGGTAATCCATTTCCCACCAGAAGCTGTAGTCCCCATGTCTGAGTTCCTAATGCACACAGTTATCTTCATAGTAGAAGCAATATGTTTTCAGGCCAAGGGAAGTTTTACCATTCATAATTATTATTTTATTTCAAGAGTTTCTTCTATTTTCACTTTCTGCAGAAATTCCATTATATTTACCTATCATGATAACAAACTAGTTGCTGTATGATTCCTTGCCCCTATTTTAATCCCATCTCTACTCTTGGAAATTAGAGCCATTGAATCATGCAGTAGGGAAACAAGACATTGGTTCCACCATGTCCATATCAACCTGTGGGTAATCCCCTGTATTAATCCCATTGTCCAGCATGTGACTCATTGACTTCCTGAGTAAGTGATATAACTGCTCAGTGATTCTGCTTCCACCTCACTTTCAGGCAGTATAGTCCAGATACGCACCACTCCCTGGGTGAAAAAGGTCTTCCTCAAATCCCCTCTTCCCTCCTACTGTAAAACCTATATCCTCTGTATGGTGGAAATTATCATAACTAGTTGTATCATAGCCCGGTATTGAAATACCAATCCCAGGAACAGATATGTCTACAGGATGTGTTGGATACAGTCCAGTCCATTACAGGACCCCTCCTGATCATTCAGCACATTTACATGGAACACTGTCACAAGAAAGCAGCATCCATCATCAAGGACTTCATCCATCCAGGCCATGCTCTCTTCTCGCTACGACCATCGGGCAGGATGTACGGGAGACTTGTGTCCCACATCACTGGGTTCAAGAGCAGTTATTACCCCACAACCACTAGGCTCCTAAACTGCTGTGGTTAATTTCACTTAACTCAAACAGGAAAGGTATGGAAAGGTAATAGAACTTTGGTTGTCCAGAGATGTGATGAATTTAGTCAAGAAGAGAAAGGAAAAGTACATAAAACTTCGGAAGTTACAATCAAACAAAGTACAAAAGGAGAATTTAAAAAATCAGAAAAGAACTAAAGAACGGAATTAGGAGAGCCAGGAGGAGCCATGAAAAGTCCTTGGCAAGAAGGATTAAAGTGAATCCCAAATCATTCTACACGTACATCAAGAGCAAAACAATAACTAGGAAGAGGGTGGAACCACTCAAGGATAAAGGGGGAGGGATGTAAAGAGTGAGCGTGAGGTTCTCAATCAGTACTTTGCTTCATTTGGCCCCCTAATGAATAGTAAGGTGGATAAGACCCCAGAGCCTAATGGGATTTACCCCAGGTAATTGAAGAGGCAAGAGACAAGATTTCTGGGACCTTGATCAGTAACTTTGTGTCCTCTCTATCCACAGGCGAGGTCCCAGAGGACTGGTGAATGCCTAATATTGTACCTCTATTTAAGAAAGGACCAAGGAAAAATTCTTGGAACTATAGACCAGTGAGTCTCACATCATTTGTAGGGAAATTGCTGGAGAAAATTCTTAGGGATAGGATATATAAACCCATTAAACACACTGCTATCATATCTCTTTCCATCACAGCAGTTGGCAGCCCATTCCCAGCATCTACTTTTCTCTATATTAGAGGGAAAGCCAGCATGGCTTTGTGTGGTGCAGGTCATATCTTACCAACTTGTTGGAGCTTTTTGACAAGGTGACAAGAGAGATTGATGAGAGTAGGGCAGTGGATGTTGTTTACATGGATTTTAGTAAGGTGTTTGATCCTCATGGGAGGTTCATCCAGAAGATTAAGATGCATGAGGTTTGTGACAAATTGGCCGTTCAGAATCAGAACTGGCTTGCGCATAGAGGACAGGGTGTAATGCTTGAAAAGACTTATTTGAACTGGAGGTCTGTAATTAGTGGCATTCTGCAGGGATCTGTGCTGGGATCTCTGCTGTTTGTGATGCATATAAATAACTTGTAGATGGGTGAGTTAGTAAGTTTGCAGATGATACCAAGATTGGTGGAGTTGTGGAGAGAGTAGAAAACTGGCAAAGAATACAGTGTGATATAGATCAATTGCAGATATGGGCAGAGAAATGGCAGATGGAGTTTAACCCAGATAAAAGTGAGGTGTTACACCTTGGTTGGGCAAATGCAAGGAGACAGTACACTGTTAAGGGCAACACTCATAACAGAGAGAACTTGGGTTCCAAGTTCATAGCTCCATGAAAGTGGCTACACAGGTGATAAGGTAGTTAAGAAGGCTCATGGAATACTTGCTTTTATTAGTTGAGGCACTGAGTTCAAAAGTCAAGAGGTTATGTTGCAATGTTATAGAGCTCTGCTTAGGTCACATCTGGAGTGTTGCATACAGGTCTGGTCACCCCACTATAGGAAGGATGTTGAGGCTTTGGAGAGGGTGCAGAAGAGGTTTACCAGGATGATAACTAATTTAGAGGGCAACTGCTATCATGAGAGGCTGGATAAACTTGGGTTGTTTTCTCTGGAGTGTTAGAGGCTGGGGGAAGATCTGGCAGGGTTTACAGGTTAATAAGAGGCACAGATAGAGTGGCAGAGATTATCTTTTTTCCAGGGTCGAAATGTCAGATGGCATGGATTGAAGGTGAGAGAGGGTAGGTTCAAGGGGGATGTGAGTGATAAGTTGTTTTTATTCAGAGAGTCATGGACACCTGGAATGTGCTGCCTGGCATGGTGGTAGAGGCAAATAAATTAGAGGCTTTTATGAGACATTTAGATAAGCTCATGGGTTAACGAAAATGGAGGGGTATGGACGTGGTGTAGGTAGGAGGGATTAGCATTCAGATGTTTTTGATTTGCTTTATAGCTGTTTCAGCACAGCATTGTGGGCTGAATGACCTGTTCCTGAGCTGTACTTTTCAAAGTTCTATGTTCAATGCTGTTTTGACTCCAAAACCTGTGGACTTACTTTCAAGGAAACTTCAGCTCATTTTCTCGATATTATTTACTTACTTTTTAATAAACCATTATTTGCATTATTTGTCCACTGTTATATATTGGATGTTTGTCATTTTTGTTACGTATAGCTTTTCATAAATTTTATTGTTTTTTGTTATTTTCCTGTAAATGTCTGAAAGAAAATGAATCTCAAGGTAACATATGGTGACAGATACATACTTCGATTAAAAAAAATAATTTGAAGTTTCAATGTTTCTAGTTTTACTCACTTCTGATAGGGTAGACATTTGAAAACTGCTCTCCTTTTCTACACTCCTTGTAATTTTCCATACTCAGTCATATCACTCTTATTCCCATCTGGCCCAGGGAGATCTAACTTCTTGAGTCTCTCTTGGCAATCAAAATGCTTCATTCTAGGCAACATCTTGGTGAAACGCTTCTGCATTCTGTCCACTACTCGTTTTCCTCTGCTGAATAACCCTATGAGATTATATTAGTGCCTTCTGCCAATCTCCTCTTGTATTAGGCCTGTCAGATGCCCTTCTCCCTGCACACAGAGGGCCTTCCTTAAGGTATGTAATCATGGCACTTCTTGCCACATATACCTTGATGGCTGCTGTGGGGAGTGTGCTCTAAATGGTTCTTGCTCTTCTTTGCCAGCTCAGAACTTCCAGTCTTGGTGTCACACCTTTGCAGTTGCAGAAGTTCTCATGTGAATTTGGCATGAACCCTGGACGTTACTGTGTGAAAGTTTTTCACCAGAATGTATCGATGTATGTGCTGATGCAGGATTTTTCATCCTGCTCCCTGGATGGTACTGAGCAAAATAATGTATTCATTTAGGCCTGAAGGGAGTAAAAATTTGGTAACATTCCAAGGTATTGTGGGGAGACATGTATGATAGTGAGATCATATTTACATATCTTTTTAAGAGGAGTAAATCATCATGAATTTGAATTATGTATCTCAGACAGCAGAGTATCTTAAACAGTACATTCCCAACCCAAAATGCTTTCCTCCTCTATTGGTGAGCTCTGGTATTAATTTCTCAGGCATCTGAAGCATCGCTACTTCATTAGTGCTTATGATATAATCCTATCCATTTTAGTGGTACTTATTTTAAATACCTACTCACCTCACCCATTAATTCCAGATCCCTACAATTTTCTTTCCATTCGGAGTACACGCCAGAGTTTAACAGCATTTCATCACAGCCAACATGTCCTATTTACAGATCAGTACCTCAACCTCATCGAGTATATCGAGGAAATTTATAAAACCATAAATAATGCACCTTTCATTCTGCAGGGGAACGGAAAATGGATTATTGATCAATGTAAATATTGATGCATTCATTCTGTTTTCCCTTCATAAGTTTTAATGTTTGCAGTTCATTCACAGTTTGATGGTCATTAAAAATGTATGTATCTCACTGCCTATCATCTTAAACCACGAAGCTCCTTAAAATATAGGGTAACTACATTTAACTAATTGTCATCACGATCATAAAGTTTGGAAATAACAGACATTCTGCCTGTTACACTGCTGGCGTTTAGGACAGCAATGAAAGTCCTCCATCTCTGGCGATGTTCAGGGTCCCCTTCACTGTGGCAGTAGTTTCCTCCCAGTTTTCATTACTGTCAGTTACGTAAGTCCCGGATGGAGACTTGGGAATATTATCACACTCAGAGTAGAAGGATTTTTCGCTGCTGTTTCTGTAACAATGTTGTTTTGCCAGTCAGGGTTGTTAGCTCTGAGCTGAGCCCCTGAACCTGGACCACTCTTAGTCTGTTCTTTACCCTTTGACCTTTTTGGCATGGGTGACCCTACCAAGAGCCAGAGCATAAAGCCCTGACTCCTGCCAACATAGCCCTCTGAGTTGTTGAGACGTGCAAGCCTCCAAACCATGGCAAGGTTGTGGTCCTCTTGGAGGGAAATAATAGAAATTCGGTTTTTAACGATTCTTAAAATTTCTATATGTGTAAACAAACATATTAGATTGCAAGTCTGAACACTAACAAGATCCAAATTAACATTGTGGAACATGGAAAGGAAAGTTTGAAACTATTCAAACTCAAAGTGTTTTTGTTCAGCTCAAAGTGATCTTGAATTGTAAAGTAGAGATCTTAAAGTTGCTTCAGTTCAATACAATCAAAGGCAAATGTATGTGCTGTCTGTGATATCATTTAATTGAGTAAATAACCCTAAGTACTGCTTTTAACCTGTTCTTTAAAAATATATAAGATATCATTTGGCTCAGCTAAAACAGTAATTTGGAAATGGAATGTTAAGACTAGTCATATCTATTTGTGGTTGGTATTTTCAACATTTAATTGGCTTATACATATATGATTTGTATCTGCATATTGTACTTTTCAAGGTAATTTCGAGTCATTCTGTGAACACCTTGTTAATCAGAAGTCTTTCAAGCATGGATCTCAACATCGTAGCTGCTTTCTTCCTTGCTTTAATTTTACAGTCAAGGCTGACATCGGGAGTACTGACAACAGGTAAGGTTAGGATTGTGTACAATTATTAAAACATACTCTTCAATATTTTGATTCTGATTTTCTCCTTTATTAAAAGTAATTTATTGTGTTTCAGTTGACCCACCTACTGATGTACAGATTATTGATCCTGGACACTTAGGTCCACTTCACATACACTGGAAGCCTCCACTCAGTTTGGCCGGCAGAATGATTTGTATGGTACGGTACATGTTGCTCTACTGCAATGTAGACTCAACTAATTGTAAGGTAAATTAAACTTATTGTCTTCTTCATAACTAAAATTTTAGAGAACGATCATCATTTCCGTACAGAAGTGCTAGGCTGGTATCGTAGTGCAGTCAGAACTGTTTCAAGGTGCAGCAACGCAGGCTCAGTCCTAACCCTCAGTGCTGTCTGTGTGGAGCTTACAGGTTCTCTCTGTAACCATGTGGATTTCCCATGGATGCTCCAGTTTCCTCCAACGTTCTCAAAATATATGCATTTGTGGCATAACTAGTCACTGTGAACTGCCCTGATTGTGTGGGTGAGTGGTAGAAACTGGGGAGTTGATGGGGATGTGTGCAGAATAAAATAGTTTGATATTGTGAACAGTCTAAAAATCAGAGTTTAATAGTGAGTGTGGACTTGATGGGCCAATAGGACAACTTTCATTAGCACTGCATCTCTCTAAGACTTCGATTTTATTAGTGTTGAAATTCTGAAGTTAGCTGAATTGAGGAGTCCCACCAAAGGGTCTTGCCCTGAATCGTTGACTGTACTCATTTCCATAGATGCCATCTGGCCTGCTGAGTTCCTCCACCATTTTATGTGTGTTGCTTGGATTTCCAGCATCTGCAGATTTTCTCTTGTTTCTAATTGGGGAACATTTTTTTTTAAATAGCTAGTTAGAATAAGACTCAAAGTAATTTACTTTCTATTATTCAATCCATCAAAATAATTCTTTGGTACTTTTGATAGTAATTTGCATACCTACAAGACCATGAGACAGAGGAGCAGAATTAGACCATTCAGCCCATCAGATCCACTCCACCATACTATCCCTCTCAAATCCATTCTCCTGCCTTCTGATGAATCAAGAACCTGTCAAGCTCTGCTTTAAGTATACCCAGTGACTTGGCCTCCACAGTCACCTGTGGCAATTAATTCCATAGATTCATCACCCTCCGGCTAAAGAAATTCCTCCTCTTCTCTGTTCTAAATGGATGTCCCTCTATTCTGAGTCTGTGCCCGCTGATTCTAGACTGCCCCACAATTGAAAACATCATCATCACATCCACTCTATCTAGGTCTTTCTATATTCAATAGGTTTCAATGACAGCCCCTTTCATTCTTTTAAGCTCCAGCAAGGACAGGCCTAGAGTCACCAAATACTCCTCACATGTTAATCCTTTTCATTCCAGGAATCATTCCCCAAGGTTAGCACAAGTTTTCTTTGATAAGGGGTCTATAACTGCTCCATTATACCAAGCACAGTGTGACCAATGCTTTAGAAAGACTCAGTATTACATCTTTGTTTTTATATTCTAGTCCTTCCTCACCACTGACTCAACCTGCAAGTTAATCTTTAGGGAATCCTGCACAAGGATCCCAAATCCAATTGCACCTTTGATTTTTGAATTTTCTCCCCATTTAGAAAGTAGTCTATGCCTTTAATTCTTCAACTAAAGTGTATAACCATTCACTTCCTTTACAGTGTATTCCATCTGCCAGTTGTTTGCCCATTCATCCTACTCTGTCTGAGTCCTGCAGACTCTCTGCTTCCTCAACACTACCTGCCCCCCCCCCCACCTACCTTTGTATCATTCACAAACCTGGCGACAAACATGAAAACAAGGGGTCCCTAAACTGACTCCTGTGGAACACCACTTCTCACTGGCAGCCAATCAGGAAACACACCCTTTATTCCTACTGTCTGCATCCTGCTACTCAGCCAAACTTCTAACCGTACTTATGTCTCTTCTATAGTATAATGAGTTCTTATCTTATTAAGTAGCCTCATGTGCAACATCTTGTCAAAGGCCAATTGAAAATCCAAGTAAACAACATCCACTGGCTCTCCTTTGTTTATCTTGCCTGCTGTTTCCAACAGGTTTGTCAGTCATGATTTTCCCTTATGGAAACCATGCTGAATTTGGCCTATTTTATCACTTGCCTCCAAGTACCCCAAAATCTCATCGTTAATAATGGAGTCCAACTTCTTCTCAACCATTGAAGTCAGGCTAAAAGGCCTAAAATTTTCTTTGCCTTCCTCTCATTTTGAAGAGTGGAGCGACATTTTCCAGTCCACTGGATCCATTCTAAAATATATTGATTCTTGAACGATCATTACACACATTCAGAACCCTGCAGTGTAGGGTTCAGTTGATCCAGTTGACTTACCTACCTTCAGACATTTCAACTTGGCAAGCACATTCTCCTTAGTAAATACATCTACCTCCATTTCTGCCCCTTGACACTCTTGAAATTCTGGCATGCTGTTGGTGTAGATGGATACAAAATACTTAATAATGTGATTTCCGTGTCCCCATTACTAATTCTCGTGTCATTTTCTAAATGTCCAATATCCACTCTCCAATCTCTTTTACTCTCTCTATATATTTGAAAAAAAATTTTGTATCCTCTTTTATATTTTTGGATAGCTTACCTTAATACTTCACCTTTTATCTCCTTATGGCTTTTTTTGTTGTCTTCTTTAGGTTTTTAAAAGCTTCCTAATCCTCTAATTTCCCACTATTTTTTGCTATATTACATACCATCTCTTTTGCTTTATGCAGGCTTTGACTTCCCTTGTCAGCCATGGTTTGCTCATTCTCTCTTTAGAATACTTGTTCTTAAGGATGTATCTGTCCCGTGCCTTCTGAATTTCAGAAACTCCAGCCTTTGCTGTTCTGCCGGCATCCCAGCTAGTGTCAGCTTCTATATAACTTTGACCAGCTCCTATGTTGTGCCTCTGTAATTCCCTCCACTTACACCTTGCTTCTTTTTACTGGCCTCTGCTAAGTTACTAGTAGCCCAAGCAATCCCCAGCTCCGCAGAAAGGGGCCGGTTCACTTTTACAACATAAGGAACTGTTTCCAACTATCTTTGTGTTCTCTTGCTTTCTGTGGGGTCATCAGTGTTACCACTCAGGTATGTGTCATAATTAACTATATATGTGGGCAGGAATTACTTCACCAGTTTCTGTTCATTTTTTTCCCAAAAGGAGCTGAATCTTGCAAAACCAAATTCCTGAGCATGAGTGGGTTTAGGCAGTCAAAATTAATAAACTTGATAGAAATCTCTTTTAAAATTGACTTGATTTGCCCTGAAACTAATGCAATGGTAACACCTAAAGGTACTAGAAGATCTCAGCAGGTCAGGCAGTATATGTTGAAGGAAATGGACAAGTGATATTTTGGATCAAGGCTCTTCGTCTGGACTGGGAGAGGTGAAAGCCAGAGAAGATGGTGATAGCCTTTGAAGGGACTGATAGGGAAGAGATGACAGTTGATCAGTGAATCCAGGTGAGGAGGTAAAATGAAGATGAGAGATGAGGAGGTGATGGATTGAGTGAAAAAGGGATGAAGGTGATGAAATTTGATAGGGTATGATGTGGAAAAGGGAATAAAGGCTGGAAGATGGTGAAGACAACCAGTGAGAGGAATGTATATGTAATGGACAGAGGGGAAAGAGAGAAGATGGCATGGAACAGTTGGATCAGAAGGACGGAGCAAAAAAAAAGTGGGGAAAGTGATAGCTGTTGGAATTTTGAGAATTTGATGATTGTACTGTCATGTTGAAGACTACCCAAGCAGGATATGAGGTGCTTTCTTCTAATTCGTGTTAAGCCTCAACCTGGCAGTAGAGGAGGCTCTGAGTAAGACATGTTGGTGTGGGAATAGGATGTTGAGTTAAAATAGCTGGCCACCAGAAGAACTCAGGTAGCATGATGGTGGAGCTAAGGTGCTTAATGAATTGGTTCTCCAATCTCCAATCAGCATCTTGCCTCACTGATGTAGAGGAGGCCACAACATTTAATGCAAGCAGAACAAGTACAAATTTATGTAGGCATTTTTTTGGGAAGTGAAAAAAAGGGTTAAAAATCAATTTACTTGAAGTTATAAGAAATCTATCTGAAAATCAATTTATATGTTGAACATTAAAAACAAATAATGAATTGTTTAAGTTGTATTTTAAAATATTTTCTCCATTGCGGTTTTAGTATCTGTAATGGGTCTGTAGCTCTCCTTAGTCTTCTAATCAAAAGCTAACCTGTATCCCTTCAAGTTCATTTTGTATGAGTTTATATGGGCATATAGAAGACAAAAAAGAGTTTTGTTCTCTTTTGGTTTGTTGTCAATGGGATGTTTGAAATTAATATCATAGTCTTAACTCTTTAAGCTTTGGGTGTGTTCCAACAGCATGAGACTGATAGTATTTGACAACACATTTCAGAGAATAGTTGACATCTGAAATTGAGATTAGCACAGCAGTCCAAAGAAATTATTATATTCTGAGATTACACTAGGATAATTACAGAAGATTAAAGGAAGCTGGCTGCACCATTAAGTATGACGCATAGCACGTCCAATGGATAGTAAGTAGAAGAATAAACCTTTATTCATCTTGAAGATTACTCCATTTAATTTAGATCTTCCTCACTGAATAATTGTATAGATATGGTAAATGATTATTTTTCTGACTTGAGAATAAGATGCAGCAATGTTCAACAACAGTTAGTGCATAGATTACAATTTATTATGCAGCCATACAGTACAGATACACTCCTACGAACTACTGTCCATCAAGTAATTATTTACACTGAAATAAACAGAAAACGTGAAGTGTCAGCAGATTTGTCAGTATCTATGGAGAGAGAAAAAGTTAATCTTTCATGTCTGGGACTAACATCAGCACTGGGAAGGGGAGGAGCAAGTTAAGGAGGAAGTAAGTGAGGGGTAATGAATAGATTGAAGAAGTTTTCCATAGATATAATGAGATGCTAGGAATAATTTTATTTGCCAAAGTCAAGTTTCTTGCTATATGTGCAAGTGCATGTTTGAATGAGTGCAAAGAAAGTTTACTTGCAGCAGCATCACAAAGACAGCATTAGGGACATAAAATTCATAATAAAAACATTAATTTTAAAGTTCTTAAAGAATGAACACCGAAAAAGTAGACCGACTGTTGAGCACTTTGCCATATACAGTAAAGTGCCAAAGTGTAGTTAATAAGATTGTGTAGGTTGGTTCAGAAAATTAATAGTCGAAGGGAAATAGTTGTTTTTGAATCTAATGGGGTGGGACTTGAGGCTTCTGTATCTTCTGTTCAATTGCATATGTGAGAAGATGGCTTTACCCAAATGGTGTGGATATTTGATAACAGATGTTGACTACTTGAGGCAGCATCTCATGTAGATGCCTCCAATGTATGTGCCTGTGATGTATGAGGCTTGGCTTGATCCTCTGCTCTTTGCAGCTTTTCACATTCGTATACTTTCAAATTGCTGTACTAGACCATGATGAAACCAATAATACTTGCAACAGTACAACTGTAGAGGTTGTAGAGTGTTTGGTAATGTGCTGAGCCTCCTTCACCTTCTAAGAAAACAGAGATGCTCTATTATGCTTTGTAATGACTGGTACACAAGCCTATGAAGGGGTGGTAGAAGTTACATAATAGACTATTTGAGAAAGAAATCGGATGCCACAAACTCTTCAGTTAATGTTAGACGTTCATGGCATAAAAAAGACTGGAAGCCCCTGAGTTAGATGGTGGATGGAAGTAAACTTGCAGGGCCTCAGGGACGATGAAGCGGAGAGGGATTGGATGAGGTAAACTGAATGGTTACTTCCTCTGCTGGAATGACCCTGACTTTCTAGTTCCAGGTACCGGAGTTATAATGTAAAGTTTACCCCACTGCTTTTCAGAATAGTTAAAGGTATTTTTATCCCTTAATGGAAATGTGTGTATTATATTCCTTCAGCATGTAGTCACCGGGCAACTGAAGCACACTGATGGATTTAACCTCAACAAGGGAATCATTGTGAAAATCCAAACGTTAGTAAAAGAGCAATGTGAAAATGGATCTGAAATACACAGCAAATGGGTCGAGAAAGAGTACTGGCCACACAAAGAAGGTAATTTGAACCACAGAAAGTCATAATTCACCTTTCACCTCTGCTTTGCAAGTTGATGCATGGTGATTCATTTATTGGTTATACATTTGTCCGATATCAAATCTAATATAAAATTGTGCACTTTCCACCCTTTTGCCTGTCTTTTCAATAAACACCGTTATAAATGTGTCATTGCAACATGGTAGTTGTAGCATACTTGTTGGCAATTGAGCTGATTGGGTCTTTGGGGCAGTGGACAAGGGACACCACGGAAACTGGAGGTCTGGCTGCACTGTATAGGTATCAGCGTTCCCACAGGTGGGAAGTTGTGTAGGTGCCATCCAGTACATCTATTCCATCAGTCATTATCTGTCTTTGTTTCTTTTTCCCTCCCCTCTCTTTCTGCAAAAACTCCTGACTACACCTCCTGCATGTCCAGTTCTGTTCCTGATCCTTACTCTTGATCTCCCCTCCCCCAGCCTCTAACCCCACTTCCGGCCTATATTTCCACACAGGCAGATCCTCAACTGACCAACCCACCCTAACAAAGTACCCCGGCCCAGCCCCAAATGCATCACATTGCTCCCCGAACAATAAATGTTCGTAGTGAGGTGCTGGGAATCATGGATCACTTACCATGTAGTCATGGGCCCAACCATCCGACACTCTGACTATAATCATACCATTCACCAGAACTTTGTGATTTAGGATTAATTCTTCATAAGGATGCTTTTTAGAATATTGTGAGGGTACCTGTTTTAACCACCATACAGACGGTACATTCCACATTCCAGCTCATGTTCAAAGTGAAAGAATTCTTCCTCAGACCCCTTCTAAAACTCCTCCTCCTCACCTTAATATCAGTGACCTTTGCCATGGGAAAGGTTCCTTTTCCCTGTCCTGTCCATGCCTCTCATAATATTCGGCGATTTAATCGGTACCCCTCTGCTTCTCCAAGGAAAACGAGGCAAGTCAACTAGTCTTTCCTCAAGACTGAAGCATTTCATCCTAGGCAGTATCCAGGGCAACCATGTATTTCCTATGGTGTGGTCATCACGCAGTATTCCAGCTGTGGCCTAATCAATATTTTACCCAAGTCTTACACCAGACCTCACGTCTCTTACATTCTGTGGCTTGGCTAATGAAGGCAAACATCTTGCAAGCCGCCTTTACCACATGTTTAGTGGTGCTGCAACCATAAAAGATCTTTGGACTTGTGCCCCTTTGATAGTCAATATTCTGCAAGGACCTACATTGTGGGAGCCATGTCTGAGCAAAGGCAGGCATCAATGACAAAGTGCAGCATTGCCTTCAATTAATCTGCACAGCCTTTGGTCAACTGTGGAGATTAATATTTGAAGGCAAGAAATCAGATACAGCATAAGATGACCAGTGTACTGGGCAGCAGTGACTGTTGTCCTCCAGTATGCTTAGTGATTTGGAAAGACCTATACACACTGGAAAGGTACCACTAATACTGTTTTTTGCAAAGTCTGACAAATTCACTGAAAGGAGAAGTCAACATCCTCTCCCCAGTCAAGGTTTCCTGCAATGTGTACATTGGGTCATTCTTCAATATACCAGGAATATTACATTCGGTTCTGGTCTCCCCATTATTGGAATGAACGTGGAGGCTATGGAGAAGGTTCAGAAGTGGTTTACTCTGATGCTGCGTGATTGCATAGTCTCTAAGGAGAGGTTAACCAAAATGGGGTTATTTTCTCTGGAAAGGCAGAGGGGAGGCATTATAGAAGTGTATAACATTATGATAGGTATAGATATGGATTGAAATGTCTAATATTAGAGGGCATGCATTTAAGGTGAGGTGGGGACTATGTTCAAAGTAAATGTGAGGGACAAGTCTTTTTGCACAGAGCCTGGAATGTGCTACCATTAGTGGTAGTAGAAGCAGATACAAAAGAACCATATAAGATGCTCCGTTAACTGGCACAGGAATATGTAGAGAGTAGAGGATTGGACCATGTGCAGACAGAAGTGATTAGGCGTCATTAGTTTGGCAAAACATCATGGGCCAAAGAGGCTAATCCCATGCTGTGTCGCTCTACGTTCTAAACTGGGAAGATCATGTTATTCACAGGCCTGGCACCAGATTCCCAAGAGAATATTCTAGATCAATTATGTGAAGCAATTACAATGTGAGCAGAGGATAACATTCAAGGATGTGGTCAAAGCCTCCTTGAAGAAATCCAACATTTCCACTGATTCTGTCAAACTCTAGGCCATGACCATCCAAGTGGAGAAGCGATAATAAAGAAGATTTTGACAACCTCAAGTTCATGCACCCACAGTAGATGGAAGCCCTGCTTAAAGATAGAAGATCAAACCAACCTGGCAAGCAAAGCACCTGCCTGCCTCATCTTGCTCCAACTTTGGAAGAACCTACAGACACTACAACAGCCTAATTAGCCCCCATTACCCCATTAAACTGGCCTGGAAGTAAGTCATCCTTGATCCCAGGAGAGTGCTGAAGAAGAAGGATATCTTTGGGAACTTTGTGTTCTTTTTTTCAGAAGAAAACTAACTTGGGAATTTAATTAAATAATCTGGAATAAGAAGATTATCTAAATAATGATAATTGTGAAATCTCAAAATTATCATCAAAACCTATCTTTAAAGCCAGAAATTGTGATGCCTCCACAAATGCTTTCAAGCCGAGTACATATACTGAACATACATCACCAAAAATGCAACTGGCTTGCAAGGCAGACTAGTCGATGAGTTTTCAAATCCTGCTAAGAGATGTGTTCCAATTTTTTTTTACCAAGTAGACATTTAAGTGATCCTCCTGCCTAAAAGACTCTCAACTGGAATTTTTAAAAAATGAATAACAATTTGAAAACTGTTTTCAGCCTTCACTGACTTGCAAGTTTTGAGGTTGAAACAACTTTTGAGTAGTTTGACACCAGATTTGAACTCAAATGTTTCTCCCTTTCAGACCTGCTTGAATTTTAGTCCCTGATATCTGTACATGATCCAATATCTTCATAATCAAGTGACTCTCTCTCCAGCTTTGGTTCAGCTCCATCTGACTCTGGATTTTGTATCCATGTTCTTCCTCCTATGAGAGAGATTAGATAGGGAGGCTAAGGACATGAACATACTGTTTTGTTTGATTACATGCTCCTCCTGCTTTGTGTCACAATGACCTATTGGACTCAACTGTTGCTTAATTCTGGAAGCAGAATTTATTGAGCAAGGCTGAGTCATTAGTAGTGTAAGGGTGTATGTCAAAGAGTTTTGGGGAATGGCTGAGTATTTTAGAATAAAATGGGCCATGTAATGTTAATGCTGAACTTTGAAAATCTCTGCAATACTTGTTCATTGAGGCGTCCTTTACTATCCCATCTGAGCTACTCTGTTTGAAGATGGACAGTAGAAAGATTTGGGGAAATGTTATTCTATTTCATAGTGTGTGAATAGAACAGGCCAGAATCCAAAGCTATTGTCTGAAACAAACTCTTGAGATAAAAATGACATACCTTAACTCATCAGTAATACATCTATTGAATTGCAATTGGTAATAGGGAATTTTCTTTCTCTACAAAGCTCCTTGAGCTGGTTCCTTTGGATTTGGATTATGCTAATTCTCTAGTCTTTGCTCATGTTAAAACTTTGCATATTTCATTTTGTGTGTTACAAGATGCTTTGGCTGTGTCATGTGCTCCTGGTCCTGTCTTTGTAAGTAGTGTTGCTGTCTTATTCTTTAATGGTCCATTGTTTTAGACTCTCAAGGTATCATTTTGCCTTCTGCCTCTACAATATTATTTTCATTGTAGTACGTGATCATTTATTCGACAGGCAAGTTAAGTTATTCTTGAATTCAGTCTTTCATGTTAAAGGTCATGATGTGGTTAGGGATGAGTGGCATGCTTCCCACTCCTTTTTACAAACTTTGTGTTATAACAAAAGTGCCCAAAGATAAATCAAGGTCAAGATCACATGCTACTGGGGCTTGCTATATTCTAAGTCAGCACTTACATCACAAAAGATTGTACTCTTGTATAATTAAGATTCCATATGAAGGGCACTCCAAGCTTACCTAAAATTTGAAGTCCCTTTAATATGGCCAATTATGTAGTTATAAAGTCATTAAAGGAGAATATATAAATTATTCAAGGGCAGAAGTTCATTTACAGTGAAAACATAATCCACATGTTGTGTCTTCAAGCTCTTTGTATATACTGAGCATTGCATTTATAATTTCAAATCAAGAATCATGATGTGTTCAAAAAGAGTCAAAATATATCTAGTCCCAGAGAGTGCATTTGTGCATATACTGCTGTTTCTTGACTATTCATAATTCCAGACCCACAGCAATGGCACTTAACTTTCTTCTGAAAAGGCCAAACAAGCAACTATTTGATTAAAATGTGGGCAATGGGTTGTAGAATACAATCAAACATGAAAAGGTTACGCTCTCCCCATAGCAAATATCATTTATGTGGGAAAATTACCATTCCAATCAAACAGTCTCCTTGATTTACAATAACTGTCAACATTTCGGGATTTCCGTTGAACAGGATTAGTTGCGTAAATTTAAGTTCGCAATATTAGATCACAGGTTGGGTGTCTCATTGTATATGAATTACCTCCTGAATCCCCAGACCTTTTCTCCATCTCTGAGGCAAAAATAAAAGGCCTGTCTACATAATGCTTCTCCAGCAACACTTAAAAATCTGTTTTAAGGCTTGCCCTACCAGTTACTCTAAGTAATCTTTCCCAGCATACAATATTTATGGTATTTATTTATTTATTTAGAGATGCAGAGCAGGGCCTACTTGCCCAACAAGACCAGCAACCCACCTATTTAACCCTAGCCTAACCGCAGGACAAATTACAATGACCAGTTAACCTACTAACCGGTAAATCACTGGACTTGTCTCCACAAGACTCCTTCAAGAGCATCTCATAAACCATTGATTCAACCTGTAAAAAGAGAGCAGAAGCCAGTCAGAAATATCATCACCTGCAGCCAAATCATGTTGTTCAGAGTGCACACATTTTACAAATAGATCAAATAAAAATATACTCCAATATTTAAAGAGTATAGGTCACTATCATCTTCACAAGGGCAACCTGATAAATGATAAGGTGAGCTTAACTGTTGCTGAACAAATGTTTTATGGCCAGTATGTTCTTGAATATATGCTAATTCGTCCAAACAAATTTCTATTAATTGATTTCAGGGCTATTGATTAAAATCTCCATGTACTGTGCCAAATTGAAAAATCAGTGGAAAAATGCGTGCAAATATAATATATTCTGTAATTAGCATCACAGTTGTGCTGTGGTTTAAGATGAAATATCCATAGTTCAGTCAAGACTACATTCTAAAGAAAATTGAGGTTATAAGTAAGTGTAATAAGCATTTGTTCCCTGGATGATGTGACATAATGGGATATATTTGCTGGATTTGCAAATTCAAGTCAATGTATTTAGTCATTACTCTGATACTGAGCTTGACAGTTTCTATATCAGTACATGTCTATTGCCTCTTTTTGTATATTACTTTCCTATGAATGTTGCATTTTTTGGCTATTTATTGCAATCCTATTTTTTTCTAAAAATAATGAAAGTAATTCTCACACACAAAATGCTGGAGGAACTCGGCAGGCCAGGCAGCATCCATGGAAAAGAGTAAACAGTCGACGTTTTGGGCCGAGACCTTTCATCAGGACTGGAGAAGAGATGAGAAGTCAGAGCACGAAGGACTCCTGACTTCTTACTGTTGATGAACCGTTGATGATTTCCTTTTTCCATGCATGTTGCCCAGCCTGCTGAGTTACTGCAGCACTTTGTGAGTGTTGCTTGGTTTTCCAGCATCTGCAGATTTTTCTCATGAAAGTGAGTCATCTTGGTCTGTATAATAAAGACAAAGGCTATTGTATGAGAAACAACCAACTCAGTTCTTATCACACTGGCAAAAAAAAGTTCAGTTGGCAGACATGCTAGTGAAGTTGCTCGAAAATTTTTAGAGAAACGTGTCAGTATTTTAACTGTACATTGTAGTATTAGGTAGCACAGTGACTAAAATGTGCAGGGATTAATTTCCATGTATTCTATATAGCACCTGGGAATATGACCTCACATTGCACCATGTGGCAGTTCCAAAACAAACAAAGAAATACTTTGACAACCAACTAAGTTATGCTTTGACACTTGTGTAACTGTCAAAACTGACAAGCATTTTAAACGTGACAAAATTGTGGGAACTTGCAAGAATACTGATGATCACACCATTAAACATTACAAAAATATTTTAAAACATTAAGGCTAAAAGTAAATTAAGACTCCTAGAGTCCAGAAGAATCACTAAAGTTATTTTTAATATAATAATTCAATAAAATTCAATAGACTGAAGCTCATCTGTCAAAACCAAGCTCCTTCTGTTGAAATGAGTGGAGTTTCTGAACTGGCATCAGGTCTATCTAGGGTGTAGGATTTAGAGAGAAATAATCTCAATGTAACTATTGGAAAACTTCAGCAAGCTGGTATGTCACTGCTAATGTGAGAATGGGCTAGGTTAGAGTGGAAGGCTTTGTCTTCAGTGAAAATAGGTGGAGGCTTCCGGTAAGTTTCTTTGTTTTCTCTTTATTCTGTAATATTCTAGAATATACTTTGAGAATGGATCCAGGGTTAGAGGTATGTTCTTCATGTGAGATGTGGGAACTCTCACATGAGTCTCCCTGGTAACTACATCTGCTCCAAGTGCATTGAGATTCAGCTCCTTAGAGACCACTTTAATGAACTGAGCTACAACTGGATGCCTTCATCTCTTATGGCAGAATGAGGAGGTGATAGACAGGAGCTACAGGCAGGTGGTCACCCCTAGGTGCAGGTAGTTGGATGAATGTCAGGAGAGGGAAAGGGAATAGACAGCTGGTGGGGAGTACCCCTGTAACCAATCTCCTCAATAATAGGTATACTGCTTGGGGTGGGACTGACCTAATAAGGAGAGGTCACAGCTGCTGGGTCTCTGACACTGATTCTGGCTCTGTGCCAGAGGAAGAGGAGTGCAGTGATAATAAGGAATTCCATAGTTAGAGGAGTAGACTGGAAATTCTGTGGACATGAAAGAGACACCTGGATAGAATGTTGCCTCCTGGGAGTCAGGGTCAGGGATGTCTCAGACTGAATCCATGGCACTCTGAAGGGAGAGGGTGAGCAGTTGGAAGTCATGATAAATATCAAAACCAACAACATAGGTAGGGAAAGGGAATGACAATAGACAATAGGTGCAGGAGTAGGCCATTCGGCCCTTCTAGCCAGCACCGCCATTCACTGTGATCATGGCGGATCATACACAATCAGTACCCCGTTCCTGCCCTCTCCCACATTCCTTGACCCCGCTATCTATAAGGGCACTATCTAACTCCCTCTTGAATGCATCCAGAGACTTGGTCTCCACTGCCTTCTGGGGCGGAGCATTCCACATATCCACCACTCTCTGGGTGAAAAAGTTTTTCCGCATCTCAGTTCTAAATGGCCTACCCCTTATTCTTAAAGATGAGTTTTTGAGGACAGTATAGGAAACTAGCTAGAAAGCTGAAAAGCAGATCCTCAAGGGTAATGACCACTGGATTGCTGCCTGTGCCATGTACCAGAGAGGGCAAAAATAGGATGATTTGGCAGATGAGGTTTGTTAGAGTTGTTGTAAAGAGTATTAGTTAGTTTGGCAGGGAACTGGACTAATAGAGCTGATGGTGGGGCAATTGGTATACAAGTAGATGAAGTGTGTAGTGAGTGTGAGGAAGGATAAGCAGATGATAGGGCAAATTTGCAGTCAGTGGAATGAGTTGAAGAGTAACATGGGACAAAATCAAGAAGGGTGATGAATACAGGGCTGAAAATGTTATATTTGAGTGCATACCACATATGGATTAAGATGGGTGATCTTGTAGCACAGTTAGAGATTGGCAGGTATAACTTTGTGGGCATCACGGCTGAAAGAAGATCATAGTTGTGAGCTTAACATCATCCAAGGATACACTGACAGGAAAGAAGGCAGAGGTGGTGGGGTGTCTCTATTAGTAAACTCCTTAGAAAGAGGTGACATAGGATTGGAAGAAGTAGAGCCCTTGTGTGGAGCTAAGAAAATTCAAGGATACAAAGACCCTGATGGGAGTTATATACAGATGTCAGAACAGTAGCCAGCATGTGGGTTACAAATTAGAACAGGAGGGAGAAAAGTCGTGTAAAAATGGCGATGTTACGTGGGATTTCAATATGCAGGTAGATTGGGAAGATCAGGATGATGTTGGATGCCAAGAGAGGGAACTTGTAGAATGCCTACAAAATGGCTTTTAGAACAGCTGTTAGGAAATTGCCTGTTAGGGAAAAGGCAATTCTAAATTGGGTATTGTGTAATGAACTAGATTTGATTAGGGAGCTTACGGTAAAAGAACCCTTAGGAGGCAATGCTCATGGTATGATAGATTTCAGCCTGCAGTTTGAGAGGGAGAAGCTAAAGTCAGATGTATCAGTATTCCAGTGGGGCAACAGGAACTACAGAGGCATGAAGAGGACTTGGCCAAAGTTGATTGGACGCTAGCAGGAATGATGTCACAATGGCATTGCCTGGAGTTTCTGGAAGCAACTTGGAAGACGCAGGATAGATGCATACAAAAAAAAGTAGTATTCTCGGGAGGATGCGGCAACTGTGGCTGACGAAGGGAGTCAAAGGCAACATAAAAGCAAAAGAGAGGACATATATTATAGCAAAAATTAATGGGAAGTTAGTGGATTGAGAAGCTTTTAATAACCAACAGAAGGGAAATAGAAAAGCCATAAGGAGAGAAAAGATGAACTATGGAAGGAAGCTAACTGATAATATAAAAGGGGATCCAAAAAGTTTTTTCATATATATAGAGATTAAAAGACAAGCAAGAGTGGATGCCAGACCAATGGAAAAGGATACTGGAGAGGTAGTAATGGGGAAACAAAGCAATGGCAGATGAACTTAATGAATAACTTCTGTGAAACTTCACTGTATAAGACACTAGCAATATGCCAGAAATTCATGTGTATTAGGAGGCAGCAGAGAGTGTAGTTACTATTACTAAGGAGAAGGTGATTGGGGAGCTGAAAGGTCTGAAGGTAGATGAGTCACCTATACCACAGGCTTCTCAAAGAGTTAGCTGAAGAGACTGAAGGTATTAGCAGTGAAATCTTAAGAATCACTGGATTCTAGAATAGTTGCAGTGGACTGGAAAATTGTAAATGTCTCTTCACGCTTTCCTTCAAGGAAAATCTTGTCTAACAAATTACTTGGAACTCTGTGAGGAAAATACAGACAGGATAAGCAAAGGAGAATTAGTGGATGTTGTTCAGTTGGATTTTCAGAAGGCCTTTGACAAGGTGCTGCACATGAGGCTGCTTAAGCAGGTAAAAGTCCATGGTATTACAAACAAAGTACTAACATGGATGGAAGATTAGTTCACTGTCAGCAGGCAAAGAGTGGGAAGAAAGAGGGCCTTCTCTGCTTGGATGCCAGTGACTAGTGATGTCCTGCAGGGGTTGGTGTTTGGACAGCTTCTTTTCACATTGTATGTCAATGATTTTGATGATGGAATTGGTGGTTTTATGGCTAAGTTTGTGGATGATATGAAGGTAGTTGTAGGGGCAGAGTTAAGGAAATGGGGACTCTGCAGAAAGATTTCGTCAGATTAGGACAATGGGCAAAGAAGTGACAGATGGAATATAGTGCTGGGAAGTGTATGGTCATGCACTTTGTTAAAACTAAGCTACAGACTATTTTCTAAATGGGAAGAAAATTTAAAAAGTTGGAGATCCAAACAAACTAGAGTATCCCCCTGCTGGCCTTCTTAAAATTTAACCTGCACATTGAGTCAGTGGCAAGGAATGCAAATGCAATTTTAGCCTTCGTATTGAGAGGACCAGAATATCAAAACAGGGATGTAATGCTGAGGCTTCATAATGCATTGGTCAGATCACACGGTGTATTGTGTGCAGTTTTGGGCCCCTTATTTAGGAAGAGATGCACTGGCATTGGATAGAATTTAGGGGAGGTTCACAAGAGTGATTCTAGGAATGAAAAGGTTAATGTATGAGGAGCATTTGATTACAGTAGTCCGGTTTTCGTTATTGTTCAGAAGAATTAAGGAGGATCTCATTGAAACATCGAATATGGAAAGGCTTAGATAGAGTGGATGTGGAGAAGATATTTCTTACAGTGAGGGGGTCTAAGACCAGAAAGCACATCCTCAGAATAGAGGGACATTCACTTAGAATAAAGATGCAGAGGAATTCCATTAACCAGAGGGTGGTGAACCTAGAATTTATTGCTACAGATGGCTGTGGAGGCCAAGTCATTGGGTAAATATAAAGTGGAGATTGATAGGTTCTTGATTGGTCAGGGTGTCAAAGCCAATGGGGAGAAACAAGGAGAATGAGATTGAGAAGGTTAATAAATTGGCCACGATGGATGGCAGAGCAGACTTGATTTGTCAAATGTCCTAATTCTGCTCCTATGTGTTTTTTCTTCTTATGGAATCTGTGAGGAATCCAGATTTGGAGTGTAGTCTTCTCTGAGCACCTCTCAGGAAATAGGGGACTTCTATGATCGCACCTGCATGTGCATTGTCTGTGAGCTCCCTGGTACTTATACAGACCGATGCTGTTAACTCCCTGCAGAACTGATGGAAATTCTCAGGATAATATGTACCAATCCATCCTCATATCTGCTAACTGCTTTCATCACTGTGGAAGGAAATGTCTTTCTTATGCCACTTACAACACTTACACTTTTTACTCCAATTATGATGAATAATTTGTCTTCTTCCCCTACAGGTCACATGGATTCCAAAGTCAAGAACTTGCAATGCGTTGTTTACAACATGCAATACATGGATTGTTTATGGGAGAATGGAAGCAATGTTCCACATGATATCAATTACAGACTCCATTATTGGTACGAATAGCAATGTTGACAGCCCAATAAAGTCATAAATTCCCATGAGAGCAAATTGACAAAGTACACACAAGATGTCACAAGCATCAAAGTGGGCGACAGCTGATGAATCACTAATGATTGATACATTATACCATCAATTGAAATTGTCTGCAGTTACCACTTCATTCTTTGAAGTCTTGTTGGACAATATAGGAAAATAGCTACTCATGTAGTTAAACAAACAACAAAAAAAAACATATCCTATTTTTAACAAGGCACTATTAGAGCACGCAGGCTTCTATTTAATCTTTTAGGTTCATAGTGGTTACAATTCATGTCGTTTAGGTTAATACCATTCACCTGATAACTTTCCATTTATTTAAATATTCAAAACAGCAACACTGCTTTGAAAATTATCGATTTTTAATTTAAGTGTTACAATTCTCCACCATCTAGCTAAAGGAGGTTTGTTTTTGTCCTAATTGTCAAGTGTACATTTTATACCAGAATCTATACTTGTGTCTAACAAGTACTGTGGTGATATTGTACATTTTTCTATACATAAATCTATATTTATGTCTGTAAGACAGAAGGGCACAATTAGGCCATTCAGCCCATTGAATCTGCTCTGCCATTGCATCATGGCTGAGGTCAGGATCAACTTCTGCTTTAATGTTACATGGACTTGGTCTCCACCGTAGTCTGGCAGAGCAGTCCACTGACTTACTACTCTCTGGCTAAAAAAATTCCTCCTTACCTCTGTTCTGGTGGGTTGCCACTCAATTTTGAGGCTGTGCCCTCTAGTTCTGGATACTACCACCATAGGAAACATCCTCTCCATATCCACCCTATCTAATCCTTTTAACATTCGGTAGGCTTCAATGAGATCCACTGCATTCTTCTAAATTCCTATGAGTACAGGCCCAAAGCTGCCAAACGCTCCTCATATGTTAATCCCTTCATTCCTGGAATTATCCTTGTGAACCTCCTCTGGATTCTCTCCAATGACGACATATCCTTTCTGAAAAATGGGGCCCAAAACTGTTGATAATCCTCGAAGAGTGGCCTGACAAGAGTCTTATAAAGACTCATCGTTATCTCCTTGTTTTTATATTCTATTCCATTTGAAATAAGTGCCAATATTCCATTTGCCTTCTTTACCACAAACTCAACCCATAAATTAAATTTCTGGGAATCTTGGACGAGGACTCCTAAGTCCCTCTGCACCTCTGATGTTTGAATCACATCCCCATTTTGATAATAATCTGCACTATTGCTCCTTTTACCAGAATGTATTATCATACATTTCCCAACACTGTATTGCATCTGCCACATTTTTGCCCATTCTTCTAATTTGTCTAAGTCCTGCTGCCATTGCATTGCTTCCTCAGCACTACCCACCCCTCCACTTATCTTTGTATCATCCACAAACTTTCCCACAAAGCCAGCAATTTCATTATCTAAATTATTGACAAACAATGTGAAAAGCAGAGGTCCTAATTCTGATCCCTGAGGAACATCACTAGAACCAGAAAAGGCCCCTTTTATTCCTACTCGCTGTCTTCTGCCTTCCTCTCCATGCCAACATCTGTCCTGTAATGCCGTAGGATTTTACCTTGTTAAGCAGCTTCATGTGTGACACCTTATTAAACACCTTCTGAAAATCCAAATAAATGACATCCACTACTTCTCCTTTATTCACCCTGCTTGTTACTTCCTCTAACAGATTTGTTAGACAAGATTTCCCTTCTTAGAAACCATGCTCACGTTGGCTTATTTTATCATTAGTTCCCAAGTACTCAAAACCTCATCCTTAATAACAGTCTCTTAGATCCTTAATAATACACTTTCTCAACCACTGAGGATAGGCTAACTGGCCTATAATTTTCTTCCTTTTGCCTCCCTCTAATCTTAAAGAATGAAGTGACATTTGCAAATTTCCATTCCTCTGGAATCAGCTAGAATCAAGTGATTCTTGAAAGATCATGACCAATGCATCCATTATCTCTTCATTGGCCATCTCTCAAGGCACTAGGATGTAGTCCATCTGGCCCTGATGTCTTATGCTCCTTAACACCTTTGAAATTTCCTAGCACTTTTTCCCTTTGTAATAGCAATGGCATTCGCGGACCAGTGGCACACTGCTAGTGTCTTCCACAATGAAGATAGATGCACAGAACCCATTAATTCATCTGCCATTTCTTTGTCCCCCATTACTACTTTCCAGCCTCATTTTATAGTGGTTGAATATGAACTCTCAGCTCCCTTTTGTCTTTATATAACTAAGAAAGCTCTAGGTATCCTGCTTTGTATTATTGGCTAGTCTTCCCTCATATTTAATTTTTTTCTCTTCTTATAACTTTATTTTAATTGCATTTTGTTGGATTTTAAAAGCTTCCCCATCATCCAACTTCCCACTCACTTTTGCTACCTTATATGCCCCTTCCTTGGCTTTTATGCAATCCTTAACTTCCTTTGTCAGCCATGGTTGCCTACTCTTGCCATTTGAGAATTTCTTCCTTTGTAGGAAATATTTATCCTACACCTTGTGAACTATTCCCAGAAATTTCAGCCATCTCTGTTCTGCTGTCATCCCCACCAGTAATCTCCTCCAATCCACCTGGGCATGTTCCTCTCTGATGCCTCTGTAATTCCCTGTATTCCTTTGTTTATACAGAATGAGTTATCTCCCTCTCAAATTGCAGTATGAATTCAATCATATTATGATCACTACAAATGCAGCAAATGTCTAGCAAATACAGTGGTGATTTTGTATATTTTATACCAAAATCCATATTTATGTTTAACAAATACAGTGGTGATTGTGTTTTTAGCTGATGCTCTATTTGTCAATTTAAAAAAATACTGACATTTATGCTAAAATTACTGAGCTAAAATTTATACAAGAAAGACTTCACAAAATGAGAATGTTGGAACAGTCCACTGTTTTCATACTAAAGAATACTTAAATCACCACTTGAAATTGTTATGGAAAAATCTGATTTGTAGGAAATAGGGCTAAGTTGTTAAGCATGATGTTTTTAACTTGATTGATTGGAACTGTATTTAAATTAATTGCTCTTTAAATATTAACAGGCATCACAAGCTGGACCAAGCCATGGAATGCAAAACTTACCTTAAAAGTGAAGGTCATAATATTGGCTGCCATTTTAACGAAGACAGTCTCATCGAGTTCACTGATTTCAACATTTGCATAAATGGCTCCTCAGGAGCTCGTTCAGTGAGGCCAGCATATTATGTATTTCAGCTTCAGGATCTTGGTAAGATTCAGTGATGCACTTAAAATGCTTTTCATTTTCTTATCACAGTCATTCAGTCCGTTGAATCTGTGGTGGTCCATAGCATTTTCATTGCCCTGCTAATGTTCTTTGAAGTCAATTCTCCCTACATTTCCAACCTTTCTTCACAGGTTCTACCACTCACTATGGGGACTTTGCAGTGACCAAGTAACCTACCAGCTTGCATATCATTGGGATTTGGGGGGGAAAAGCCTGAGCACCAGGAGGAAACACAAATGTTCACATGGAGAACATCAGAACTTCACATAGATATTTTGTGCCATTATATTCTTCTGTGGGAAGAAAGGTTGAGTGAAAATTTCTGCAGCTAAAGGCTAATCAAGTGTAAATTAGTTATTGAACTTCATTCTTCTGTGGCTTCTCCACAGAAGGCAGGGGAAGGTAGTAGATGAAGTGTTTTCTGCCTGGAGGCTGGTGACCAGTGGAGTTCGACAGGGAGATATTCTGGGATCCCTGCCCTTTGTGATTTTTAAAAATTACTTGGATGGGGAAATGGGAAGGTAAGTAAGTAAGTTTGCAGATGACATAAAGGTTGCTGGTATTGTGGATAGTGTAGAAGGTTATAGTGGAATATAGACAGGATGCAGAGTTGGGTGGAGATGTGAAAGATGGAGCACAATGTGGAAAAGTGCGAAGTGATTCACTTCAGGTCAAACTTGAAGAAGCAGAGTACAAGGATGATAGTCAGATTCTTAGTAGTGTGGAGGAACAGAGGGACCACAGATCCTTCAAAATTTGATAGGGTGGTTAAGATGGTGTATAGTGTGTTGACCTTCATTATTCAGGTATATTGCAGCTCTATAAAACTCTTTTTAGACCACACTTGGTGTCAGTATTCTGTTGAGTTCTGGTTCCCTCATTATAACAGCATGAGGAAGCTTTAGAGAGTTTGTAGAGGAGATTTACTAAGATGCTACCTGGATTATGGAACATGTCTTTTGAGGAAAGTTTGAGCATGCTTGGGTATTTCTCTTTTGCCTGACAGAGAATAAGAGGTGGCTTGATAACTGAGTATAAGATTATGAGAAGCATACATAGAATGGACAGCCAGGGCCTTTTCCCCAAGGTGACATGCTCAATACCAGAGAATATTCATTTAAGGTGAGTGGAGGATATATCAGAGGTAGGTTTTTTACACAGTATGTGGTGGGAGTCTGGCAGACAGGGGTAGTGGTAGAATCTAATATGAAAGGAACATACAGGAACTCTGTAATAGGCACATAGATATAAGAAAAAAAACATGTTGGATCGGACTATGTAGGAGAGAAGGATTGGATTGATTTTGGAAAATATTTATATACAGTAGATCAGTACAACATCATGCACAAAGCGCCTGTATTATACTCTGTTTTATTAAGAAGTATTAAAAATCTTAACTTGCAGTAACTATATCTTTTTGGAACTGTATTCATGAAATACTTCTACACTTTCAGTTAAGCCAGCAGCTCCTTATAAAATCAACATGACTACATCAAAGAATGGTAGCATTTATCTCCAGTGGGAACCCCCAGCTGGCAAAATCAAACCTCACTGCCTGGATTATGAAATTCATTCCTCAGGAAAAGACTCTATCTGGAAGGTAGGTGAACACTTCATGTGGGCAAATGATGTCAAACTCTGTTTTGTTGCTGCTTGCTTTGCCCTAAGTTTATATTCTAAAATGAGGCCTTTTATAATAAAGTCTCACTCAAAAGAGTCATGAATCAAAGAGCAAAATAACCTTTGCCTCAATCTCCTGATTGTCACAATTGAGAGTTGGACGACTCTTCTCTCTTAATTCCTATCAAAAAATATTTCAATCCCAGTGTACCCAAAATTGCAACCAAGGAACAGGTCCATACTAGTCCTAATACATCTCAGTAGCCTCCTTTCCCCTTATCATCTTCTGATTATATATTTTTATTTCTTGCCCTCTCAATTGATCGGATCTTGGAAGCTATGTATTATTTCTAATAAAAATTATTGCCAACGCAATTTGACATTATGTGTGATGTGAAGCTTTCTGATTTGATATCATTGCTGCTCTCGGTTTCTACAAATCTACTGAACCATTTCTCAAGCTGCAACTGTATTAAGGTAAAATTTCAATTGCTATTGTTTGCTTTAATTGTCTACTACACTGGTTCATCCCTGTTAACATTGTTCTTTTAGGACTATCTCTCTGCTTTAGAGCATAGAACATGCTCTTTGAGCATGCAGCTGGTTCCTTGGTCCATGATGTTTTGCCAACTTTTTAACCTATTTAAAGATCAGCCTAACCTTTCCCTCAATTTTTCTATCATCAATGTACCTAAACTTTAGTGTCTTAAATTCCCCTAATGTATCTGCCACTACCACCACCCCTGGCAGAGTGGTTCATGTACCCACTACTGACTACTGTGTGAATATACTGCCTCTGACATATATACTTTCCTCCAATCATCTTAAAACTATGTCCCTTTGTACCCTTGTATTAGCCATAATACAATCCTTGATATTTGACCCTTGTTTTGTATTATTGATGCTATGATACCAAATGCTCCTAATTTATTGAGATGAAAATGAGTCTAAGCTCCCATTTCTTGCTTTGCCACATTCCAAAAGTTCTTGTCAATGTTAGATATGGCTGGTTTAAGTATAATTCCTTCAGGGTTAAGCTGCTTGATTGTTGAGGCAAAATAATGAAAAATGGTCACCTCACTGAGTTTCTGCAGGGTAGACAGAACACTAATTATAAAGCAGTCAAATGAGAAAATCTGTAAGAAAAATAAATATGATGTTCCAAAATTGTACCAGTTGTTGAGTATTATCTGTAAGAGCTCTTCTGAAGAATAGCTTCATCACTAGCAGGATCTCATTGAATCTGATATTGTCTTGTATAGTTATTTTTCTCATATTCATTATATTTCCATAATGAGGCCATTGGGCCCTTTGAGTCTCTGATATCTCTCAGTATTCCTATCAGTCTCATTTCTACTGATGATAAGTGGCTTTCAATTTATTTCCTTAGTGTGATTTTGTTTTTAATTTTTATTATGTTTCCCATTGTATACAGTCGGCCCTCCTTATCCGTGGGGGATTGGTTCCGAGACCCCCCGCAGATACCAAAAATTGCGGATCCTCAAGTCCCTTATTTAACCTGAATCAGTGTGGTGGTCTTTAAGACCCAGCTGAACCCCGGACTTTATTTAACATATTCAGAGCGATGGGCATTAGGACCTGGCATAGCTCTGAATCCGCAGTGTTTCTGTTCACGAAAATAATCACGATTGAGATTGAAAATAAGGTGGAAGTAATAAAGCAATCAGAAAGAGGTGAAACGCCACCGGTCATTGGAAAAGCGTTAGGCTACAGTCGGTCAACGATCGGAACAATTTTAATGGAGCATGTGAAAGGCCCTGCCCCGATGAAAGCTACAATTATTACTAAGCAACGTAGTGGTTTAATTATTGGGTTTTGGGTTTTTGATCCTCACATCAACCCGGCATGTGGAGAGCGCACTAGGGAGTGATCTGTCACTGGATCGAACTTGGGAACTTCCCCAGCCCGGGGCTGAAACATATGTTCTTAAGTGTTTTATATGCATAGAAAGATAAAATATATATTTTATACAAATGCAAGCTTTCGACTAACTGACGCTAAATAATACCAGATGTACCTGTTCCGACTTACTTAATAAGAGAACTTCCGATTTTTTTCAATCCTGATCCACGATAACCAACGCACATCCTCCTGTATACTTTAAATCATCTCTAGATTACTTATAACAGCTAACACAATGTAAATGCTATGTAAAATAGTTGTTATACTATTTTGTTGTTATACTGCATTGTTCACTCATCTCTGCACAAAGTGGGTCTCAATTTTACCCCAGTTGTAAGAATTTAAATTATTTTCACTATTTTGTTTCCAGTCTGAAAAAAAGCTTGAGGAATCTACCTATACGTTCCTGCACGTGAATGTTAAACCAAAGTTCTGTGTCCGTTTAAGAGCCACTGTCAACAAATTCTGTGCTGAAAATAGCTTTTGGAGTGACTGGAGCCCTACCCAATGCTTGCAAGGTACTGTATGCCTGTGACTGACAGCGGAAAATAGATCTGAACTTGGTGTGACAAACTATGATAAGCCTGTCACAAAGCCAATACAAAAATGAATGCAGCTCTTTGTAACTTTCTTTATATTTTTAAATACTTTACTCTAATATGTAATGAACATTTAATATACACAACACATCATTATGTTTAATTTAATATTACTTCTGTAATATATTCTGATGTTAGGCAAAATTATCTCAAATATTGAAATCCTCAGGATAAAGTCTTAGATGTTAGTTCTGCCGGGTATCTCGTTTACGTGAAGTTGGACAACTGCCTTGCCAGACAGCTGCATAGTGTCAGCAATAACTATCTGGAAATTCCATTTACCAGCCGTTATAATTCTTCTCTTCTTTCCCACACCCACATGCCTGTCGTCAACCTTCTCCACGGTCAGGTGAGGTTATATGCAAACTGGAGGAACTGCACATCCTGATCTCCGTAATTTATTCTACACTCATCCCAGCCTTAACACCCATCAACTATACCTTCTTCACTGGTTCCCCTCCCCCACTGTTCCCTCCTCCCCTCCCAAACACCCTCACTTGATTCCACGTACCACATTCTTGTCCTACCAGATTCCATCAACTTTAGCCTTGCGAGCCTTCCATTTATCATATCTTAGTTTGAGTCTCTACTTTCTTCCTTCATTTGTCTATTGACTGGATCCATTTATCCCATGTTAACTTTTGTGTCACCCAGTCTCCTTAGCCTTTTATATTGGCTATCTCACCTCTGTTTCAGTCCAGATGAAGCGACTCAACTGAAAAGATTGACTGTCCATTTTCCTTCAAGGATGCTATCTGATTGATTAGTTTTCCCCAGCAGATTATTTTTAACTGAGTCTTTGCTGTGACCAGTTGAATGACTGTTACAACCACTAGGACACAAATGCATTCTACTGACACTCCATGGATTAGACAGAAGGAGGGACAGGAGTTTCAGGGCAAAGTTTCATTAACATGAAACCATAACTCTTGTTTCTCTCATCATTGATTCAGCCAGACATGCTGATTAATTTCAGCAAGTTTATGTTTTTTTATTTCAGATTTCCAGCATCTGCATTTTATTCTGAAGTCGCTTCCCTTTCTTCCATGGCCTTCTTCCCTCTCCTATCAGATTCTCTCTTCTCCAGCCTTCTATCATATTCACCAATCAACTTCCCAGCTCCTTACCTTACCCGGTTTCACCTATCTCCAACCACCTTGAATTTCTTCCTCCCCTCCCACCACCTGCTTACCAAGCATCTGCATTTTATTCTGAAGTTTGAAATAGTGTGCTGGTTAAGCCACTTGCTTCTCCAGGCAGTGCTTGGCTACTAACTGGAGCATACGGCCGTGGATTTTGAGTGTGCATTGACTGTGTGTAATATTGCCGTGGATATTGACTGCACATTGACTGTGTGTAATACAGTGTTTGATTTGGAGAGCGCATCGATTGTGGGGAAAATGGTGTTAGATTTGGAGTGCGCATTGACTCTGGGTAATACGGCCGTGGATTTTGAGTGTGCATTGACTGTGTGTAATATTGCCGTGGATATTGACTGCACATTGACTGTGTGTAATACAGTGTTTGATTTGGAGAGCGCATCGATTGTGGGAAATATGGTGATAGATTTGGAGTGGGCATTGACTGTGGGCAACATGGCCATGGATTTTGAGTGCGCATTGACTGTGGGTAATACAGCCGTGGATTTTGAGTGCGCGTTGACTGTGGGTAGTACGGTGTTAGATTTGGAGTACGCATTGACTGTGGGTAATACGGCCGTGGATTTTGAGTGCGCATTGACTCTGGGTAGTACGGTGTTTGATTTGGAGTGCGCATTCACTGTGGGTAATACAGTCTTAGATTTGGAGTGCGCATTGACTGCGAATAATACGGCCATGGTTTTGGAGTGCGCATAGACTGTGGGTAATACGGCCGTGGATATTGACTGTGCATTGACTGTGGGTAATACAGTGTTAGATTTGGAGTGCGCATTGACTGTTGGTAATACGGCGTTAGATTTGGAGTGCACATTGTCTGTGGTAATACGGTGTTAGATTTGGAGTGCGCATTGACTGTGGGTTATACTACCGTGGATTTTGAGTGCGCGTTGACTGTGGGTAATATGGTGTTAGATTTGGAGTGAGCATTGACAGTGTGAAATACGGCGTTACATTTGGAGTGCGCATTGACTGTGTGTAATACAGCCGTGGATTTTTAGTGCCCGTTGACTGTGGGTAATACGACGTTAGATTTGGAGTGTGCATTGACTGTGGGTAATACAGTTGTAGATTTGGAGTGCGCATTGACTGCGGGTAATACGGCCAGGGCTTTGGAGTGCACATTGACTGTGGGTAATACGGCCGTGGATATAGACGGTGCATTGCCTGTGGGTAATACGGTGTTAGATTTGCAGTGCATCGACTGGGGGTAATATGGTGTTAGATTTGGAGTGCGCATTGACTGTGGGTAATACGGCCGTGGGTATTGACTGCGCATTGCCTGTGGGTAATACGGTGTTAGATTTGCAGTGCGCATCGACTGGGGGTAATATGGTGTTAGATTTGGAGTGCACATTGACTGTGGGTAATACGGCCGTGGATTTTGTGTGCGCATTGACTGTGGGTAAGACGGCAGTGGATATTGACTGCGCATTGACTGTGGGTAATACAGTTTTAAATTTGGAGTGCGCATCGATTGTGGGGAAAATGGTGTTAGATTTGGAGTGCTCATTGACTGTGGGTAATATGGCCGTGGATTTTGAGTGCGCATTGACTGTTTGTAATATGGCCATGGATTTTGAGTGCGCATTTACTGTGGGTAATACGGCCGTGGATATTGACTGTGGGTAGCACAGTGTTAGATTTAGAGTGCACATCGATTGTGGGGAATATGGTGTTAGATTTGGAGTGCGCATCGACTGTGGTAATGCGGCCGTGGATTTTGAGTGGGCATTGTCTGTGGGTAATACGGCCGTGGATATTGACTGTGCATTGACTGTGGGTAATACAGTGTTAGATTTGGAGTGCGCATCGACGGTGGGTAATATGGTGTCAGATTTGGAGTACGCATTAACTGTGGGTAATACGGCAGTGGATATTGACTGCGCATTCACTATGGGTAATACGGCCATGGATATTGACTGTGCATTGACTGTGGGTAATACAGTGTTAGATTTGGAGTGCGCATCGATGGTGGGTAATATGGTGTCAGATTTGGAGTACGCATTAACTGTGGGTAATACGGCAGTGGATATTGACTGCGCATTCACTATGGGTAATACGGCCATGGATTTTGAGTGGGCATTGTCTGTGGGTAATACGGCCGTGAATTTTGACTGCTCGTTGAATGTGGGTAATACGGCGTTAGATTTGGAGTGCGCATTGACTGCGAGTAATAAGGCCATGGTTTTGGAGTGCGCATTGACTGTGGGTAATACAGCTGTGGATAATGACTGTGCATTGACTGTGGGTAATACAGTGTTAGATTTGGAGTGCGCATCGACTGTGGGTAATATGGTGTCAGATTTGGAGTGCGCATTGACTGTGGGCAATACAGCCGTGGATTTGGAGTGCGCATTGACTGTGGGTAATACGGCCATGGATTTGGAGAGTGCATTGACTGTGGGTAATACAGTCTTAGATTTTGAGTGCGCATTGACTGTGGGTAATACGGCCGTGGATTTTGAGTGCACATTGACTGTGTGTAATGCTGCCGTGGATAATGACTGTGCATTGACTGTGGGTAATACAGTGTTAGATTTGGAGTGCGCATCGACTGTGGGTAATATGGTGTCAGATTTGGAGTGCGCATTGACTGTGGGCAATACAGCCGTGGATTTGGAGTGCGCATTGACTGTGGGTAATACGGCCATGGATTTGGAGAGTGCATTGACTGTGGGTAATACAGTCTTAGATTTTGAGTGCGCATTGACTGTGGGTAATACGGCCGTGGATTTTGAGTGCACATTGACTGTGTGTAATGCTGCCGTGGATATTGACTGCACATTGACTGTGGGTAATACAGTGTTTGATTTGGAGAGCACATCGATTGTGGGGAAAATGGTGTTAGATTTGGAGTGCGCATTGACTCTCGGTAATACGGCTGTGGATTTTGAGTGGGCATTGACTGTGGGTAATATGGTGATAGATTTGGTGTGGGCATTGACTGTGGGCAATATGGCCATGGATTTTCAGTGCGCATTGACTGTGGGTAATACAGCCGTGGATTTTGAGTGCGCGTTGACTGTGGGTAGTACGGCGTAAGATTTGGAGTACGCATTGACTGTGGGTAATACGGCCGTGGATTTTGAGTGCTCGTTGACTGTGGGTAATACAGTCTTAGATTTGGAGTGCGCATTGACTGCGAGTAATACGGCCATGGTTTTGGAGTGCGCATTGACTGTGGGTAATACGGCCGTGGATATTGACTGTGCATTGACTGTGGGTAATAGAGTGTTAGATTTTGGAGTGCGCATTGACTGTTGGTAATACGGCGTTAGATTTGGAGTGCACATTGTCTGTGGTAATACGGTGTTAGATTCGGAGTGCGCAACGACTGTGGGTAATACGGCCGTGGTTTTGGAGTGCGGATTGACTGTGGGCAATACGGCGTTACATTTGGAGTGCACATTGACTGTGGGTTATACTGCCGTGGATTTTGAGTGCGCGTTGACTGTGGGTAATATGGTGTCAGATTTGGAGTACGCATTGACTGTGGGTAATACGGCCGTGGATTTGGTGTGCGCATTGACTGTGGGTAATACGGCCATGGATTTGGAGAGTGCATTGACTGTGGGTAATACAGTCTTAGATTTTGAGTGCGCATTGACTGTGGGTAATACGGCCGTGGATTTTGAGTGCACATTGACTGTGTGTAATGCTGCCGTGGATATTGACTGCACATTGACTGTGGGTAATACAGTGTTTGATTTGGAGAGCACATCGATTGTGGGGAAAATGGTGTTAGATTTGGAGTGCGCATTGACTCTCGGTAATACGGCTGTGGATTTTGAGTGGGCATTGACTGTGGGTAATATGGTGATAGATTTGGTGTGGGCATTGACTGTGGGCAATATGGCCATGGATTTTCAGTGCGCATTGACTGTGGGTAATACAGCCGTGGATTTTGAGTGCGCGTTGACTGTGGGTAGTACGGCGTAAGATTTGGAGTACGCATTGACTGTGGGTAATACGGCCGTGGATTTTGAGTGCTCGTTGACTGTGGGTAATACAGTCTTAGATTTGGAGTGCGCATTGACTGCGAGTAATACGGCCATGGTTTTGGAGTGCGCATTGACTGTGGGTAATACGGCCGTGGATATTGACTGTGCATTGACTGTGGGTAATAGAGTGTTAGATTTTGGAGTGCGCATTGACTGTTGGTAATACGGCGTTAGATTTGGAGTGCACATTGTCTGTGGTAATACGGCGTTACATTTGGAGTGCACATTGACTGTGGGTTATACTGCCGTGGATTTTGAGTGCGCGTTGACTGTGGGTAATATGGTGTCAGATTTGGAGTACGCATTGACTGTGGGTAATACGGCCGTGGATTTGGTGTGCGCATTGACTGTGGGTAATACGGCCATGGATTTGGAGAGTGGGTAATATGGTGATAGATTTGGTGTGGGCATTGACTGTGGGCAATATGGCCATGGATTTTCAGTGCGCATTGACTGTGGGAAATACAGCCGTGGATTTTGAGTGCGCGTTGACTGTGGGTAGTACGGCGTTAGATTTGGAGTACGCATTTACTGTGGGTAATACGGCCATGGATTTTGAGTGCGCATTCACTGTGGGTAATACAGTGTTAGATTTGTAGTGCGCATCGATTATGGGGAAAATGGTGTTAGATTTGGAGTGTGCATTGACTGTGGGTAGTACAGCCATGGATTTGGAGTGCGCATTGACTGTGGGTAATACGGCCATGGATTTGGAGAGTGCATTGACTGTGGGTAATACAGTCTTAGATTTTGAGTGCGCATTGACTGTGGGTAATACGGCCGTGAATTTTGAGTGCGCATTGACTGTGTGTAATACTGCTGTGGAAATTGACTGCACATTGACTGTGGGTAATACAGTGTTTGATTTGGAGAGCGCATCGATTGTGGGGAAAATGGTGTTAGATTTGGAGTGCGCATTGACTCTGGGTAAAACGGCTGTGGATTTTGAGTGCTCGTTGACTGTGGGTAATACGGCGTTAGATTTGGAGTGCGCATTGACTGCGAGTAATACGGCCATGGTTTTGGAGTGCGCATTGACTGTGGGTAATACGGCCGTGGATATTGACTGTGCATTGACTGTGGGTAATAGAGTGTTAGATTTTGAGTGCGCATTGACTGTTGGTAATACGGCGTTAGATTTGGAGTGCACATTGTCTGTGGTAATACGGTGTTAGATTCGGAGTGCGCAACGACTGTGGGTAATACGGCCGTGGTTTTGGAGTGCGGATTGACTGTGGGCAATACGGCGTTACATTTGGAGTGCACATTGACTGTGGGTTATACTGCCGTGCATTTTGAGTGCGCGTTGACTGTGGGTAATATGGTGTTAGATTTGGAGTGAGCATTGACTGTGTGAAATACAGCGTTACATTTGGAGTGCGCATTGACTGTGGGTTATACTGCCGTGGATTTTGAGTGCGCGTTGACTGTGGGTAATATGGTGTTAGATTTGGAGTGAGCATTGACTGTGTGAAATACGGCGTTACATTTGGAGTGCGCATTGACCATGGGTTATACTGCCGTGGATTTTGAGTGCGCGTTGACTGTGGGTAATATGGTGTTAGATTTGGAGTGAGCATTGACTGTGTGAAATACGGCGTTACATTTGGAGTGCGCATTGACTGTGGGTAATACAGCCGTGGATTTTTAGTGCCCGTTGACTGTGGGTAATACGACGTTAGATTTGGAGTGTGCATTGACTGTGGGTAATACAGTTTTAGATTTGGAGTGCGCATTGACTGCGGGTAATACGGCCAGGGCTTTGGAGTGCACATTGACTGTGGGTAATACGGCCGTGGATATTGACGGTGCATTGCCTGTGGGTAATACGGTGTTAGATTTGCAGTGCATCGACTGGGGGTAATATGGTGTTAGATTTGGAGTGCGCATTGACTGTGGGTAATACGGCCTTGGGTATTGACTGCACATTGACTGTGGGTAATACAGTGTTAGATTTGTAGTGCACATCGATTATGGGGAAAATGGTGTTAGATTTGGAGTGTGCATTGACAGTGGGTAGTACGGTGTTAGATTTGGAGTGCACAATGACTGTGGGTAATACAGCCGTGGTTTTGGAGTGCGCATTGACTGTGGGCAATACAGCGTTACATTTGGAGTGCACATTGTCTGTGGGTAAAACGGTGTTAGATTTGGAGTGTGCATCGATTGTGGGTAATCCGGCCGTGGATTTTGAGTGCGCATTGACTGTGGGTAATACGGTGTTAGATTTGGACTGCGCATTGTCTGTGGGTAATACAGTGATAGATTTGGAGTTCGCATTGTCTGTGGGTAATACGGCCCTGGATTTTGAGTGCTCATTGACTGTGGGCAATATGGTGATAGATTTGGAGTGGGAATTGACTGTGGGCAATACGGCCGTGGATTTTGAGTGGGCATTGACTGTGTGTAATATGGTGATAGATTTGGAGTGGGTATTGACTGCGGGCAAAATGGCCGTGGATTTTTAGTGCACATTGACTGCGGGTAATACGGCCATGGATTTGGAGTGCGCATTGACTGTGGTTAATACGGCCGTGGATATTGACTGTGCATTGCCTGTGGGTAATACGGTGTTAGATTTGCAGTGCGCATCGACTGGGGGTAATATGGTGTTAGATTTGGAGTGCCCATTGACTGTGGGTAATACGGCCGTGGATTTTGTGTGCGCATTGACTGTGGGAAAGACGGCAGTGGATATTGACTGCACATTGCCTGTGGGTAATACAGTTTTAAATTTGGAGTGCGCATCGATTGTGGGGAAAATGGTGTTAGATTTGGAGTGCTCATTGACTGTGGGTAATATGGCCGTGGATTTTGAGTGCGCATTGACTGTTGGTAATACGGCCATGGATTTTGAGTGCGCATTTACTGTGGGTAATACGGCCGTGGATTTGGAGTGCGCATTGACTGTGGGTAATACGGCCATGGATTTGGAGAGTGGGTAATATGGTGATAGATTTGGTGTGGGCATTGACTGTGGGCAATATGGCCATGGATTTTCAGTGCGCATTGACTGTGGGAAATACAGCCGTGGATTTTGAGTGCGCGTTGACTGTGGGTAGTACGGCGTTAGATTTGGAGTACGCATTTACTGTGGGTAATACGGCCATGGATTTTGAGTGCGCATTCACTGTGGGTAATACAGTCTTAGATTTGGAGTGCGCATTGACTGCGAGTAATACGCACATGGTTTTGGAGTGCGCATTGACTGTGGGTAATACGGCCGTGGATATTGACTGCGCATTGACTGTGGGTAATACAGTGTTAGATTTGTAGTGCGCATCGATTATGGGGAAAATGGTGTTAGATTTGGAATGTGCATTGACTGTGGGTAGTACAGCCATGGATTTGGAGTGCGCATTGACTGTGGGTAATACGGCCATGGATTTGGAGAGTGCATTGACTGTGGGTAATACAGTCTTAGATTTTGAGTGCGCATTGACTGTGGGTAATACGGCCGTGAATTTTGAGTGCGCATTGACTGTGTGTAATACTGCTGTGGATATTGACTGCACATTGACTGTGGGTAATACAGTGTTTGATTTGGAGAGCGCATCGATTGTGGGGAAAATGGTGTTAGATTTGGAGTGCGCATTGACTCTGGGTAAAACGGCTGTGGATTTTGAGTGCTCGTTGACTGTGGGTAATACGGCGTTAGATTTGGAGTGCGCATTGACTGCGAGTAATACGGCCATGGTTTTGGAGTGCGCATTGACTGTGGGTAATACGGCCGTGGATATTGACTGTGCATTGACTGTGGGTAATAGAGTGTTAGATTTTGAGTGCGCATTGACTGTTGGTAATACGGCGTTAGATTTGGAGTGCACATTGTCTGTGGTAATACGGTGTTAGATTCGGAGTGCGCAACGACTGTGGGTAATACGGCCGTGGTTTTGGAGTGCGGATTGACTGTGGGCAATACGGCGTTACATTTGGAGTGCACATTGACTGTGGGTTATACTGCCGTGCATTTTGAGTGCGCGTTGACTGTGGGTAATATGGTGTTAGATTTGGAGTGAGCATTGACTGTGTGAAATACAGCGTTACATTTGGAGTGCGCATTGACTGTGGGTTATACTGCCGTGGATTTTGAGTGCGCGTTGACTGTGGGTAATATGGTGTTAGATTTGGAGTGAGCATTGACTGTGTGAAATACGGCGTTACATTTGGAGTGCGCATTGACCATGGGTTATACTGCCGTGGATTTTGAGTGCGCGTTGACTGTGGGTAATATGGTGTTAGATTTGGAGTGAGCATTGACTGTGTGAAATACGGCGTTACATTTGGAGTGCGCATTGACTGTGGGTAATACAGCCGTGGATTTTTAGTGCCCGTTGACTGTGGGTAATACGACGTTAGATTTGGAGTGTGCATTGACTGTGGGTAATACAGTTTTAGATTTGGAGTGCGCATTGACTGCGGGTAATACGGCCAGGGCTTTGGAGTGCACATTGACTGTGGGTAATACGGCCGTGGATATTGACGGTGCATTGCCTGTGGGTAATACGGTGTTAGATTTGCAGTGCATCGACTGGGGGTAATATGGTGTTAGATTTGGAGTGCGCATTGACTGTGGGTAATACGGCCTTGGGTATTGACTGCACATTGACTGTGGGTAATACAGTGTTAGATTTGTAGTGCACATCGATTATGGGGAAAATGGTGTTAGATTTGGAGTGTGCATTGACAGTGGGTAGTACGGTGTTAGATTTGGAGTGCACAATGACTGTGGGTAATACAGCCGTGGTTTTGGAGTGCGCATTGACTGTGGGCAATACAGCGTTACATTTGGAGTGCACATTGTCTGTGGGTAAAACGGTGTTAGATTTGGAGTGTGCATCGATTGTGGGTAATACGGCCGTGGATTTTGAGTGCGCATTTACTATGGGTAATACAGCCGTGGATATTGACTGAGCATTGACTGTGGGTAACACAGTGTTAGATTTGGAGTTCACATCGTTTGTGGGGAATATGGTGTTAGATTTGGAGTGCGCATTGACTGTGGTAATCCGGCCGTGGATTTTGAGTGCGCATTGACTGTGGGTAATACGGTGTTAGATTTGGACTGCGCATTGTCTGTGGGTAATACAGTGATAGATTTGGAGTTCGCATTGTCTGTGGGTAATACGGCCCTGGATTTTGAGTGCTCATTGACTGTGGGCAATATGGTGATAGATATGGAGTGGGAATTGACTGTGGGCAATACGGCCGTGGATTTTGAGTGGGCATTGACTGTGTGTAATATGGTGATAGATTTGGAGTGGGTATTGACTGCGGGCAAAATGGCCGTGGATTTTTAGTGCACATTGACTGCGGGTAATACGGCCATGGATTAGGAGTGCGCATTGACTGTGGTTAATACGGCCGTGGATATTGACTGTGCATTGCCTGTGGGTAATACGGTGTTAGATTTGCAGTGCGCATCGACTGGGGGTAATATGGTGTTAGATTTGGAGTGCACATTGACTGTGGGTAATACGGCCGTGGATTTTGTGTGCGCATTGACTGTGGGTAAGACGGCAGTGGATATTGACTGCGCATTGCCTGTGGGTAATACAGTTTTAAATTTGGAGTGCGCATCGATTGTGGGGAAAATGGTGTTAGATTTGGAGTGCGCATTGACTGTGGGAAATACAGCCGTGGATTTTGAGTGCGCGTTGACTGTGGGTAGTACGGCATTAGATTTGGAGTACGCATTTACTGTGGGTAATACGGCCATGGATTTTGAGTGCGCATTCACTGTGGGTAATACAGTCTTAGATTTGGAGTGCGCATTGACTGCGAGTAATACGCACATGGTTTTGGAGTGCGCATTGACTGTGGGTAATACGGCCGTGGATATTGACTGCGCATTGACTGTGGGTAATACAGTGTTAGATTTGTAGTGCGCATCGATTATGGGGAAAATGGTGTTAGATTTGGAATGTGCATTGACTGTGGGTAGTACAGCCATGGATTTGGAGTGCGCATTGACTGTGGGTAATACGGCCATGGATTTGGAGAGTGCATTGACTGTGGGTAATACAGTCTTAGATTTTGAGTGCGCATTGACTGTGGGTAATACGGCCGTGAATTTTGAGTGCGCATTGACTGTGTGTAATACTGCTGTGGATATTGACTGCACATTGACTGTGGGTAATACAGTGTTTGATTTGGAGAGCGCATCGATTGTGGGGAAAATGGTGTTAGATTTGGAGTGCGCATTGACTCTGGGTAAAACGGCTGTGGATTTTGAGTGCTCGTTGACTGTGGGTAATACGGCGTTAGATTTGGAGTGCGCATTGACTGCGAGTAATACGGCCATGGTTTTGGAGTGCGCATTGACTGTGGGTAATACGGCCGTGGATATTGACTGTGCATTGACTGTGGGTAATAGAGTGTTAGATTTTGAGTGCGCATTGACTGTTGGTAATACGGCGTTAGATTTGGAGTGCACATTGTCTGTGGTAATACGGTGTTAGATTCGGAGTGCGCAACGACTGTGGGTAATACGGCCGTGGTTTTGGAGTGCGGATTGACTGTGGGCAATACGGCGTTACATTTGGAGTGCACATTGACTGTGGGTTATACTGCCGTGCATTTTGAGTGCGCGTTGACTGTGGGTAATATGGTGTTAGATTTGGAGTGAGCATTGACTGTGTGAAATACAGCGTTACATTTGGAGTGCGCATTGACTGTGGGTTATACTGCCGTGGATTTTGAGTGCGCGTTGACTGTGGGTAATATGGTGTTAGATTTGGAGTGAGCATTGACTGTGTGAAATACGGCGTTACATTTGGAGTGCGCATTGACCATGGGTTATACTGCCGTGGATTTTGAGTGCGCGTTGACTGTGGGTAATATGGTGTTAGATTTGGAGTGAGCATTGACTGTGTGAAATACGGCGTTACATTTGGAGTGCGCATTGACTGTGGGTAATACAGCCGTGGATTTTTAGTGCCCGTTGACTGTGGGTAATACGACGTTAGATTTGGAGTGTGCATTGACTGTGGGTAATACAGTTTTAGATTTGGAGTGCGCATTGACTGCGGGTAATACGGCCAGGGCTTTGGAGTGCACATTGACTGTGGGTAATACGGCCGTGGATATTGACGGTGCATTGCCTGTGGGTAATACGGTGTTAGATTTGCAGTGCATCGACTGGGGGTAATATGGTGTTAGATTTGGAGTGCGCATTGACTGTGGGTAATACGGCCTTGGGTATTGACTGCACATTGACTGTGGGTAATACAGTGTTAGATTTGTAGTGCACATCGATTATGGGGAAAATGGTGTTAGATTTGGAGTGTGCATTGACAGTGGGTAGTACGGTGTTAGATTTGGAGTGCACAATGACTGTGGGTAATACAGCCGTGGTTTTGGAGTGCGCATTGACTGTGGGCAATACAGCGTTACATTTGGAGTGCACATTGTCTGTGGGTAAAACGGTGTTAGATTTGGAGTGTGCATCGATTGTGGGTAATACGGCCGTGGATTTTGAGTGCGCATTTACTATGGGTAATACAGCCGTGGATATTGACTGAGCATTGACTGTGGGTAACACAGTGTTAGATTTGGAGTTCACATCGTTTGTGGGGAATATGGTGTTAGATTTGGAGTGCGCATTGACTGTGGTAATCCGGCCGTGGATTTTGAGTGCGCATTGACTGTGGGTAATACGGTGTTAGATTTGGACTGCGCATTGTCTGTGGGTAATACAGTGATAGATTTGGAGTTCGCATTGTCTGTGGGTAATACGGCCCTGGATTTTGAGTGCTAATTGACTGTGGGCAATATGGTGATAGATATGGAGTGGGAATTGACTGTGGGCAATACGGCCGTGGATTTTGAGTGGGCATTGACTGTGTGTAATATGGTGATAGATTTGGAGTGGGTATTGACTGCGGGCAAAATGGCCGTGGATTTTTAGTGCACATTGACTGCGGGTAATACGGCCATGGATTAGGAGTGCGCATTGACTGTGGTTAATACGGCCGTGGATATTGACTGTGCATTGCCTGTGGGTAATACGGTGTTAGATTTGCAGTGCGCATCGACTGGGGGTAATATGGTGTTAGATTTGGAGTGCACATTGACTGTGGGTAATACGGCCGTGGATTTTGTGTGCGCATTGACTGTGGGTAAGACGGCAGTGGATATTGACTGCGCATTGCCTGTGGGTAATACAGTTTTAAATTTGGAGTGCGCATCGATTGTGGGGAAAATGGTGTTAGATTTGGAGTGCTCATTGACTGTGGGTAATATGGCCGTGGATTTTGAGTGCGCATTGACTGTTGGTAATACGGCCATGGATTTTGAGTGCGCATTTACTGTGGGTAATACGGCCGTGGATATTGACTGTGGGTAGCACAGTGTTAGATTTAGAGTGCACATCGATTGTGGGGAATATGGTGTTAGATTTGTAGTGCGCATCGACTGTGGTAATGCGGCCATGGATTCTGAGTGGGCATTGACTGTGGGTACTACGGTGTTAGATTTGGAGTGCGCATCGACTGTGGGTAATATGGTGTCAGATTTGGAGTACGCATTGACTGTGGGTAATACGGCAGTGGATATTGACAGCGCATTCACTGTGGGTAATACAGTCTTAGATTATGAGTGCGTATTGACTGTGGGTAATACGGCCGTGGATATTGTCTGTGCATTGACTGTGGGTAATACAGTGTTAGATTTGGAGTGCGCATCGACTGTGGGTAATACGGTGTCCGATTTGGAGTACGCATTGACTGTGGGTAATACGGCCGTGAATTTTGAGTGCTGGTTGACTGTGGGTAATACGGCGTTAGATTTGGAGTGCGCATTGACTGCGAGTAATACGGCCATGGTTTTGGAGTGCGCATTGACTGTCGGTAATACAGCTGTAGATAATGACTGTGCATTGACTGTGGGTAATACAGTGTTAGATTTGGAGTGCGCGTCGACTGTGGGTAATATGGTGTTAGATTTGGAGTGCGCATTGACTGTGCGTAATACGGTGTTAGAGTTGGAGTGCGCATCGACTGTGGGTAATATGGTGTCAGATTTGGGGTATGCATTGACTGTGGGTAATACGGCCGTGGATTTGGAGTGCGCATTGACTGTGGGTAATATGGCCATGGATTTGGAGAGTGCATTGACTGTGGGTAATACAGTCTTAGATTTGGAGTGCGCATTGACTGTTGGTAATACGGCGTTAGATTTGGAGTGCACATTGTCTGTGGTAATACGGTGTTAGATTCGGAGTGCGCAACGACTGTGGGTAATACGGCCGTCGTTTTGGTGTGCGGATTGACTGTGGGCAATACGGCGTTACATTTGGAGTGCACATTGACTGTGGGTTATACTGCCGTGCATTTTGAGTGCGCGTTGACTGTGGGTAATATGGTGTTAGATTTGGAGTGAGCATTGACTGTGTGAAATACAGCATTACATTTGGAGTGCGCATTGACTGTGGGTTATACTGCCGTGGATTTTGAGTGCGCGTTGACTGTGGGTAATATGGTGTTTGATTTGGAGTGAGCATTGACTGTGTGAAATACGGCGTTACATTTGGAGTGCGCATTGACTGCGAGTAATACGGCCATGGTTTTGGAGTGCGCATTGACTGTCGGTAATACAGCTGTGGATAATGACTGTGCATTGACTGTGGGTAATACAGTGTTAGATTTGGAGTGCGCATCGACTGTGGGTAATATGGTGTTAGATTTGGAGTGCGCATTGACTGTGCGTAATACGGTGTTAGAGTTGGAGTGCGCATCGACTGTGGGTAATATGGTGTCAGATTTGGAGTATGCATTGACTGTGGGTAATACCGCCGTGGATTTGGAGTGCGCATTGACTGTGGGTAATATGGCCATGGATTTGGAGAGTGCATTGACTGTGGGTAATACAGTCTTAGATTTTGAGTGCGCATTGACTGTGGGTAATACGGCCGTGGATTTTGAGTGCACATTGACTGTGTGTAATGCTGCCGTGGATATTGACTGCACATTGACTGTGGGTAATACAGTGTTTGATTTGGAGAGCACATCGATTGTGGGGAAAATGGTGTTAGATTTGGAGTGCGCATTGACTCTCGGTAATACGGCTGTGGATTTTGAGTGGGCATTGACTGTGGGTAATATGGTGATAGATTTGGTGTGGGCATTGACTGTGGGCAATATGGCCATGGATTTTCAGTGCGCATTGACTGTGGGTAATACAGCCGTGGATTTTGAGTGCGCGTTGACTGTGGGTAGTACGGCGTAAGATTTGGAGTACGCATTGACTGTGGGTAATACGGCCGTGGATTTTGAGTGCTCGTTGACTGTGGGTAATACAGTCTTAGATTTGGAGTGCGCATTGACTGCGAGTAATACGGCCATGGTTTTGGAGTGCGCATTGACTGTGGGTAATACGGCCGTGGATATTGACTGTGCATTGACTGTGGGTAATAGAGTGTTAGATTTGGAGTGCGCATTGACTGTTGGTAATACGGCGTTAGATTTGGAGTGCACATTGTCTGTGGTAATACGGTGTTAGATTCGGAGTGCGCAACGACTGTGGGTAATACGGCCGTGGTTTTGGTGTGCGGATTGACTGTGGGCAATACGGCGTTACATTTGGAGTGCACATTGACTGTGGGTTATACTGCCGTGCATTTTGAGTGCGCGTTGACTGTGGGTAATATGGTGTTAGATTTGGAGTGAGCATTGACTGTGTGAAATACAGCGTTACATTTGGAGTGCGCATTGACTGTGGGTTATACTGCCGTGGATTTTGAGTGCGCGTTGACTGTGGGTAATATGGTGTTTGATTTGGAGTGAGCATTGACTGTGTGAAATACGGCGTTACATTTGGAGTGCGCATTGACTGTGGGTTATACTGCCGTGGATTTTGAGTGCGCTTTGACTGTGGGTAATACGACGTTAGATTTGGAGTGTGCATTGACTGTGGGTAATACAGTTTTAGATTTGGAGTGCGCATTGACTGTGGGTAATACGGCCAGGGCTTTGGAGTGCACATTGACTGTGGGTAATACGGCTGTGGATATTGACGGTGCATTGCCTGTGGGTAATACGGTGTTAGATTTGCAGTGTATCGACTGGGGGTAATACAGTGTTAGATTTGGAGTGCGCATTGACTGTGGGTAATACGGCCGTGGGTATTGACTGCGCATTGACTGTGGGTAATACAGTGTTAGATTTGTAGTGCGCATCGATTATGGGGAAAATGGTGTTAGATTTGGAGTGTGCATTGATTGTGGGTAGTACGGTGTTAGATTTGGAGTGCGCAATGACTGTGGGTAATACGGCCGTGGTTTTGGAGTGCGCATTGACTGTGGGCAATACAGCGTTACATTTGGAGTGCACATTGTCTGTGGGTAAAACGGTGTTGGATTTGGAGTGTGCATCGATTGTGGGTAATATGGCCGAGGATTTTGAGTGCGCATTTACTATGGGTAATACAGCCGTGGATATTGACTGAGCATTGACTGTGGGTAACACAGTGTTAGATTTGGAGTTCACATCGTTTGTGGGGAATATGGTGTTAGATTTGGAGTGCGCATTGACTGTGGTAATCCGGCCGTGGATTTTGAGTGCGCATTGACTGTGGGTAATAGAGTGTTAGATTTGGAGTGCGCATTGACTGTTGGTAATACGGCGTTAGATTTGGAGTGCACATTGTCTGTGGTAATACGGTGTTAGATTCGGAGTGCGCAACGACTGTGGGTAATACGGCCGTGGTTTTGGAGTGCGGATTGACTGTGGGCAATACGGCGTTACATTTGGAGTGCACATTGACTGTGGGTAATACGGCCGTGGATTTTGAGTGCGCATTCACTGTGGGTAATACAGTCTTAGATTTGGAGTGCGCATTGACTGCGAGTAATACGGCCATGGTTTTGGAGTGCGCATTGACTGTGGGTAATACGGCCGTGGATATTGACTGTGCATTGACTGTGGGTAATAGAGTGTTAGATTTGGAGTGCGCATTGACTGTGGGTAATACGGCCGTGGTTTTGGTGTGCGGATTGACTGTGGGCAATACGGCGTTACATTTGGAGTGCACATTGACTGTGGGTTATACTGCCGTGCATTTTGAGTGCGCGTTGACTGTGGGTAATATGGTGTTAGATTTGGAGTGAGCATACTGTGTGAAATACAGCGTTACATTTGGAGTGCGCATTGACTGTGGGTTATACTGCCGTGGATTTTGAGTGCGCGTTGACTGTGGGTAATATGGTGTTAGATTTGGAGTGAGCATTGACTGTGTGAAATACGGCGTTACATTTGGAGTACGCATTGACTGTGGGTTATACTGCCGTAGATTTTGAGTGCGCTTTGACTGTGGGTAATACGACGTTAGATTTGGAGTGTGCATTGACTGTGGGTAATACAGTTTTAGATTTGGAGTGCGCATTGACTGCGGGTAATACGGCCAGGGCTTTGGAGTGCACATTGACTGTGGGTAATACGGCTGTGGATATTGACGGTGCATTGCATGTGGGTAATACGGTGTTAGATTTGCAGTGTATCGACTGGGGGTAATATGGTGTTAGATTTGGAGTGCGCATTGACTGTGGGTAATACGGCCGTGGGTATTGACTGCGCATTGACTGTGGGTAATACAGTGTTAGATTTGTAGTGCGCATCGATTATGGGGAAAATGGTGTTAGATTTGGAGTGTGCATTGATTGTGGGTAGTACGGTGTTAGATTTGGAGTGCGCAATGACTGTTGGTAATACGGCCGTGGTTTTGGAGTGCGCATTGACTGTGGGCAATACAGCATTACATTTGGAGTGCACATTGTCTGTGGGTAAAACGGTGTTAGATTTGGAGTGTGCATCGATTGTGGGTAATACGGCCGAGGATTTTGAGTGCGCATTTACTATGGGTAATACAGCCGTGGATATTGACTGAGCATTGACTGTGGGTAACACAGTGTTAGATTTGGAGTTCACATCGTTTGTGGGGAATATGGTGTTAGATTTGGAGTGCGCATTGACTGTGGTAATCCGGCCGTGGATTTTGAGTGCGCATTGACTGTGGGTAAAAGAGTGTTAGATTTGGAGTGCGCATTGACTGTTGGTAATACGGCGTTAGATTTGGAGTGCACATTGTCTGTGGTAATACGGTGTTAGATTCGGAGTGCGCAACGACTGTGGGTAATACGGCCGTGGTTTTGGAGTGCGGATTGACTGTGGGCAATACGGCGTTACATTTGGTGTGCACATTGACTGTGGGTAATACGGCCGTGAATTTTGAGTGCTCGTTGACTGTGGGTAATACGGCGTTAGATTTGGAGTGCGCATTGACTGCGAGTAATACGGCCATGGTTTTGGAGTGCGCATTGACTGTGGGTAATACAGCTGTGGATAATGACTGTGCATTGACTGTGGGTAATAGAGTGTTAGATTTGGAGTGCGCATTGACTGTTGGTAATACGGCGTTAGATTTGGAGTGCACATTGTCTGTGGTAATACGGTGTTAGATTCGGAGTGCGCAACGACTGTGGGTAATACGGCCGTGGTTTTGATGTGCGGATTGACTGTGGGCAATACGGCGTTACATTTGGAGTGCACATTGACTGTGGGTTATACTGCCATGCATTTTGAGTGCGCGTTGACTGTGAGTAATATGGTGTTAGATTTGGAGTGAGCATTGACTGTGTGAAATACAGCGTTACATTTGGAGTGCGCATTGACTGTGGGTTATACTGCCGTGGATTTTGAGAGCGCGTTGACTGTGGGTAATATGGTGTTAGATTTGGAGTGAGCATTGACTGTGTGAAATACGGCATTACATTTGGAGTGCGCATTGACTGTGGGTTATACTGCCGTGGATTTTGAGTGCGCTTTGACTGTGGGTAATACGACGTTAGATTTGGAGTGTGCATTGACTGTGGGTAATACAGTTTTAGATTTGGAGTGCGCATTGACTGCGGGTAATACGGCCAGGGCTTTGGAGTGCACATTGACTGTGGGTAATACGGCTGTGGATATTGACGGTGCATTGCCTGTGGGTAATACGGTGTTAGATTTGCAGTGTATCGACTGGGGGTAATATGGTGTTAGATTTGGAGTGCGCATTGACTGTGGGTAATACGGCCGTGGGTATTGACTGCGCATTGACTGTGGGTAATACAGTGCTAGATTTGTAGTGCGCATCGATTATGGGGAAAGTGGTGTTAGATTTGGAGTGCGCAATGACTGTGGGTAATACGGCCGTGGTTTTGGAGTGCGCATTGACTGTGGGCAATACAGCGTTACATTTGGAGTGCACATTGTCTGTGGGTAAAACGGTGTTAGATTTGGCGTGTGCATCGATTGTGGGTAATACGGCCGTGGATTTTGAGTGCGCATTTACTATGGGTAATACAGCCGTGGATATTGACTGAGCATTGACTGTGGGTAACACAGTGTTGGATTTGGAGTTCACATCGTTTGTGGGGAATATGGTGTTAGATTTGGAGTGCGCATTGACTGTGGTAATCCGGCCGTGGATTTTGAGTGCGCATTGACTGTGGGTAATACGGTGTTAGATTTGGACTGCGCATTGTCTGTGGGTAATACAGTGATAGATTTGGAGTTCGCATTGTCTGTGAGTAATACGGCCCTGGATTTTGAGTGCGCATTGACTGTGGGCAATATGGTGATAGATTTGGAGTGGGAATTGACTGTGGGCAATACGGCCGTGGATTTTGACTGGGCATTGACTGTGGGTAATATGGTGATAGATTTGGAGTGGGTATTGACTGCGGGCAAAATGGCCGTGGATTTTTAGTGCACATTGACTGCGGGTAATACGGCCATGGATTTGGAGTGCACATTGACTGTGGTTAATACGGCCGTGGATATTGACTGTGCATTGCCTGTGGGTAATACGGTGTTAGATTTGCAGTGCGCATCTACTGGGGGTAATATGGTGTTAGATTTGGAGTGCGCATTGACTGTGGGTAATACGGCCGTGGATTTTGTGTGCGCATTGACTGTGGGTAAGACGGCAGTGGATATTGACTGCGCATACTGTGGTTAATAAAGTTTTAAATTTGGAGTGCGCAGATTGTGGGGAAAATGGTGTTAGATTTGGAGTGCTCATTGACTGTGGGTAATATGTCCGTGGATTTTGAGTGCGCATTGACTGTTGGTAATACGGCCATGGATTTTGAGTGCGCATTTACTGTGGGTAATACGGCTGTGGATATTGACTGTGGGTAGCACAGTGTTAGATTTAGAGTGCACATCGATTGTGGGGAATATGGTGTTAGATTTGGAGTGCGCATCGACTGTGGTAATGCGGCCGTGGATTTTGAGTGGGCATTGACTGTGGGTAATACGGTGTTAGATTTGGAGTGCGCATCGACTGTGGGTAATGTGGTGTCAGATTTGGAGTACGCATTGACTGTGGGTAATACGGCAGTGGATATTGACAGCGCATTCACTGTGGGTAATACAGTCTTAGATTATGAGTGCGTATTGACTGTGGGTAATACGGCCATGGATATTGTCTGTGCATTGACTGTGGGTAATACAGTGTTAGATTTGGAGTGCGCATCGACTGTGGGTAATATGGTGTCAGATTTGGAGTACGCATTGACTGTGGGTAATACGGCCGTGAATTTTGAGTGCTCGTTGACTGTGGGTAATACGGCGTTAGATTTGGAGTGCGCATTGACTGCGAGTAATACGGCCATGGTTTTGGAGTGCGCATTGACTGTCGGTAATACAGCTGTGGATAATGACTGTGCATTGACTGTGGGTAATACAGTGTTAGATTTGGAGTGCGCATCGACTGTGGGTAATATGGTGTTAGATTTGGAGTGCGCATTGACTGTGCGTAATACGGTGTTAGATTTGGAGTGCGCATCGACTGTGGGTAATATGGTGTCAGATTTGGAGTACGCATTGACTGTGGTTAATACGGCCGTGGATTTGGAGTGCGCATTGACTGTGGGTAATACGGCCATGGATTTGGAGAGTGGGTAATATGGTGATAGATTTGGTGTGGGCATTGACTGTGGGCAATATGGCCATGGATTTTCAGTGCGCATTGACTGTGGGAAATACAGCCGTGGATTTTGAGTGCGCGTTGACTGTGGGTAGTACGGCGTTAGATTTGGAGTACGCATTTACTGTGGGTAATACGGCCATGGATTTTGAGTGCGCATTCACTGTGGGTAATACAGTCTTAGATTTGGAGTGCGCATTGACTGCGAGTAATACGCACATGGTTTTGGAGTGCGCATTGACTGTAGGTAATACGGCCATGGATATTGACTGCGCATTGACTGTGGGTAATACGGCCGTGGATATTGACTGTGGGTAGCACAGTGTTAGATTTAGAGTGCACATCGATTGTGGGGAATATGGTGTTAGATTTGGAGTGCGCATCGACTGTGGTAATGCGGCCGTGGATTTTGAGTGGGCATTGACTGTGGGTAATACTGTGTTAGATTTGGAGTGCGCATCGACTGTGGGTAATATGGTGTCAGATTTGGAGTACGCATTGACTGTGGGTAATACGGCAGTGGATATTGACAGCGCATTCACTGTGGGTAATACAGTCTTAGATTATGAGTGCGTATTGACTGTGGGTAATACGGCCATGGATATTGTCTGTGCATTGACTGTGGGTAATACAGTGTTAGATTTGGAGTGCGCATCGACTGTGGGTAATATGGTGTCAGATTTGGAGTACGCATTGACTGTGGGTAATACGGCCGTGAATTTTGAGTGCTCGTTGACTGTGGGTAATACGGCGTTAGATTTGGAGTGCGCATTGACTGCGAGTAATACGGCCATGGTTTTGGAGTGCGCATTGACTGTGGGTAATACGGCCATGGATTTGGAGAGTGGGTAATATGGTGATAGATTTGGTGTGGGCATTGACTGTGGGCAATATGGCCATGGATTTTCAGTGCGCATTGACTGTGGGAAATACAGCCGTGGATTTTGAGTGCGCGTTGACTGTGGGTAGTACGGCGTTAGATTTGGAGTACGCATTTACTGTGGGTAATATGGCCATGGATTTTGAGTGCGCATTCACTGTGGGTAATACAGTCTTAGATTTGGAGTGCGCATTGACTGCGAGTAATACGCACATGGTTTTGGAGTGCGCATTGACTGTGGGTAATACGGCCGTGGATATTGACAGCGCATTGACTGTGGGTAATACAGTGTTAGATTTGTAGTGCGCATCGATTATGGGGAAAATGGTGTTAGATTTGGAGTGTGCATTGACTGTGGGTAGTACAGCCATGGATTTGGAGTGCGCATTGACTGTGGGTAATACGGCCATGGATTTGGAGAGTGCATTGACTGTGGGTAATACAGTCTTAGATTTTGAGTGCGCATTGACTGTGGGTAATACGGCCGTGAATTTTGAGTGCGCATTGACTGTGTGTAATACTGCTGTGGATATTGACTGCACATTGACTGTGGGTAATACAGTGTTTGATTTGGAGAGCGCATCGATTGTGGGGAAAATGGTGTTAGATTTGGAGTGCGCATTGACTCTGGGTAAAACGGCTGTGGATTTTGAGTGCTCGTTAACTGTGGGTAATACGGCGTTAGATTTGGAGTGCGCATTGACTGCGAGTAATACGGCCATGGTTTTGGAGTGCGCATTGACTGTGGGTAATACGGCCGTGGATATTGACTGTGCATTGACTGTGGGTAATAGAGTGTTAGATTTTGAGTGCGCATTGACTGTTGGTAATACGGCGTTAGATTTGGAGTGCACATTGTCTGTGGTAATACGGTGTTAGATTCGGAGTGCGCAACGACTGTGGGTAATACGGCCGTGGTTTTGGAGTGCGGATTGACTGTGGGCAATACGGCGTTACATTTGGAGTGCACATTGACTGTGGGTTATACTGCCGTGCATTTTGAGTGCGCGTTGACTGTGGGTAATATGGTGTTAGATTTGGAGTGAGCATTGACTGTGTGAAATACAGCGTTACATTTGGAGTGCGCATTGACTGTGGGTTATACTGCCGTGGATTTTGAGTGCGCGTTGACTGTGGGTAATATGGTGTTAGATTTGGAGTGAGCATTGACTGTGTGAAATACGGCGTTACATTTGGAGTGCGCATTGACCATGGGTTATACTGCCGTGGATTTTGAGTGCGCGTTGACTGTGGGTAATATGGTGTTAGATTTGGAGTGAGCATTGACTGTGTGAAATACGGCGTTACATTTGGAGTGCGCATTGACTGTGGGTAATACAGCCGTGGATTTTTGGTGCCCGTTGACTGTGGGTAATACAACGTCAGATTTGGAGTGTGCATTGACTGTGGGTAATACAGTTTTAGATTTGGAGTGCGCATTGACTGCGGGTAATACGGCCAGGGCTTTGGAGTGCACATTGACTGTGGGTAATACGGCCGTGGATATTGACGGTGCATTGCCTGTGGGTAATACGGTGTTAGATTTGCAGTGCATCGACTGGGGGTAATATGGTGTTAGATTTGGAGTGCGCATTGACTGTGGGTAATACGGCCTTGGGTATTGACTGCACATTGACTGTGGGTAATACAGTGTTAGATTTGTAGTGCACATCGATTATGGGGAAAATGGTGTTAGATTTGGAGTGTGCATTGACTGTGGGTAGTACGGTGTTAGATTTGGAGTGCGCAATGACTGTGGGTAATACAGCCGTGGTTTTGGAGTGCGCATTGACTGTGGGCAATACAGCGTTACATTTGGAGTACACATTGTCTGTGGGTAAAACGGTGTTAGATTTGGAGTGTGCATCGATTGTAGGTAATACGGCCGTGGATTTTGAGTGCGCATTTACTATGGGTAATACAGCCGTGGATATTGACTGAGCATTGACTGTGGGTAACACAGTGTTAGATTTGGAGTTCACATCGTTTGTGGGGAATATAGTGTTAGATTTGGAGTGCGCATTGACTGTGGTAATCCGGCCGTGGATTTTGAGTGCGCATTGACTGTGGGTAATACGGTGTTAGATTTGGACTGCGCATTGTCTGTGGGTAATACAGTGATAGATTTGGAGTTCGCATTGTCTGTGGGTAATACGGCCCTGGATTTTGAGTGCTCATTGACTGTGGGCAATATGGTGATAGATTTGGAGTGGGAATTGACTGTGGGCAATACGGCCGTGGATTTTGACTGGGCATTGACTGTGGGTAATATGGTGATAGATTTGGAGTGGGTATTGACTGCGGGCAAAATGGCCGTGGATTTTTAGTGCACATTGACTGCGGGTAATACGGCCATGGATTTGGAGTGCGCATTGACTGTGGTTAATACGGCCGTGGATATTGACTGTGCATTGCCTGTGGGTAATACGGTGTTAGATTTGCAGTGCGCATCGACTGGGGGTAATATGGTGTTAGATTTGGAGTGCACATTGACTGTGGGTAATACGGCCGTGGATTTTGTGTGCGCATTGACTGTGGGTAAGACGGCAGTGGATATTGACTGCGCATTGACTGTGGGTAATACAGTTTTAAATTTGGAGTGCGCATCGATTGTGGGGAAAATGGTGTTAGATTTGGAGTGCTCATTGACTGTGGGTAATATGGCCGTGGATTTTGAGTGCGCATTGACTGTTGGTAATACGGCCATGGATTTTGAGTGCGCATTTACTGTGGGTAATACGGCCGTGGATATTGACTGTGGGTAGCACAGTGTTAGATTTAGAGTGCACATCGATTGTGGGGAATATGGTGTTAGATTTGGAGTGCGCATCGACTGTGGTAATGCGGCTGTGGATTTTGAGTGGGCATTGACTGTGGGTAATACGGTGTTAGATTTGGAGTGCGCATTGACTGTGCGTAATACGGTGTTAGATTTGGAGTGCGCATCGACTGTGGGTAATATGGTGTCAGATTTGGAGTATGCATTGACTGTGGGTAATACGGCCGTGGATTTGGAGTGCGCATTGACTGTGGGTAATACGGCCATGGATTTGGAGAGTGCATTGACTGTGGGTAATACAGTCTTAGATTTTGAGTGCGCATTGACTGTGGGTAATACGGCCGTGGATTTTGAGTGCACATTGACTGTGTGTAATGCTGCCGTGGATATTGACTGCACATTGACTGTGGGTAATACAGTGTTTGATTTGGAGAGCACATCGATTGTGGGGAAAATGGTGTTAGATTTGGAGTGCGCATTGACTGCGAGTAATACGGCCATGGTTTTGGAGTGCGCATTGACTGTGGGTAATACGGCCGTGGATATTGACTGTGCATTGACTGTGGGTAATAGAGTGTTAGATTTTGAGTGCGCATTGACTGTTGGTAATACGGCGTTAGATTTGGAGTGCACATTGTCTGTGGTAATACGGTGTTAGATTCGGAGTGCGCAACGACTGTGGGTAATACGGCCGTGGTTTTGGAGTGCGGATTGACTGTGGGCAATACGGCGTTACATTTGGAGTGCACATTGACTGTGGGTTATACTGCCCTGCATTTTGAGTGCGCGTTGACTGTGGGTAATATGGTGTTAGATTTGGAGTGAGCATTGACTGTGTGAAATACAGCGTTACATTTGGAGTGCGCATTGACTGTGGGTTATACTGCCGTGGATTTTGAGTGCGCGTTGACTGTGGGTAATATGGTGTTAGATTTGGAGTGAGCATTGACTGTGTGAAATACGGCGTTACATTTGGAGTGCGCATTGACCATGGGTTATACTGCCGTGGATTTTGAGTGCGCGTTGACTGTGGGTAATATGGTGTTAGATTTGGAGTGAGCATTGACTGTGTGAAATACGGCGTTACATTTGGAGTGCGCATTGACTGTGGGTAATACAGCCGTGGATTTTTGGTGCCCGTTGACTGTGGGTAATACAACGTCAGATTTGGAGTGTGCATTGACTGTGGGTAATACAGTTTTAGATTTGGAGTGCGCATTGACTGCGGGTAATACGGCCAGGGCTTTGGAGTGCACATTGACTGTGGGTAATACGGCCGTGGATATTGACGGTGCATTGCCTGTGGGTAATACGGTGTTAGATTTGCAGTGCATCGACTGGGGGTAATATGGTGTTAGATTTGGAGTGCGCATTGACTGTGGGTAATACGGCCTTGGGTATTGACTGCACATTGACTGTGGGTAATACAGTGTTAGATTTGTAGTGCACATCGATTATGGGGAAAATGGTGTTAGATTTGGAGTGTGCATTGACTGTGGGTAGTACGGTGTTAGATTTGGAGTGCGCAATGACTGTGGGTAATACAGCCGTGGTTTTGGAGTGCGCATTGACTGTGGGCAATACAGCGTTACATTTGGAGTACACATTGTCTGTGGGTAAAACGGTGTTAGATTTGGAGTGTGCATCGATTGTAGGTAATACGGCCGTGGATTTTGAGTGCGCATTTACTATGGGTAATACAGCCGTGGATATTGACTGAGCATTGACTGTGGGTAACACAGTGTTAGATTTGGAGTTCACATCGTTTGTGGGGAATATAGTGTTAGATTTGGAGTGCGCATTGACTGTGGTAATCCGGCCGTGGATTTTGAGTGCGCATTGACTGTGGGTAATACGGTGTTAGATTTGGACTGCGCATTGTCTGTGGGTAATACAGTGATAGATTTGGAGTTCGCATTGTCTGTGGGTAATACGGCCCTGGATTTTGAGTGCTCATTGACTGTGGGCAATATGGTGATAGATTTGGAGTGGGAATTGACTGTGGGCAATACGGCCGTGGATTTTGACTGGGCATTGACTGTGGGTAATATGGTGATAGATTTGGAGTGGGTATTGACTGCGGGCAAAATGGCCGTGGATTTTTAGTGCACATTGACTGCGGGTAATACGGCCATGGATTTGGAGTGCGCATTGACTGTGGTTAATACGGCCGTGGATATTGACTGTGCATTGCCTGTGGGTAATACGGTGTTAGATTTGCAGTGCGCATCGACTGGGGGTAATATGGTGTTAGATTTGGAGTGCACATTGACTGTGGGTAATACGGCCGTGGATTTTGTGTGCGCATTGACTGTGGGTAAGACGGCAGTGGATATTGACTGCGCATTGACTGTGGGTAATACAGTTTTAAATTTGGAGTGCGCATCGATTGTGGGGAAAATGGTGTTAGATTTGGAGTGCTCATTGACTGTGGGTAATATGGCCGTGGATTTTGAGTGCGCATTGACTGTTGGTAATACGGCCATGGATTTTGAGTGCGCATTTACTGTGGGTAATACGGCCGTGGATATTGACTGTGGGTAGCACAGTGTTAGATTTAGAGTGCACATCGATTGTGGGGAATATGGTGTTAGATTTGGAGTGCGCATCGACTGTGGTAATGCGGCTGTGGATTTTGAGTGGGCATTGACTGTGGGTAATACGGTGTTAGATTTGGAGTGCGCATTGACTGTGCGTAATACGGTGTTAGATTTGGAGTGCGCATCGACTGTGGGTAATATGGTGTCAGATTTGGAGTATGCATTGACTGTGGGTAATACGGCCGTGGATTTGGAGTGCGCATTGACTGTGGGTAATACGGCCATGGATTTGGAGAGTGCATTGACTGTGGGTAATACAGTCTTAGATTTTGAGTGCGCATTGACTGTGGGTAATACGGCCGTGGATTTTGAGTGCACATTGACTGTGTGTAATGCTGCCGTGGATATTGACTGCACATTGACTGTGGGTAATACAGTGTTTGATTTGGAGAGCACATCGATTGTGGGGAAAATGGTGTTAGATTTGGAGTGCGCATTGACTCTCGGTAATACGGCTGTGGATTTTGAGTGGGCATTGACTGTGGGTAATATGGTGATAGATTTGGTGTGGGCATTGACTGTGGGCAATAGGGCCATGGATTTTCAGTGCGCATTGACTGTGGGTAATACAGCCATGGATTTTGAGTGCGCGTTGACTGTGGGTAGTACGGCGTAAGATTTGGAGTACGCATTGACTGTGGGTAATACGGCCGTGGATTTTGAGTGCTCGTTGACTGTGGGTAATACAGTCTTAGATTTGGAGTGTGCATTGACTGCGAGTAATACGGCCATGGTTTTGGAGTGCGCATTGACTGTGGGTAATACGGCCATGGATATTGACTGTGCATTGACTGTGGGTAATAGAGTGTTAGATTTGGAGTGCGCATTGACTGTTGGTAATACGGCGTTAGATTTGGAGTGCACATTGTCTGTGGTTATACGGTGTTAGATTCGGAGTGCGCAACGACTGTGGGTAATACGGCCGTGGTTTTGGAGTGCGGATTGACTGTGGGCAATACGGCGTTACATTTGGAGTGCACATTGACTGTGGGTTATACTGCCGTGCATTTTGAGTGCGCGTTGACTGTGGGTAATATGGTGTTAGATTTGGAGTGAGCATTGACTGTGTGAAATACAGCGTTACATTTGGAGTGCGCATTGACTGTGGGTTATACTGCCGTGGATTTTGAGTGCGCGTTGACTGTGGGTAATATGGTGTTAGATTTGGAGTGAGCATTGACTGTGTGAAATACGGCGTTACATTTGGAGTGCGCATTGACCATGGGTTATACTGCCGTGGATTTTGAGTGCGCGTTGACTGTGGGTAATATGGTGTTAGATTTGGAGTGAGCATTGACTGTGTGAAATACGGCGTTACATTTGGAGTGCGCATTGACTGTGGGTAATACAGCCGTGGATTTTTGGTGCCCGTTGACTGTGGGTAATACAACGTCAGATTTGGAGTGTGCATTGACTGTGGGTAATACAGTTTTAGATTTGGAGTGCGCATTGACTGCGGGTAATACGGCCAGGGCTTTGGAGTGCACATTGACTGTGGGTAATACGGCCGTGGATATTGACGGTGCATTGCCTGTGGGTAATACGGTGTTAGATTTGCAGTGCATCGACTGGGGGTAATATGGTGTTAGATTTGGAGTGCGCATTGACTGTGGGTAATACGGCCTTGGGTATTGACTGCACATTGACTGTGGGTAATACAGTGTTAGATTTGTAGTGCACATCGATTATGGGGAAAATGGTGTTAGATTTGGAGTGTGCATTGACTGTGGGTAGTACGGTGTTAGATTTGGAGTGCGCAATGACTGTGGGTAATACAGCCGTGGTTTTGGAGTGCGCATTGACTGTGGGCAATACAGCGTTACATTTGGAGTACACATTGTCTGTGGGTAAAACGGTGTTAGATTTGGAGTGTGCATCGATTGTAGGTAATACGGCCGTGGATTTTGAGTGCGCATTTACTATGGGTAATACAGCCGTGGATATTGACTGAGCATTGACTGTGGGTAACACAGTGTTAGATTTGGAGTTCACATCGTTTGTGGGGAATATAGTGTTAGATTTGGAGTGCGCATTGACTGTGGTAATCCGGCCGTGGATTTTGAGTGCGCATTGACTGTGGGTAATACGGTGTTAGATTTGGACTGCGCATTGTCTGTGGGTAATACAGTGATAGATTTGGAGTTCGCATTGTCTGTGGGTAATACGGCCCTGGATTTTGAGTGCTCATTGACTGTGGGCAATATGGTGATAGATTTGGAGTGGGAATTGACTGTGGGCAATACGGCCGTGGATTTTGACTGGGCATTGACTGTGGGTAATATGGTGATAGATTTGGAGTGGGTATTGACTGCGGGCAAAATGGCCGTGGATTTTTAGTGCACATTGACTGCGGGTAATACGGCCATGGATTTGGAGTGCGCATTGACTGTGGTTAATACGGCCGTGGATATTGACTGTGCATTGCCTGTGGGTAATACGGTGTTAGATTTGCAGTGCGCATCGACTGGGGGTAATATGGTGTTAGATTTGGAGTGCACATTGACTGTGGGTAATACGGCCGTGGATTTTGTGTGCGCATTGACTGTGGGTAAGACGGCAGTGGATATTGACTGCGCATTGACTGTGGGTAATACAGTTTTAAATTTGGAGTGCGCATCGATTGTGGGGAAAATGGTGTTAGATTTGGAGTGCTCATTGACTGTGGGTAATATGGCCGTGGATTTTGAGTGCGCATTGACTGTTGGTAATACGGCCATGGATTTTGAGTGCGCATTTACTGTGGGTAATACGGCCGTGGATATTGACTGTGGGTAGCACAGTGTTAGATTTAGAGTGCACATCGATTGTGGGGAATATGGTGTTAGATTTGGAGTGCGCATCGACTGTGGTAATGCGGCTGTGGATTTTGAGTGGGCATTGACTGTGGGTAATACGGTGTTAGATTTGGAGTGCGCATTGACTGTGCGTAATACGGTGTTAGATTTGGAGTGCGCATCGACTGTGGGTAATATGGTGTCAGATTTGGAGTGCGCATTGACTGTGGGTAATACGGCCATGGATTTGGAGAGTGCATTGACTGTGGGTAATACAGTCTTAGATTTTGAGTGCGCATTGACTGTGGGTAATACGGCCGTGGATTTTGAGTGCACATTGACTGTGTGTAATGCTGCCGTGGATATTGACTGCACATTGACTGTGGGTAATACAGTGTTTGATTTGGAGAGCACATCGATTGTGGGGAAAATGGTGTTAGATTTGGAGTGCGCATTGACTCTCTGTAATACGGCTGTGGATTTTGAGTGGGCATTGACTGTGGGTAATATGGTGATAGATTTGGTGTGGGCATTGACTGTGGGCAATAGGGCCATGGATTTTCAGTGCGCATTGACTGTGGGTAATACAGCCATGGATTTTGAGTGCGCGTTGACTGTGGGTAGTACGGCGTAAGATTTGGAGTACGCATTGACTGTGGGTAATACGGCCGTGGATTTTGAGTGCTCGTTGACTGTGGGTAATACAGTCTTAGATTTGGAGTGTGCATTGACTGCGAGTAATACGGCCATGGTTTTGGAGTGCGCATTGACTGTGGGTAATACGGCCATGGATATTGACTGTGCATTGACTGTGGGTAATAGAGTGTTAGATTTGGAGTGCGCATTGACTGTTGGTAATACGGCGTTAGATTTGGAGTGCACATTGTCTGTGGTAATACGGTGTTAGATTCGGAGTGCGCAACGACTGTGGGTAATACGGCCGTGGTTTTGGAGTGCGGATTGACTGTGGGCAATACGGCGTTACATTTGGAGTGCGCATCGACTGTGGGTAATATGGTGTCAGATTTGGAGTATGCATTGACTGTGGGTAATACGGCCGTGGATTTGGAGTGCGCATTGACTGTGGGTAATACGGCCATGGATTTGGAGAGTGCATTGACTGTGGGTAATACAGTCTTAGATTTTGAGTGCGCATTGACTGTGGGTAATACGGCCGTGGATTTTGAGTGCACATTGACTGTGTGTAATGCTGTCGTGGATATTGACTGCACATTGACTGTGGGTAATACAGTGTTTGATTTGGAGAGCACATCGATTGTGGGGAAAATGGTGTTAGATTTGGAGTGCGCATTGACTCTCGGTAATACGGCTGTGGATTTTGAGTGGGCATTGACTGTGGGTAATATGGTGATAGATTTGGTGTGGGCATTGACTGTGGGCAATAGGGCCATGGATTTTCAGTGCGCATTGACTGTGGGTAATACAGCCATGGATTTTGAGTGCGCGTTGACTGTGGGTAGTACGGCGTAAGATTTGGAGTACGCATTGACTGTGGGTAATACGGCCGTGGATTTTGAGTGCTCGTTGACTGTGGGTAATACAGTCTTAGATTTGGAGTGTGCATTGACTGCGAGTAATACGGCCATGGTTTTGGAGTGCGCATTGACTGTGGGTAATACGGCCATGGATATTGACTGTGCATTGACTGTGGGTAATAGAGTGTTAGATTTGGAGTGCGCATTGACTGTTGGTAATACGGCGTTAGATTTGGAGTGCACATTGTCTGTGGTAATACGGTGTTAGATTCGGAGTGCGCAACGACTGTGGGTAATATGGTGTTAGATTTGGAGTGCGCATTGACTGTGCGTAATACGGTGTTAGATTTGGAGTGCGCATTGACTGTGGGTAATACGGCCATGGATTTGGAGAGTGCATTGACTGTGGGTAATGCAGTCTTAGATTTTGAGTGCGCATTCACTGTGGGTAATACGGCCGTGGATTTTGAGTGCACAGTGACTGTGTGTAATGCTGCCGTGGATATTGACTGCACATTGACTGTGGGTAATACAGTGTTTGATTTGGAGAGCACATCGATTGTGGGGAAAATGGTGTTAGATTTGGAGTGCGCATTGACTCTCGGTAATACGGCTGTGGATTTTGAGTGGGCATTGACTGTGGGTAATATGGTGATAGATTTGGTGTGGGCATTGACTGTGGGCAATAGGGCCATGGATTTTCAGTGCGCATTGACTGTGGGTAATACAGCCGTGGATTTTGAGTGCGCGTTGACTGTGGGTAGTACGGCGTAAGATTTGGAGTACGCATTGACTGTGGGTAATACAGTCTTAGATTTGGAGTGCGCATTGACTGCGAGTAATACGGCCATGGTTTTGGAGTGCGCATTGACTGTGGGTAATACGGCCGTGGATATTGACTGTGCATTGACTGTGGGTAATAGAGTGTTAGATTTGGAGTGCACATTGACTGTTGGTAATACGGCGTTAGATTTGGAGTGCACATTGTCTGTGGTAATACGGTGTTAGATTCGGAGTGCGCAACGACTGTGGGTAATACGGCCGTGGTTTTGGAGTGCGGATTGACTGTGGGCAATACGGCGTTACATTTGGAGTGCACATTGACTGTGGGTTATACTGCCGTGCATTTTGAGTGCGCGTTGACTGTGGGTAATATGGTGTTAGATTTGGAGTGAGCATTGACTGTGTGAAATACAGCGTTACATTTGGAGTGCGCATTGACTGTGGGTTATACTGCCGTGGATTTTGAGTGCGCGTTGACTGTGGGTAATATGGTGTTAGATTTGGAGTGAGCATTGACTGTGTGAAATACGGCGTTACATTTGGAGTGCGCATTGACTGTGGGTTATACTGCCGTGGATTTTGAGTGCGCTTTGACTGTGGGTAATACGACGTTAGATTTGGAGTGTGCATTGACTGTGGGTAATACAGTTTTAGATTTGGAGTGCGCATTGACTGCGGGTAATACGGCCAGGGCTTTGGAGTGCACATTGACTGTGGATAATACGGCTGTGGATATTGACGGTGCATTGCCTGTGGGTAATACGGTGTTAGATTTGCAGTGTATCGACTGGGGGTAATATGGTGTTAGATTTGGAGTGCGCATTGACTGTGGGTAATACGGCCGTGGGTATTGACTGCGCATTGACTGTGGGTAATACAGTGTTAGATTTGTAGTGCGCATCGATTATGGGGAAAATGGTGTTAGATTTGGAGTGTGCATTGATTGTGGGTAGTACGGTGTTAGATTTGGAGTGCGCAATGACTGTGGGTAATACGGCCGTGGTTTTGGAGTGCGCATTGACTGTGGGCAATACAGCGTTACATTTGGAGTGCACATTGTCTGTGGGTAAAACGGTGTTAGATTTGGAGTGTGCATCGATTGTGGGTAATACGGCCGAGGATTTTGAGTGCGCATTTACTATGGGTAATACAGCCGTGGACATTGACTGAGCATTGACTGTGGGTAACACAGTGTTAGATTTGGAGTTCACATCGTTTGTGGGGAATATGGTGTTAGATTTGGAGTGCGCTTTGACTGTGGTAATCCGGCCGTGGATTTTGAGTGCGCATTGACTGTGGGTAATAGAGTGTTAGATTTGGAGTGCGCATTGACTGTTGGTAATACGGCGTTAGATTTGGAGTGCACATTGTCTGTGGTAATACAGTGTTAGATTCGGAGTGCGCAACGACTGTGGGTAATACGGCCGTGGTTTTGGAGTGCGGATTGACTGTGGGCAATACGGCGTTACATTTGGAGTGCACATTGACTGTGGGTAATACGGCCGTGGATTTTGAGTGCGCATTCACTGTGGGTAATACAGTCTTAGATTTGGAGTGCGCATTGACTGCGAGTAATACGGCCATGGTTTTGGAGTGCGCATTGACTGTGGGTAATACGGCCGTGGATATTGACTGTGCATTGACTGTGGGTAATAGAGTGTTAGATTTGGAGTGCACATTGACTGTTGGTAATACGACGTTAGATTTGGAGTGCACATTGTCTGTGGTAATACGGTGTTAGATTCGGAGTGCGCAACGACTGTGGGTAATACGGCCGTGGTTTTGGAGTGCGGATTGACTGTGGGCAATACGGCGTTACATTTGGAGTGCACATTGACTGTGGGTTATACTGCCGTGCATTTTGAGTGCGCGTTGACTGTGGGTAATATGGTGTTAGATTTGGAGTGAGCATTGACTGTGTGAAATACAGCGTTACATTTGGAGTGCGCATTGACTGTGGGTTATACTGCCGTGGATTTTGAGTGCGCGTTGACTGTGGGTAATATGGTGTTAGATTTGGAGTGAGCATTGACTGTGTGAAATACGGCGTTACATTTGGAGTGCGCATTGACTGTGGGTTATACTGCCGTGGATTTTGAGTGCGCTTTGACTGTGGGTAATACGACGTTAGATTTGGAGTGTGCATTGACTGTGGGTAATACAGTTTTTGATTTGGAGTGCGCATTGACTGCGGGTAATACGGCCAGGGCTTTGGAGTGCACATTGACTGTGGGTAATACGGCTGTGGATATTGACGGTGCATTGCCTGTGGGTAATACGGTGTTAGATTTGCAGTGTATCGACTGGGGGTAATATGGTGTTAGATTTGGAGTGCGCATTGACTGTGGGTAATACGGCCGTGGGTATTGACTGCGCATTGACTGTGGGTAATACAGTGCTAGATTTGTAGTGCGCATCGATTATGGGGAAAATGGTGTTAGATTTGGAGTGTGCATTGACTGTGGGTAGTACGGTGTTAGATTTGGAGTGCGCAATGACTGTGGGTAATACGGCCGTGGTTTTGGAGTGCGCATTGACTGTGGGTAATACAGCGTTACATTTGGAGTGCACATTGTCTGTGGGTAAAACGGTGTTAGATTTGGAGTGTGCATCGATTGTGGGTAATACGGCCGTGGATTTTGAGTGCGCATTTACTATGGGTAATACAGCCGTGGATATTGACTGAGCATTGACTGTGGGTAACACAGTGTTAGATTTGGAGTTCACATCGTTTGAGGGGAATATGGTGTTAAATTTGGAGTGCGCATTGACTGTGGTAATCCGGCCGTGGATTTTAAGTGCGCATTGACTGTGGGTAATACGGTGTTAGATTTGGACTGCGCATTGTCTGTGGGTAATACAGTGATAGATTTGGAGTTCGCATTGTCTGTGAGTAATACGGCCCTGGATTTTGAGTGCGCATTGACTGTGGGCAATATGATGATAGATTTGGAGTGGGAATTGACTGTGGGCAATACGGCCGTGGATTTTGACTGGGCATTGACTGTGGGTAATATGGTGATAGATTTGGAGTGGGTATTGACTGCGGGCAAAATGGCCGTGGATTTTTAGTGCACATTGACTGCGGGTAATACGGCCATGGATTTGGAGTGCACATTGACTGTGGTTAATACGGCCGTGGATATTGACTGTGCATTGCCTGTGGGTAATACGGTGTTAGATTTGCAGTGCGCATCGACTGGGGGTAATATGGTGTTAGATTTGGAGTGCGCATTGACTGTGGGTAATACGGCCGTGGATTTTGTGTGCGCATTGACTGTGGGTAAGACGGCAGTGGATATTGACTGTGCATACTGTGGGTAATACAGTTTTAAATTTGGAGTGTGCATCGATTGTGGGGAAAATGGTGTTAGATTTGGAGTGCTCATTGACTGTGGGTAATATGTCCGTGGATTTTGAGTGCGCATTGACTGTTGGTAATACGGCCATGGATTTTGAGTGCGCATTTACTGTGGGTAATACGGCTGTGGATATTGACTGTGGGTAGCACAGTGTTAGATTTAGAGTGCACATCGATTGTGGGGAATATGGTGTTAGATTTGGAGTGAGCATTGACTGTGTGAAATACGGCGTTACATTTGGAGTGCGCATTGACTGTGGGTTATACTGCCGTGGATTTTGAGTGCGCTTTGACTGTGGGTAATACGACGTTAGATTTGGAGTGTGCATTGACTGTGGGTAATACAGTTTTAGATTTGGAGTGCGCATTGACTGCGGGTAATACGGCCAGGGCTTTGGAGTGCGCATTGACTGTGGGTAATACAGCGTTACATTTGGAGTGCACATTGTCTGTGGGTAATACAGTGCTAGATTTGTAGTGCGCATCGATTATGGGGAAAATGGTGTTAGATTTGGAGTGTGCATTGACTGTGGGTAGTACGGTGTTAGATTTGGAGTGCGCAATGACTGTGGGTAATACGGCCGTGGTTTTGGAGTGCGCATTGACTGTGGGTAATACAGCGTTACATTTGGAGTGCACATTGTCTGTGGGTAAAACGGTGTTAGATTTGGAGTGTGCATCGATTGTGGGTAATACGGCCGTGGATTTTGAGTGCGCATTTACTATGGGTAATACAGCCGTGGATATTGACTGAGCATTGACTGTGGGTAACACAGTGTTAGATTTGGAGTTCACATCGTTTGAGGGGAATATGGTGTTAAATTTGGAGTGCGCATTGACTGTGGTAATCCGGCCGTGGATTTTGAGTGCGCATTGACTGTGGGTAATACGGTGTTAGATTTGGACTGCGCATTGTCTGTGGGTAATACAGTGATAGATTTGGAGTTCGCATTGTCTGTGAGTAATACGGCCCTGGATTTTGAGTGCGCATTGACTGTGGGCAATATGATGATAGATTTGGAGTGGGAATTGACTGTGGGCAATACGGCCGTGGATTTTGACTGGGCATTGACTGTGGGTAATATGGTGATAGATTTGGAGTGGGTATTGACTGCGGGCAAAATGGCCGTGGATTTTTAGTGCACATTGACTGCGGGTAATACGGCCATGGATTTGGAGTGCACATTGACTGTGGTTAATACGGCCGTGGATATTGACTGTGCATTGCCTGTGGGTAATACGGTGTTAGATTTGCAGTGCGCATCGACTGGGGGTAATATGGTGTTAGATTTGGAGTGCGCATTGACTGTGGGTAATACGGCCGTGGATTTTGTGTGCGCATTGACTGTGGGTAAGACGGCAGTGGATATTGACTGTGCATACTGTGGGTAATACAGTTTTAAATTTGGAGTGTGCATCGATTGTGGGGAAAATGGTGTTAGATTTGGAGTGCTCATTGACTGTGGGTAATATGTCCGTGGATTTTGAGTGCGCATTGACTGTTGGTAATACGGCCATGGATTTTGAGTGCGCATTTACTGTGGGTAATACGGCTGTGGATATTGACTGTGGGTAGCACAGTGTTAGATTTAGAGTGCACATCGATTGTGGGGAATATGGTGTTAGATTTGGAGTGAGCATTGACTGTGTGAAATACGGCGTTACATTTGGAGTGCGCATTGACTGTGGGTTATACTGCCGTGGATTTTGAGTGCGCTTTGACTGTGGGTAATACGACGTTAGATTTGGAGTGTGCATTGACTGTGGGTAATACAGTTTTAGATTTGGAGTGCGCATTGACTGCGGGTAATACGGCCAGGGCTTTGGAGTGCACATTGACTGTGGATAATATGGCTGTGGATATTGACGGTGCATTGCCTGTGGGTAATACGGTGTTAGATTTGCAGTGTATCGACTGGGGGTAATATGGTGTTAGATTTGGAGTGCGCATTGACTGTGGGTAATACGGCCGTGGGTATTGACTGCGCATTGACTGTGGGTAATACAGTGTTAGATTTGTAGTGCGCATCGATTATGGGCAAAATGGTGTTAGATTTGGAGTGTGCATTGATTGTGGGTAGTACGGTGTTAGATTTGGAGTGCGCAATGACTGTGGGTAATACGGCCGTGGTTTTGGAGTGCGCATTGACTGTGGGCAATACAGCGTTACATTTGGAGTGCACATTGTCTGTGGGTAAAACGGTGTTAGATTTGGAGTGTGCATCGATTGTGGGTAATACGGCCGAGGATTTTGAGTGCGCATTTACTATGGGTAATACAGCCGTGGACATTGACTGAGCATTGACTGTGGGTAACACAGTGTTAGATTTGGAGTTCACATCGTTTGTGGGGAATATGGTGTTAGATTTGGAGTGCGCATTGACTGTGGTAATCCGGCCGTGGATTTTGAGTTCGCATTGACTGTGGGTAATAGAGTGTTAGATTTGGAGTGCGCATTGACTGTTGGTAATACGGCGTTAGATTTGGAGTGCACATTGTCTGTGGTAATACGGTGTTAGATTCGGAGTGCGCAACGACTGTGGGTAATACGGCCGTGGTTTTGGAGTGCGGATTGACTGTGGGCAATACGGCGTTACATTTGGAGTGCACATTGACTGTGGGTAATACGGCCATGGATTTTGAGTGCGCATTCACTGTGGGTAATACAGTCTTAGATTTGGAGTGCGCATTGACTGCGAGTAATACGGCCATGGTTTTGGAGTGCGCATTGACTGTGGGTAATACGGCCGTGGATATTGACTGTGCATTGACTGTGGGTAATAGAGTGTTAGATTTGGAGTGCACATTGACTGTTGGTAATACGACGTTAGATTTGGAGTGCACATTGTCTGTGGTAATACGGTGTTAGATTCGGAGTGCGCAACGACTGTGGGTAATACGGCCGTGGTTTTGGAGTGCGGATTGACTGTGGGCAATACGGCGTTACATTTGGAGTGCACATTGACTGTGGGTTATACTGCCGTGCATTTTGAGTGCGTGTTGACTGTGGGTAATATGGTGTTAGATTTGGAGTGAGCTTTGACTGTGTGAAATACAGCGTTACATTTGGAGTGCGCATTGACTGTGGGTTATACTGCCGTGGATTTTGAGTGCGCGTTGACTGTGGGTAATATGGTGTTAGATTTGGAGTGAGCATTGACTGTGTGAAATACGGCGTTACATTTGGAGTGTGCATTGACTGTGGGTTATACTGCCGTGGATTTTGAGTGCGCTTTGACTGTGGGTAATACGACGTTAGATTTGGAGTGTGCATTGACTGTGGGTAATACAGTTTTAGATTTGGAGTGCGCATTGACTGCGGGTAATACGGCCAGGGCTTTGGAGTGCACATTGACTGTGGGTAATACGGCTGTGGATATTGACGGTGCATTGCCTGTGGGTAATACGGTGTTAGATTTGCAGTGTATCGACTGGGGGTAATATGGTGTTAGATTTGGAGTGCGCATTGACTGTGGGTAATACGGCCGTGGGTATTGACTGCGCATTGACTGTGGGTAATACAGTGCTAGATTTGTAGTGCGCATCGATTATGGGGAAAATGGTGTTAGATTTGGAGTGTGCATTGACTGTGGGTAGTACGGTGTTAGATTTGGAGTGCGCAATGACTGTGGGTAATACGGCCGTGGTTTTGGAGTGCGCATTGACTGTGGGTAATACAGCGTTACATTTGGAGTGCACATTGTCTGTGGGTAAAACGGTGTTAGATTTGGAGTGTGCATCGATTGTGGGTAATACGGCCGTGGATTTTGAGTGCGCATTTACTATGGGTAATACAGCCGTGGATATTGACTGAGCATTGACTGTGGGTAACACAGTGTTAGATTTGGAGTTCACATCATTTGAGGGGAATATGGTGTTAAATTTGGAGTGAGCATTGACTGTGGTAATCCGGCCGTGGATTTTGAGTGCGCATTGACTGTGGGTAATACGGTGTTAGATTTGGACTGCGCATTGTCTGTGGGTAATACAGTGATAGATTTGGAGTTCGCATTGTCTGTGAGTAATACGGCCCTGGATTTTGAGTGCGCATTGACTGTGGGCAATATGGTGATAGATTTGGAGTGGGAATTGACTGTGGGCAATACGGCCGTGGATTTTGACTGGGCATTGACTGTGGGTAATATGGTGATAGATTTGGAGTGGGTATTGACTGCGGGCAAAATGGCCGTGGATTTTTAGTGCACATTGACTGCGGGTAATACGGCCATGGATTTGGAGTGCACATTGACTGTGGTTAATACGGCCGTGGATATTGACTGTGCATTGCCTGTGGGTAATACGGTGTTAGATTTGCAGTGCGCATCGACTGGGGGTAATATGGTGTTAGATTTGGAGTGCGCATTGACTGTGGGTAATACGGCCGTGGATTTTGTGTGCGCATTGACTGTGGGTAAGACGGCAGTGGATATTGACTGCGCATACTGTGGGTAATACAGTTTTAAATTTGGAGTGTGCATCGATTGTGGGGAAAATGGTGTTAGATTTGGAGTGCTCATTGACTGTGGGTAATATGTCCGTGGATTTTGAGTGCGCATTGACTGTTGGTAATACGGCCATGGATTTTGAGTGCGCATTTACTGTGGGTAATACGTCTGTGGATATTGACTGTGGGTAGCACAGTGTTAGATTTAGAGTGCACATCGATTGTGGGGAATATGGTGTTAGATTTAGAGTGCGCATCGACTGTGGTAATGCGGCCGTGGATTTTGAGTGGGCATTGACTGTGGGTAATACGGTGTTAGATTTGGAGTGCGCATCGACTGTGGGTAATATGGTGTCAGATTTGGAGTACGCATTGACTGTGGGTAATACGGCCGTGGATTTGGAGTGCGCATTGACTGTGGGTAATACGGCCATGGATTTGGAGAGTGGGTAATATGGTGATAGATTTGGTGTGGGCATTGACTGTGGGCAATATGGCCTTGGATTTTCAGTGCGCATTGACTGTGGGAAATACAGCCGTGGATTTTGAGTGCGCGTTGACTGTGGGTAGTACGGCGTAAGATTTGGAGTACGCATTGACTGTGGGTAATACGGCCGTGGATTTTGAGTGCTCGTTGACTGTGGGTAATACGACGTTAGATTTGGAGTGTGCATTGACTGTGGGTAATACAGTTTTAGATTTGGAGTGCGCATTGACTGCGGGTAATACGGCCAGGGCTTTGGAGTGCACATTGACTGTGGATAATATGGCTGTGGATATTGACGGTGCATTGCCTGTGGGTAATACGGTGTTAGATTTGCAGTGTATCGACTGGGGGTAATATGGTGTTAGATTTGGAGTGCGCATTGACTGTGGGTAATACGGCCGTGGGTATTGACTGCGCATTGACTGTGGGTAATACAGTGTTAGATTTGTAGTGCGCATCGATTATGGGCAAAATGGTGTTAGATTTGGAGTGTGCATTGATTGTGGGTAGTACGGTGTTAGATTTGGAGTGCGCAATGACTGTGGGTAATACGGCCGTGGTTTTGGAGTGCGCATTGACTGTGGGCAATACAGCGTTACATTTGGAGTGCACATTGTCTGTGGGTAAAATGGTGTTAGATTTGGAGTGTGCATCGATTGTGGGTAATACGGCCGAGGATTTTGAGTGCGCATTTACTATGGGTAATACAGCCGTGGACATTGACTGAGCATTGACTGTGGGTAACACAGTGTTAGATTTGGAGTTCACATCGTTTGTCGGGAATATGGTGTTAGATTTGGAGTGCGCATTGACTGTGGTAATCCGGCCGTGGATTTTGAGTTCGCATTGACTGTGGGTAATAGAGTGTTAGATTTGGAGTGCGCATTGACTGTTGGTAATACGGCGTTAGATTTGGAGTGCACATTGTCTGTGGTAATACGGTGTTAGATTCGGAGTGCGCAACGACTGTGGGTAATACGGCCGTGGTTTTGGAGTGCGGATTGACTGTGGGCAATACGGCGTTACATTTGGAGTGCACATTGACTGTGGGTAATACGGCCGTGGATTTTGAGTGCGCATTCACTGTGGGTAATACAGTCTTAGATTTGGAGTGCGCATTGACTGCGAGTAATACGGCCATGGTTTTGGAGTGCGCATTGACTGTGGGTAATACGGCCGTGGATATTGACTGTGCATTGACTGTGGGTAATAGAGTGTTAGATTTGGAGTGCACATTGACTGTTGGTAATACGACGTTAGATTTGGAGTGCACATTGTCTGTGGTAATACGGTGTTAGATTCGGAGTGCGCAACGACTGTGGGTAATACGGCCGTGGTTTTGGAGTGCGGATTGACTGTGGGCAATACGGCGTTACATTTGGAGTGCACATTGACTGTGGGTTATACTGCCGTGCATTTTGAGTGCGCGTTGACTGTGGGTAATATGGTGTTAGATTTGGAGTGAGCTTTGACTGTGTGAAATACAGCGTTACATTTGGAGTGCGCATTGACTGTGGGTTATACTGCCGTGGATTTTGAGTGCGCGTTGACTGTGGGTAATATGGTGTTAGATTTGGAGTGAGCATTGACTGTGTGAAATACGGCGTTACATTTGGAGTGCGCATTGACTGTGGGTTATACTGCCGTGGATTTTGAGTGCGCTTTGACTGTGGGTAATACGACGTTAGATTTGGAGTGTGCATTGACTGTGGGTAATACAGTTTTAGATTTGGAGTGCGCATTGACTGCGGGTAATACGGCCAGGGCTTTGGAGTGCACATTGACTGTGGGTAATACGGCTGTGGATATTGACGGTGCATTGCCTGTGGGTAATACGGTGTTAGATTTGCAGTGTATCGACTGGGGGTAATATGGTGTTAGATTTGGAGTGCGCATTGACTGTGGGTAATACGGCCGTGGGTATTGACTGCGCATTGACTGTGGGTAATACAGTGCTAGATTTGTAGTGCGCATCGATTATGGGGAAAATGGTGTTAGATTTGGAGTGTGCATTGACTGTGGGTAGTACGGTGTTAGATTTGGAGTGCGCAATGACTGTGGGTAATACGGCCGTGGTTTTGGAGTGCGCATTGACTGTGGGTAATACAGCGTTACATTTGGAGTGCACATTGTCTGTGGGTAAAACGGTGTTAGATTTGGAGTGTGCATCGATTGTGGGTAATACGGCCGTGGATTTTGAGTGCGCATTTACTATGGGTAATACAGCCGTGGATATTGACTGAGCATTGACTGTGGGTAACACAGTGTTAGATTTGGAGTTCACATCATTTGAGGGGAATATGGTGTTAAATTTGGAGTGAGCATTGACTGTGGTAATCCGGCCGTGGATTTTGAGTGCGCATTGACTGTGGGTAATACGGTGTTAGATTTGGACTGCGCATTGTCTGTGGGTAATACAGTGATAGATTTGGAGTTCGCATTGTCTGTGAGTAATACGGCCCTGGATTTTGAGTGCGCATTGACTGTGGGCAATATGGTGATAGATTTGGAGTGGGAATTGACTGTGGGCAATACGGCCGTGGATTTTGACTGGGCATTGACTGTGGGTAATATGGTGATAGATTTGGAGTGGGTATTGACTGCGGGCAAAATGGCCGTGGATTTTTAGTGCACATTGACTGCGGGTAATACGGCCATGGATTTGGAGTGCACATTGACTGTGGTTAATACGGCCGTGGATATTGACTGTGCATTGCCTGTGGGTAATACGGTGTTAGATTTGCAGTGCGCATCGACTGGGGGTAATATGGTGTTAGATTTGGAGTGCGCATTGACTGTGGGTAATACGGCCGTGGATTTTGTGTGCGCATTGACTGTGGGTAAGACGGCAGTGGATATTGACTGCGCATACTGTGGGTAATACAGTTTTAAATTTGGAGTGTGCATCGATTGTGGGGAAAATGGTGTTAGATTTGGAGTGCTCATTGACTGTGGGTAATATGTCCGTGGATTTTGAGTGCGCATTGACTGTTGGTAATACGGCCATGGATTTTGAGTGCGCATTTACTGTGGGTAATACGTCTGTGGATATTGACTGTGGGTAGCACAGTGTTAGATTTAGAGTGCACATCGATTGTGGGGAATATGGTGTTAGATTTAGAGTGCGCATCGACTGTGGTAATGCGGCCGTGGATTTTGAGTGGGCATTGACTGTGGGTAATACGGTGTTAGATTTGGAGTGCGCATCGACTGTGGGTAATATGGTGTCAGATTTGGAGTACGCATTGACTGTGGGTAATACGGCCGTGGATTTGGAGTGCGCATTGACTGTGGGTAATACGGCCATGGATTTGGAGAGTGGGTAATATGGTGATAGATTTGGTGTGGGCATTGACTGTGGGCAATATGGCCTTGGATTTTCAGTGCGCATTGACTGTGGGAAATACAGCCGTGGATTTTGAGTGCGCGTTGACTGTCGGTAGTACGGCGTTAGATTTGGAGTACGCATTTACTGTGTGTAATACAGCCATGGATTTTGAGTGCGCATTCACTGTGGGTAATACAGTCTTAGATTTGGAGTGCGCATTGACTGCGAGTAATACGCACATGGTTTTGGAGTGCGCATTTACTGTGGGTAATACGGCCGTGGATATTGACTGCGCATTGACTGTGGGTAATACAGTGTTAGATTTGTAGTGCGCATCGATTATGGGGAAAATGGTGTTAGATTTGGAGTGTGCATTGACTGTGGGTAGTACAGCCGTTGATTTGGAGTGCGCATTGACTGTGGGTAATACGGCCATGGATTTGGAGAGTGCATTGACTGTGGGTAATACAGTCTTAGATTTTGAGTGCGCATTGACTGTGGGTAATACGGCCGTGGATTTTGAGTGCGCATTGACTGTGTGTAATACTGCCGTGGATATTGACTGCACATTGACTGTGGGTAATACAGTGTTTGATTTGGAGAGCGCATCGATTGTGGGGAAAATGGTGTTAGATTTGGAGTGTGCATTGACTCTGGGTAAAACGGCTGTGGATTTTGAGTGCTCGTTGACTGTGGGTAATACGGCATTAGATTTGGAGTGCGCAATGACTGTGGGTAATACGGCCGTGGTTTTTGAGTGCGCATTGACTGTGGGCAATACAGCGTTACATTTGGAGTGCACATTGTCTGTGGGTAAAACGGTGTTAGATTTGGAATGTGCATCGATTGTGGGTAATACGGCCGTGGATTTTGAGTGCGCATTTACTATGGGTAATACAGCCGTGGATATTGACTGAGCATTGACTGTGGGTAACACAGTGTTAGATTTGGAGTTCACATCGTTTGTGGGGAATATGGTGTTAGATTTGGAGTGCGCATTGACTGTGGTAATCCGGCCGTGGATTTTGAGTGCGCATTGACTGTGGGTAATAGAGTGTTAGATTTGGAGTGCGCATTGACTGTTGGTAATACGGCGTTAGATTTGGAGTGCACATTGTCTGTGGTAATACGGTGTTAGATTCGGAGTGCGCAACGACTGTGGGTAATACGGCCGTGGATTTTGAGTGCGCAATCACTGTGGGTAATACAGTCTTAGATTTGGAGTGCGCATTGACTGCGAGTAATACGGCCATGGTTTTGGAGTGCGCATTGACTGTGGGTAATACGGCCGTGGATATTGACTGTGCATTGACTGTGGGTAATAGAGTGTTAGATTTGGAGTGCGCATTGACTGTTGGTAATACGGCGTTAGATTTGGTGTGCACATTGTCTGTGGTAATACGGTGTTAGATTCGGAGTGCACATTGACTGTGGGTAATACGGCCGTGGATTTTGAGTGCGCAATCACTGTGGGTAATACAGTCTTAGATTTGGAGTGCGCATTGACTGCGAGTAATACGGCCATGGTTTTGGAGTGCGCATTGACTGTGGGTAATTGCGGCGGTGGATATTGACTGTGCATTGACTGTGGGTAATACAGTGTTAGATTTGGAGTGCGCATCGACTGTGGGTAATATGGTGTCAGATTTGGAGTACGCATTGACTGTGGATAATACGGCCGTGAATTTTGAGTACTCGTTGACTGTGGGTAATACGGCGTTAGATTTGGAGTGCGCATTGACTGCGAGTAATACGGCCATGGATTTGGAGAGTGCATTGACTGTGGGTAATACAGTCTTAGATTTTGAGTGCGCATTGACTGTGTGTAATACTGCCATGGATATTGACTGCACATTGACTGTGGGTAATACAGTGTTTGATTTGGAGAGCACATCGATTGTGGGGAAAATGGAGTTAGATTTGGAGTGCGCATTGACTCTCAGTAATACAGCTGTGGATTTTGAGTGGGCATTGACTGTGGGTAATATGGTGATAGATTTGGTGTGGGCATTGACTGTGGGCAATATGGCCATGGATTTTCAGTGCGCATTGACTGTGGGTAATACAGCCGTGGATTTTGAGTGCGCGTTGACTGTGGATAGTACGGCGTAAGATTTGGAGTACACATTGACTGTGGGTAATACGGCCGTGGATTTTGAGTGCGCATTCACTGTGGGTAATACAGTCTTAGATTTGGAGTGCGCATTGACTGCGAGTAATACGGCCATGGTTTTGGAGTGCGCATTGACTGTGGGTAATACGGCCGTGGATATTGACTGTGCATTGACTGTGGGTAATAGAGTGTTAGAATTGGAGTGCGCATTGAATGTTGGTAATACGGCGTTAGATTTGGAGTGCACTTTGTCTGTGGTAATACGGTGTTAGATTCAGAGTGCGCAACGACTGTGGGTAATACGGCGTTAAATTTGGAGTGCACATTGACTGTGGGCAATACGGCATTAAATTTGGAGTGCACATTGACTGTGGGTTATACTGCCGTGCATTTTGAGTGCGCGTTGACTGTGGGTAATATGGTGTTAGATTTGGAGTGAGCATTGACTGTGTGAAATACGGCGTTACATTTGGAGTGCGCATTGACTGTGGGTTATACTGCCGTGGATTTTGAGTGCGCTTTGACTGTGGGTAAGACGGTCTTAGATTTGGAGTGCGCATTGACCGTGGGTAATACAGTGTTAGATTTGGTATGCGCATTAACTGTGGGCAATATGGTGCTAGATTTGGAGGACGCATTGACTGTGGGTATTACAGCCATGGATTTTTAGTGCCCGTTGACTGTGGGTAATACGACGTTAGATTTGGAGTGTGCATTGACTGTGGCAATACAGCGTTACATTTGGAGTGCACATTGTCTGTGGGTAATACAGTGTTAGATTTGCAGTGCGCATCGACTGGGGGTAATATGGTGTTAGATTTGGAGTGCGCATTGACTGTGGGTAATACGGCCGTGGATTTTGTGTGCGCATTGACTGTGGGTAAGACGGCAGTGGATATTGACTGCGCATTGACTGTGGGTAATACAGTAAATTTGGAGTGCGCATCGATAGTGGGAAAAATGGTGTTAGATTTGGAGTGCTCATTGACTGTGGGCAATATGGCCGTGGATTTTGAGTGCGCATTGACTGTTGGTAATACGGCCATGGATTTTGAGTGCGCATTTACTGTGGGTAATACGGCCGTGGATATTGACTGTGGGTAACACAGTGTTAGATTTAGAGTGCACATCGATTGTGGGGAATATGGTGTTAGATTTGGAGTGCGCATCGACTGTGGTAATGCGGCCGTGGATTTTAAGTGCCCGTTGACTGTGGGTAATACGACGTTAGATTTGGAGTGTGCATTGACTGTGGGTAATACGGTGTAAGATTTGGAGTGAGCATTCACTGTGGGTAATACAGTTTTAGATTTGGAGTGCGCATTGACTGCGGGTAATACGGCCAGGGCTTTGGAGTGCGCATTGACTGTGGGTAATACGGCCGTGGGTATTGACTGCGCATTGACTGTGGGTAATACAGTGTTAGATTTGTAGTGCGCATCGATTATGGGGAAAATGGTGTTAGATTTGGAGTGTGCATTGACTGTGGGTAGTACGGTGTTAAATTTGGAGTGCGCAATGACTGTGGGTAATACGGCCGTGGTTTTTGAGTGCGCATTGACTGTGGGCAATACAGCGTTACATTTGGAGTGCACATTGTCTGTGGGTAAAACGGTGTTAGATTTGGAATGTGCATCGATTGTGGGTAATACGGCCGTGGATTTTGAGTGCGCATTTACTATGGGTAATGCAGCCGTGGATATTGACTGAGCATTGACTGTGGGTAACACAGTGTTAGATTTGGAGTTCACATCGTTTGTGGGGAATATGGTGTTAGATTTGGAGTGCGCATTGACTGTGGTAATCCGGCCGTGGATTTTGAGTGCGCATTGACTGTGGGTAATAGAGTGTTAGATTTGGAGTGCGCATTGACTGTTGGTAATACGGCGTTAGATTTGGAGTGCACATTGTCTGTGGTAATACGGTGTTAGATTCGGAGTGCGCAACGACTGTGGGTAATACGGCCGTGGATTTTGAGTGCGCAATCACTGTGGGTAATACAGTCTTAGATTTGGAGTGCGCATTGACTGCGAGTAATACGGCCATGGTTTTGGAGTGCGCATTGACTGTGGGTAATACGGCCGTGGATATTGACTGTGCATTGACTGTGGGTAATAGAGTGTTAGATTTGGAGTGCGCATTGACTGTTGGTAATACGGCGTTAGATTTGGAGTGCACATTGTCTGTGGTAATACGGTGTTAGATTCGGAGTGCACATTGACTGTGGGTAATACGGCCGTGGATTTTGAGTGCGCAATCACTGTGGGTAATACAGTCTTAGATTTGGAGTGCGCATTGACTGCGAGTAATACGGCCATGGTTTTGGAGTGCGCATTGACTGTGGGTAATACGGCGGTGGATATTGACTGTGCATTGACTGTGGGTAATACAGTGTTAGATTTGGAGTGCGCATCGACTGTGGGTAATATGGTGTCAGATTTGGAGTACGCATTGACTGTGGATAATACGGCCGTGAATTTTGAGTACTCGTTGACTGTGGGTAATACGGCGTTAGATTTGGAGTGCGCATTGACTGTGAGTAATACGGCCATGGTTTTGGAGTGAGCATTGACTGTGGGTAATACGGCCATGGATTTGGAGAGTGCATTGACTGTGGGTAATACAGTCTTAGATTTTGAGTGCGCATTGACTGTGTGTAATACTGCCATGGATATTGACTGCACATTGACTGTGGGTAATACAGTGTTTGATTTGGAGAGCACATCGATTGTGGGGAAAATGGAGTTAGATTTGGAGTGCGCATTGACTCTCAGTAATACAGCTGTGGATTTTGAGTGGGCATTGACTGTGGGTAATATGGTGATAGATTTGGTGTGGGCATTGACTGTGGGCAATATGGCCATGGATTTTCAGTGCGCATTGACTGTGGGTAATACAGCCGTGGATTTTGAGTGCGCGTTGACTGTGGGTAGTACGGCGTAAGATTTGGAGTACACATTGACTGTGGGTAATACGGCCGTGGATTTTGAGTGCGCATTCACTGTGGGTAATACAGTCTTAGATTTGGAGTGCGCATTGACTGCGAGTAATACGGCCATGGTTTTGGAGTGCGCATTGACTGTGGGTAATACGGCCGTGGATATTGACTGTGCATTGACTGTGGGTAATAGAGTGTTAGAATTGGAGTGCGCATTGACTGTTGGTAATACGGCGTTAGATTTGGAGTGCACATTGTCTGTGGTAATACGGTGTTAGATTCGGAGTGCGCAACGACTGTGGGTAATACGGCGTTAAATTTGGAGTGCACATTGACTGTGGGCAATACGGCGTTAAATTTGGAGTGCACATTGACTGTGGGTTATACTGCCGTGGATTTTGAGTGCGCGTTGACTGTGGGTAATATGGTGTTAGATTTGGAGTGAGCATTGACTGTGTGAAATACGGCGTTACATTTGGAGTGCGCATTGACTGTGGGTTATACTGCCGTGGATTTTGAGTGCGCTTTGACTGTGGGTAAGACGGTCTTAGATTTGGAGTGCGCATTGACCGTGGGTAATACAGTGTTAGATTTGGTATGCACATTAACTGTGGGCAATATGGTGCTAGATTTGGAGGACGCATTGACTGTGGGTATTACAGCCATGGATTTTTAGTGCCCGTTGACTGTGGGTAATACGACGTTAGATTTGGAGTGTGAATTGACTGTGGGTAATACGGTGTAAGATTTGGAGTGAGCATTCACTGTGGGTAATACAGTTTTAGATTTGGAGTGCGCATTGACTGCGGGTAATACGGCCAGGGCTTTGGAGTGCGCATTGACTGTGGGTAATACGGCCGTGGGTATTGACTGCGCATTGACTGTGGGTAATACAGTGTTAGATTTGTAGTGCGCATCAATTATAGGGAAAATGGTGTTAGATTTGGAGTGTGCATTGACTGTGGGTAGTACGGCGTTAGATTTGGAGTGCGCAATGACTGTGGGTAATACGGCCGTGGTTTTGGAGTACGCATTGACTGTGGCAATACAGCGTTACATTTGGAGTGCACATTGTCTGTGGGTAATACAGTGTTAGATTTGCAGTGCGCATCGACTGGGGGTAATATGGTGTTAGATTTGGATTGCGCATTGACTGTGGGTAATACGGCCGTGGATTTTGTGTGCGCATTGACTGTGGGTAAGACGGCAGTGGATATTGACTGCGCATTGACTGTGGGTAATACAGTTTTAAATTTGGAGTGCGCATCGATTGTGGGAAAAATGGTGTTAGATTTGGAGTGCTCATTGACTGTGGGCAATATGGCCGTGGATTTTGAGTGCGCATTGACTGTTGGTAATACGGCCATGGATTTTGAGTGCGCATTTACTGTGGGTAATACGGCCGTGGATATTGACTGTGGGTAACACAGTGTTAGATTTAGAGTGCACATCGATTGTGGGGAATATGGTGTTAGATTTGGAGTGCGCATCGACTGTGGTAATGCGGCCGTGGATTTTAAGTGCCCGTTGACTGTGGGTAATACGACGTTAGATTTGGAGTGTGCATTGACTGTGGGTAATACGGTGTAAGATTTGGAGTGAGCATTCACTGTGGGTAATACAGTTTTAGATTTGGAGTGCGCATTGACTGCAGGTAATACGGCCAGGGCTTTGGAGTGCGCATTGACTGTGGGTAATACGGCCGTGGGTATTGACTGCGCATTGACTGTGGGTAATACAGAGTTAGATTTGTAGTGCGCATCGATTATGGGGAAAATGGTGTTAGATTTGGAGTGTGCATTGACTGTGGGTAGTACAGCCGTGGATTTTGAGTGCTCGTTGACTATGGGTAATACGGCGTTAGATTTGGAGAGTGCATTGACTGCGAGTAATACGGCCATGGGTTTGGAGTGCGCATTGACTGTGGGTAATACGGCCGTGGATATTGACTGTGCATTAACTGTGGGTAATAGAGTGTTAGATTTGGAGTGCGCATTGACTATTGGTAATACGGCGTTAGATTTGGAGTGCACATTGTCTGTGGTAATACGGTGTTAGATTCGGAGTGCGCAATGACTGTGGGTAATACGGCCGTGGTTTTGGAGTGCGGATTGACTGTTGTCAATACGGCGTTACATTTGGAGTGCACATTGACTGTGGGTTATACTGCCGTGGATTTTGAGTGCGCTTTGACTGTGGGTAATACGACGTTAGATTTGGAGTGTGCATTGACTGTGGGTAATACAGTTTTAGATTTGGAGTGCGCATTGACTGCGGGTAATACGGCCAGGGTTTGGAGTGCACATTGACTGTGGGTAATACGGCTGTGGATATTGACGGTGCATTGCCTGTGGGTAATACGGTGTTAGATTTGCAGTGTATCGACTGGGGGTAATATGGTGTTAGATTTGGAGTGCGCATTGACTGTGGGTAATACGGCCGTGGGTATTGAGTGCGCATTTACTATGGGTAATACAGCCGTGGATATTGACTGAGCATTGACTGTGGGTAACACAGTGTTAGATTTGGAGTTCACATCGTTTGTGGGGAATATGGTGTTAGATTTGGAGTGCGCATTGACTGTGGTAATCCGGCCGTGGATTTTGAGTGAGCTTTGACTGTGGGTAATAGAGTGTTAGATTTGGAGTGCGCATTGACTGTTGGTAATACGGCGTTAGATTTGGAGTGCACATTGTCTGTGGTAATACGGTGTTAGATTCGGAGTGCGCAACGACTGTGGGTAATACGGCCGTCGTTTTGGAGTGCGGATTGACTGTGGGCAATACGGCGTTACATTTGGAGTGCACATTGACTGTGGGTAATATGTCCGTGGATTTTGAGTGCGCATTCACTGTGGGTAATACAGTCTTAGATTTGGAGTGCGCATTGACTGCGAGTAATACGGCCATGGTTTTGGAGTGCGCATTGACTGTGGGTAATACGGCCGTGGATATTGACTGTGCATTGACTGTGGGTAATACAGTGTTAGATTTGGAGTGCGCATCGACTGTGGGTAATATGGTGTCAGATTTGGAGTACGCATTGACTGTGGGTAATACGGCCGTGAATTTTGAGTGCTCGTTGACTGTGGGTAATACGGCGTTAGATTTGGAGTGCGCATTGACTGCGAGTAATACGGCCATGGTTTTGGAGTGCGCATTGACTGTGGGTAATACGGCCATGGATTTGGAGAGTGCATTGACTGTGGGTAATACAGTCTTAGATTTTGTGTGCGCATTGACTGTAGGTAATACGGCCGTGGATTTTGAGTGCACATTGTCTGTGTGTAATACTGCCGTGGATATTGACTGCACATTGACTGTGGGTAATACAGTGTTTGATTTGGAGAGCACATCGATTGTGGGGAAAATGGAGTTAGATTTGGAGTGCGCATTGACTCTCGGTAATACAGCTGTGGATTTTGAGTGGGCATTGACTGTGGGTAATATGGTGATAGATTTGGTGTGGGCATTGACTGTGGGCAATATGGCCATGGATTTTCAGTGCCCATTGACTGTGGGTAATACAGCCGTGGATTTTGAGTGCGCGTTGACTGTGGGTAGTACGGCGTAAGATTTGGAGTTCACATTGACTGTGGGTAATACGGCCGTGGATTTTGAGTGCGCATTCACTGTGGGTAATACAGTCTTAGATTTGGAGTGCGCATTGAGTGCGAGTAATACGGCCATGGTTTTGGAGTGCGCATTGACTGTGGGTAATACGGCCGTGGATATTGGCTGTGCATTGACTGTGGGTAATAGAGTGTTAGAATTGGAGTGCGCATTGACTGTTGGTAATACGGCGTTAGATTTGGAGTGCACATTGTCTGTGGTAATACGGTGTTAGATTCGGAGTGCGCAACGACTGTGGGTAATACGGCGTTAAATTTGGAGTGCACATTGACTGTGGGCAATACGGCGTTAAATTTGCAGTGCACATTGACTGTGGGTTATACTGCCGTGGATTTTGAGTGCACATTGACTGTGGCTAATATGGTGTTAGATTTGGAGTGTGCGCTAACTGTGGGTAAGAAGGTGTTAGATTTGGAGTGCACATTGACTGTGGGTAGTACGGTGTTAGATTTGGAGTGCGCATTCCCTGTGGGTAATCCGGCCGTGGATTTTGAGTGTGCATTGACTGTGGGTAATACGGCCGAGAATTTTGAGTGCTCGTTGACTGTGGGTAATACGGCGTTAGATTTGGAGTGCGCATTGACTGCGAGTAATACGGCCATGGTTTTGGAGTGCGCATTGACAGTGGGTAATACGGCCGTGGATATTGACTGTGCATTAACTGTGGGTAATAGAGTGTTAGATTTGGAGTGCGCATTGACTGTTGGTAATACGGCGTTAGATTTGGAGTGCACATTGTCTGTGGTAATACGGTGTTAGATTCGGAGTGCACAATGACTGTGGGTAATACGGCCGTGGTTTTGGAGTGCGGATTGACTGTGGGCAATACGGCGTTACATTTGGAGTGCACATTGACTGTGGGTTATACTGCCGTGGATTTTGAGTGCGCTTTGACTGTGGGTAATATGACGTTAGATTTGGAGTGTGCATTGACTGTGGGTAATACAGTTTTAGATTTGGAGTGCGCATTGACTGCGGGTAATACGGCCAGGGCTTTGGAGTGCACATTGACTGTGGGTAATACGGCTGTGGATATTGACGGTGCATTGCCTGTGGGTAATACGGTGTTAGATTTGCAGTGTATCGACTGGGGGTAATATGGTGTTAGATTTGGAGTGTGCATTGACTGTGGGTAATACGGCCGTGGGTATTGACTGCGCATTGACTGTGGGTAATACAGTGTTAGATTTGTAGAGCGCATCGATTATGGGGAAAATGGTGTTAGATTTGGAGTGTGCATTGACTGTGGGTAGTACGGTGTTAGATTTGGAGTGCGCAATGACTGTGGGTTATACGGCCGTGGTTTTGGAGTGCGCATTGACTGTGGGCAATACAGCGTTACATTTGGAGTGCACATTGTCTGTGGGTAAAACGGGGTTAGATTTGGAGTGTGCATCGATTGTGGGTAATACGGCCGTGGATTTTGAGTGCGCATTTACTATGGGTAATACAGCCGTGGATATTGACTGAGCATTGACTGTGGGTAACACAGTGTTAGATTTGGAGTTCACATCGTTTGTGGGGAATATGGTGTTAGATTTGGAGTGCGCATTGACTGTGGTAATCCGGCCGTGGATTTTGAGTGCGCTTTGACTGTGGGTAATAGAGTGTTAGATTTGGAGTGCGCATTGACTGTCGGTAATACGGCGTTAGATTTGGAGTGCACATTGTCTGTGGTAATACGGTGTTAGATTCGGAGTGCGCAACGACTGTGGGTAATACGGCCGTGGTTTTGGAGTGCGGATTGACTGTGGGCAATACGGCGTTACATTTGGAGTGCACATTGACTGTGGGTAATACGGCCGTGGATTTTGAGTGCGCATTCACTGTGGGTAATACAGTCTTAGATTTGGAGTGCGCATTGACTGCGAGTAATACGGCCATGGTTTTGGAGTGCGCATTGTCTGTGGGTAATACGGCTGTGGATATTGACTGTGCATTGACTGTGGGTAATACAGTGTTAGATTTGGAGTGCGCATCGACTGTGGGTAATATGGTGTCAGATTTGGAGTACGCATTGACTGTGGGTAATACGGCCGTGAATTTTGAGTGCTCGTTGACTGTGGGTAATACGGCGTTAGATTTGGAGTGCGCATTGACTGCGAGTAATACGGCCATGGTTTTGGAGTGCGCATTGACTGTGGGTAATACGGCCATGGATTTGGACAGTGCATTGACTGTGGGTAATACAGTCTTAGATTTTGAGTGCGCATTGACTGTAGGTAATACGGCTGTGGATTTTGAGTGCACATTGTCTGTGTGTAATACTGCCGTGGATATTGACTGCACATTGACTGTGGGTAATACAGTGTTTGATTTGGAGAGCACATCGATTGTGGGGAAAATGGAGTTAGATTTGGAGTGCGCATTGACTCTCGGTAATACAGCTGTGGATTTTGAGTGGGCATTGACTGTGGGTAATATGGTGATAGATTTGGTGTGGGCATTGACTGTGGGCAATATGGCCATGGATTTTCAGTGCGCATTGACTGTGGATAATACAGCCGTGGATTTTGAGTGCGCGTTGACTGTGGGTAGTACGGCGTAAGATTTGGAGTACACATTGACTGTGGGTAATAAGGTCTTGGATTTTGAGTGCGCATTCACTGTGGGTAATACAGTCTTAGATTTGGAGTGCGCATTGACTGCGAGTAATACGCACATGGTTTTGGAGTGCGCATTGACTGTGGGTAATACGGCCGTGGATATTGACTGTGCATTGACTGTGGGTAATAGAGTGTTAGAATTGGAGTGTGCATTGACTGTTGGTAATACGGCGTTAGATTTGGAGTGCACATTGTCTGTGGTAATACGGTGTTAGATTCGGAGTGCACATTGACTGTGGGCAATACGGCGTTAAATTTGGAGTGCACATTGACTGTGGGTTATACTGCCGTGGATTTTGAGTGCGCGTTGACTGTGGGTAATATGGTGTTAGATTTGGAGTGAGCATTGACTGTGTGAAATACGGCGTTACATTTGGAGTGCGCATTGACTGTGGGTTATACTGCCGTGGATTTTGAGTGCGCTTTGACTGTGGGTAAGACGGTCTTAGATTTGGAGTGCGCATTGACCGTGGGTAATACAGTGTTAGATTTGGTATGCGCATTAACTGTGGGCAATAAGGTGCTAGATTTGGAGGACGCATTGACTGTGGGTATTACAGCCATGGATTTTTAGTGCCCGTTGACTGTGGGTAATACGACGTTAGATTTGGAGTGTGCATTGACTGTGGGTAATACGGTGTAAGATTTGGAGTGAGCATTCACTGTGGGTAATACAGTTTTAGATTTGGAGTGCGCATTGACTGCGGGTAATACGGCCAGGGCTTTGGAGTGCGCATTGACTGTGGGTAATACGGCCGTGGGTATTGACTGCGCATTGACTGTGGGTAATACAGTGTTAGATTTGTAGTGCGCATCAATTATAGGGAAAATGGTGTTAGATTTGGAGTGTGCATTGACTGTGGGTAGTACGGCGTTAGATTTGGAGTGCGCAATGACTGTGGGTAATACCGCCGTGGTTTTGGAGTACGCATTGACTGTGGCAATACAGCGTTACATTTGGAGTGCACATTGTCTGTGGGTAATACGGTGTTAGATTTGCAGTGCGCATCGACTGGGGGTAATATGGTGTTAGATTTGGAGTGCGCATTGACTGTGGGTAATACGGCCGTGGATTTTGTGTGCGCATTGACTGTGGGTAAGACGGCAGTGGATATTGACTGCGCATTGACTGTGAGTAATACAGTTTTAAATTTGGAGTGCGCATCGATTGAGGGGAAAATGGTGTTAGATGTGGAGTGCTCATTGACTGTGGGCAATATGGCCGTGGATTTTGAGTGCGCATTGACTGTTGGTAATACGGCCATGGATTTTGAGTGCGCATTTACTGTGGGTAATACGGCCGTGGATATTGACTGTGGGTAACACAGTGTTAGATTTAGAGTGCACATCGATTGTGGGGAATATGGTGTTAGATTTGGAGTGCGCATCGACTGTGGTAAAGCGGCCGTGGATTTTATGTGCCCGTTGACTGTGGGTAATAGGACGTTAGATTTGGAGTGTGCATTGACTGTGGGTAATACGGTGTAAGATTTGGAGTGAGCATTCACTGTGGGTAATACAGTTTTAGATTTGGAGTGCGCATTGACTGCGGGTAATACGGCCAGGGCTTTGGAGTGCGCATTGACTGTGGGTAATACGGCCGTGGGTATTGACTGCGCATTGACTGTGGGTAATACAGTGTTAGATTTGGAGTGCGCATCGACTGTGGGTAATATGGTGTTAGATTTGGAGTGCGCATTGACTGTGGTTAATCCGGCCGTGGATTTTGAGTGTGCATTGACTGTGCGTAATACGATGTTAGATTTGGAGTGCGCATCGACTGTGGGTAATATGGTGTCAGATTTGGAGTATGCATTGACTGTGGGTAATACAGCCATGGATTTGGAGAGTGCATTGACTGTGGGTAATAAAGTCTTAGATTTTGAGTGCGCATTGACTGTTGGTAATACGGCAATTGTTTTGGAGTGCGCATTGACTGTGTGTAATACTGCCGTGGATATTGACTGCACATTGACTGTGGGTAATACAGTGTTTGATTTGGAGAGCGCATCGATTGTGGGGAAAATGGTGTTAGTTTTGGAGTGCGGATTGACTCTCGGTAATACGGCTGTGGATTTTGAGTGGGCATTGACTGTGGGTAATATGTTGATAGATTTGGTGAGGGCATTGACTGTGGGCAATATGGCCATGGATTTTCAGTGCGCATTGACTGTGGGAAATACAGCCGTGGATTTTGAGTGCGCGTTGACTGTGGGTAGTACGGCGTTAGATTTGGAGTACGCATTTACTGTGGGTAATACGGCCATGGATTTTGAGTGCGCATTCACTGTGGGTAATACAGTCTTAGATTTGGAGTGCGCATTGACTGCGAGTAATACGCACATGGTTTTGGAGTGCGCATTGACTGTGGGTAATACGGCCGTGGATATTGACTGCGCATTGACTGTGGGTAATACAGTGTTAGATTTGTAGTGCGCATCGATTATGGGGAAAATGGTGTTAGATTTGGAGTGTGCATTGACTGTGGGTAGTACAGCCGTGGATTTAGAGTGCGCATTGACTGTGGGTAATACGGCCATGGATTTGGAGAGTGCATTGACTGTGGGTAATACAGTCTTAGATTTCGAGTGCGCATTGACTGTGGGTAATACGGCCATGGTTTTGGAGTGCGCATTGACTGTGGGTAATACGGCCGTGGATATTGACTGTGCATTGACTGTGGGTAATAGAGTGTTAGATTTGGAGTGCGCATTGACTGTTGGTAATACGGCGTTAGATTTGGAGTGCGCATTGACTGTGGGTAATACAGTGTTAGATTTGTAGTGCGCATCAATTATAGGGAAAATGGTGTTAGATTTGGAGTGAGCATTGACTGTGGGTAGTACGGCGTTAGATTTGGAGTGCGCAATGACTGTGGGTAATACGGCCGTGGTTTTGGAGTACGCATTGACTGTGGGTAATACGGCCGTGGATATTGACTGTGCATTGACTGTGGGTAATAGAGTGTTAGATTTGGAGTGCTCATCAATTATAGGGAAAATGGTGTTAGATTTGGAGTGTGCATTGACTGTGGGTAGTACGGCGTTAGATTTGGAGTGCGCAATGACTGTGGGTAATACGGCCGTGGTTTTGGAGTACGCATTGACTGTGGGCAATACAGCGTTACATTTGGAGTGCACATTGTCTGTGGGTAATACGGTGTTAGATTTGGAGTGTGCATCGATTGTGGTTAATACGGCCGTGGATTTTGAGTGCGCATTTACTTTGGGTAATACGGCCGTGGATATTGACTGTGCATTGCCTGTGGGTAATACGGTGTTAGATTTGCAGTGCGCATCGACTGGGGGTAATATGGTGTTAGATTTGGAGTGCGCATTGACTGTGGGTAATACGGCCGTGGATTTTGTGTGCGCATTGACTGTGGGTAAGACGGCAGTGGATATTGACTGCGCATTGACTGTGGGTAATACAGTTTTAAATTTGGAGTGCTCATCGATTGTGGGGAAAATGGTGTTAGATTTGGAGTGCTCATTGACTGTGGGCAATATGGCCGTGGATTTTGAGTGCGCATTGACTGTTGGTAATACGGCCATGGATTTTGAGTGCGCATTTACTGTGGGTAATACGGCCGTGGATATAGACTGTGGGTAACACAGTGTTAGATTTGGAGTGCGCATCGACTGTGGGTAATATGGTGTCAGATTTGGAGTACGCATTGACTGTGGGTAATACGGCCGTGAATTTTGAGTGCTCGTTGACTGTGGGTAATACGGCGTTAGATTTGGAGTGCGCATTGACTGCGAGTAATACGGCCATGGTTTTCGACTGGGCATTGACTGTGGGTAATACAGCCGTGGATAATGACTGTGCATTGACTGTGGGTAATACAGTGTTAGATTTGGAGTGCGCATCGACTGTGGGTAATATGGTGTTAGATTTGGAGTGCGCATTGACTGTGGTTAATCCGGCCGTGGATTTTGAGTGCGCATTGACTGTGCGTAATACGATGTTAGATTTGGAGTGCGCATCGACTGTGGGTAATATGGTGTCAGATTTGGAGTATGCATTGACTGTGGGTAATACAGCCGTGGATTTGGAGAGCGCATTGACTGTGGGTAATACGGCCATGGATTTGGAGAGTGCATTGACTGTGGGTAATACAGTCTTAGATTTTGAGTGCGCATTGACTGTGTGTAATACTGCCGTGGATATTGACTGCACATTGATTGTGGGTAATACAGTGTTTGATTTGGAGAGCGCATCGATTGTGGGGAAAATGGTGTTAGATTTGGAGTGCGGATTGGCTCTCGGTAATACGGCTGTGGATTTTGAGTGGGCATTGACTGTGGGTAATATGGTGATAGATTTAGTGAGAGCATTGACTGTGGGCAATATGGCCATGGATTTTCAGTGCGCATTGACTGTGGGAAATACAGCCGTGGATTTTGAGTGCGCGTTGACTGTGGGTAGTACGGCGTTAGAATTGGAGTACGCATTTACTGTGGGTAATACGGCCGTGGATTTTGAGTGCGCATTCACTGTGGGAAATACAGTCTTAGATTTGGAGTGCGCATTGACTGCGAGTAATACGGCCATGGTTTTGGAGTGCGCATTGACTGTGGGTAATACGGCCGTGGATATTGACTGTGCATTGACTGTGGGTAATAGAGTGTTAGATTTGGAGTGCGCATTGACTGTTGGTAATACGGCGTTAGATTTGGAGTGCACATTGTCTGTGGTAATACGGTGTTAGATTCGGAGTGCGCAACGGCTGTGGGTAATACGGCCATGGTTTTGGAGTGCGCATTGACTGTGCTCAATACGGCGTTACATTTGGAGTGCAAATTGACTGTGGGTTATACTGCCGTGGATTTTGAGTGCGCGTTGACTGTGGGTAATAAGGTGTTAGATTTGGAGTGAGCATTGACTGTGTGAAGTACGGCGTTACATTTGGAGTGCGCATTGACCGTGGGTTATACTGCCGTGGATTTTGAGTGCGCGTTGACTGTGGGTAATATGGTGTTAGATTTGGAGTGAGCATTGACTGTGTGAAATACGGCGTTACATTTGGAGTGTGCATTGACTGTGGGTTACACTGCCGTGGATTTCGAGTGCGTTTTGACTGTGGGTAATACAACGTTAGATTTGGAGTGTGCATTGACTGTGGGTAATACGGTGTTAGATTTGGAGTGAGCATTCACTGTGGGTAATACAGTTTTAGATTTGGAGTGCGCATTGACTGCGGGTAATACGGCCAGGGCTTTGGAGTGCGCATTGACTGTGGGTAATACAGCCGTGGGTATTGACTGCGCATTGACTGTGGGTAATACAGTGTTAGATTTGTAGTGCGCATCAATTATAGGGAAAATGGTGTTAGATTTGGAGTGTGCATTGACTGTGGGTAGTACGGCGTTAGATTTGGAGTGCGCAATGCTGTGGGTAATACGGCCATGGTTTTGGAGTACGCATTGACTGTGGGCAATACAGCGTTACATTTGGAGTGCACATTGTCTGTGGGTAATACGGTGTTAGATTTGGAGTGTGCATCGATTGTGGTTAATACGGCCGTGGATTTTGAGTGCGCATTTACTATGGGTAATACGGCCGTGGATATTGACTGTGCATTGCCTGTGGGTAATACGGTGTTAGATTTGCAGTGCGCATCGACTGGGGGTAATATGGTGTTAGATTTGGAGTGCGCATTGACTGTGGGTAATACGGCCGTGGATTTTGTGTGCGCATTGACTGTGGGTAAGACGGCAGTGGATATTGACTGCGCATTGACTGTGGGTAATACAGTTTTAAATTTGGAGTGCGCATCGATTGTGGGGAAAATGGTGTTAGATTTGGAGTGCTCATTGACTGTGGGTAATATGGCCGTGGATTTTGACTGTGGGTAACACAGTGTTAGATTTAGAGTGCACATCGATTGTGGGGAATATGGTGTTAGATTTGGAGTGAGCTTCGACTGGGGTAATGCGGCCGTGGATTTTAAATGGGCATTGACTGTGGGTAATACGGTGTTAGATTTGGAGTGCGCATCGACTGTGGGGAAAATGGTGTTAGATTTGGAGTGCTCATTGACTGTGGGTAATACGGCCGTGGATTTTGTGTGCGCATTGACTGTGGGTAAGTCGGCAGTGGATATTGACTGCGCATTGACTGTGGGTAATACAGTTTTAAATTTGGAGTGCGCATCGATTGTGGGGAAAATGGTGTTAGATTTGGTGTGCTCATTAACTGTGGGTAATACTGCCGTGGATATTGACTGTGGGTAACACAGTGTTAGATTTAGAGTGCACATCGATTGTGGGGAATATGGTGTTAGATTTGGAGTGAGCTTCGACTGGGGTAATGCGGCCGTGGATTTTAAGTGGGCATTGACTGTGGGTAATACGGTGTTAGATTTGGAGTGCGCATCGACTGTGGGTAATATGGTGTCAGATTTGGAGTACGCATTGACTGTGGGAAATACGGCAGTGGATATTGACTGCGCATTCACTGTGGGTAATACAGTCTTAGATATTGAGTGCTCGTTGACTGTGGGTAATACGGCATTAGATTTGGAGTGCGCATTGACTGCGAGTAATACGGCCATGGTTTTGGAGTGTGCATTGACTGTGGGTAGTACGGCGTTAGATTTGGAGTGCGCAATGACTGTGGGTAATACGGCCGTGGTTTTGGAGTACGCATTGACTGTGGGTAATACGGCCGTGGATATTGACTGTGCATTGACTGTGGGTAATAGAGTGTTAGATTTGGAGTGCGCATTGACTGTTGGTAATACGGCGTTAGATTTGGAGTGCGCATTGACTGTGGGTAATACAGTGTTAGATTTGTAGTGCGCATCAATTATAGGGAAAATGGTGTTAGATTTGGAGTGTGCATTGACTGTGGGTAGTACGGCGTTAGATTTGGAGTGCGCAATGACTGTGGGTAATACGGCCGTGGTTTTGGAGTACGCATTGACTGTGGGCAATACAGCGTTACATTTGGAGTGCACATTGTCTGTGGGTAATACGGTGTTAGATTTGGAGTGTGCATCGATTGTGGTTAATACGGCCGTGGATTTTGAGTGCGCATTTACTTTGGGTAATACGGCCGTAGATATTGACTGTGCATTGCCTGTGGGTAATACGGTGTTAGATTTGCAGTGCGCATCGACTGGGGGTAATATGGTGTTAGATTTGGAGTGCGCATTGACTGTGGGTAATACGGCCGTGGATTTTGTGTGCGCATTGACTGTGGGTAAGACGGCAGTGGATATTGACTGCGCATTGACTGTGGGTAATACAGTTTTAAATTTGGAGTGCTCATCGATTGTGGGGAAAATGGTGTTAGATTTGGAGTGCTCATTGACTGTGGGCAATATGGCCGTGGATTTTGAGTGCGCATTGACTGTTGGTAATACGGCCATGGATTTTGAGTGCGCATTTACTGTGGGTAATACGGCCGTGGATATAGACTGTGGGTAACACAGTGTTAGATTTGGAGTGCGCATCGACTGTGGGTAATATGGTGTCAGATTTGGAGTACGCATTGACTGTGGGTAATACGGCCGTGAATTTTGAGTGCTCGTTGACTGTGGGTAATACGGCGTTAGATTTGGAGTGCGCATTGACTGCGAGTAATACGGCCATGGTTTTGGAGTGCGCATTGACTGTGGGTAATACGGCCGTGTATATTGACTGTGCATTGACTGTGGGTAATAGAGTGTTAGATTTGGAGTGCGCATTGACTGTTGGTAATACGGCGTTAGATTTGGAGTGCACATTGTCTGTGGTAATACGGTGTTAGATTCGGAGTGCGCAACGGCTGTGGGTAATACGGCCATGGTTTTGGAGTGCGCATTGACTGTGCTCAATACGGCGTTACATTTGGAGTGCAAATTGACTGTGGGTTATACTGCCGTGGATTTTGAGTGCGCGTTGACTGTGGGTAATAAGGTGTTAGATTTGGAGTGAGCATTGACTGTGTGAAGTACGGCGTTACATTTGGAGTGCGCATTGACCGTGGGTTATACTGCCGTGGATTTTGAGTGCGCGTTGACTGTGGGTAATATGGTGTTAGATTTGGAGTGAGCATTGACTGTGTGAAATACGGCGTTACATTTGGAGTGTGCATTGACTGTGGGTTACACTGCCGTGGATTTCGAGTGCGCTTTGACTGTGGGTAATACAACGTTAGATTTGGAGTGTGCATTGACTGTGGGTAATACGGTGTTAGATTTGGAGTGAGCATTCACTGTGGGTAATACAGTTTTAGATTTGGAGTGCGCATTGACTGCGGGTAATACGGCCAGGGCTTTGGAGTGCGCATTGACTGTGGGTAATACAGCCGTGGGTATTGACTGCGCATTGACTGTGGGTAATACAGTGTTAGATTTGTAGTGCGCATCAATTATAGGGAAAATGGTGTTAGATTTGGAGTGTGCATTGACGGTGGGTAGTACGGCGTTAGATTTGGAGTGCGCAATGACTGTGGGTAATACGGCCGTGGTTTTGGAGTACGCATTGACTGTGGGCAATACAGCGTTACATTTGGAGTGCACATTGTCTGTGGGTAATACGGTGTTAGATTTGGAGTGTGCATCGATTGTGGTTAATACGGCCGTGGATTTTGAGTGCGCATTTACTATGGGTAATACGGCCGTGGATATTGACTGTGCATTGCCTGTGGGTAATACGGTGTTAGATTTGCAGTGCGCATCGTCTGGGGGTAATATGGTGTTAGATATGGAGTGCGCATTGACTGTGGGTAAGACGGCAGTGGATATTGACTGCGCATTGACTGTGGGTAATACAGTTTTGAATTTGGAGTGCGCATCGATTGTGGGGAAAATGGTGTTAGATTTGGAGTGCTCATTGACTGTGGGTAATATGGCCGTGGATTTTGAGTGCGCATTGACTGTTGGTAATACAGCCATGGATTTTGAGTGCGCATTTACTGTGGGTAATACGGCCATGGATATTGACTGTGGGTAACACAGTGTTAGATTTAGTGTGCACATCGATTGTGGGGAATATGGTGTTAGATTTGGAGTGAGCTTCGACTGGGGTAATGCGGCCGTGGATTTTAAGTGGGCATTGACTGTGGGTAATACGGTGTTAGATTTGGAGTGCGCATCGACTGTGGGTAATATGGTGTCAGATTTGGAGTACGCATTGACTGTGGGAAATACGGCAGTGGATATTGACTGCGCATTCACTGTGGGTAATACAGTCTTAGATATTGAGTGCTCGTTGACTGTGGGTAATACGGCATTAGATTTGGAGTGCGCATTGACTGCGAGTAATACGGCCATGGTTTTGGAGTGCGCATCGACTGTGGGTAATATGGTGTCAGATTTGGAGTACGCATTGACTGTGGGAAATACGGCAGTGGATATTGACTGCGCATTCACTGTGGGTAATACAGTCTTAGATATTGAGTGCTCGTTGACTGTGGGTAATACTGCATTAGATTTGGAGTGCGCATTGACTGCGAGTAATACGGCCATGGTTTTGGAGTGCGCATTGACTGTGGGTAATACAGCCGCGGATAATGACTGTGCATTGACTCTGGGTAATACAGTGTTAGATTTGGAGTGCGCATCGACTGTGGGTAATATGGTGTTAGATTTGGAGTGCGCATTGACTGTGGTTAATCCGGCCGTGGATTTTGAGTGCGCATTGACTGTGCGTAATACGATGTTAGATTTGGAGTGCGCATCGACGGTGGGTAATATCGTGTCAGATTTGGAGTATGCATTGACTGTGGGTAATACAGCCGTGGATTTGGAGTGCGCATTGACTGTGGGTAATACGGCCATGGATTTGGAGAGTGCATTGACTGTGGGCAATATGGCCATGTATTTTCAGTGCGCATTGACTGTGGGAAATACAGCCGTGGATTTTGAGTGCGCGTTGACTGTGGGTAATACGACGTTAGATTTGGAGTACACATTTACTGTGGGTAATACGGCCGTGGATTTTGAGTGCGCATTGACTGTGGGTAATACAGTCTTAGATTTTGAGTGCGCATTGACTGTGTGTAATACTGCCGTGGATATTGACTGCACATTGATTGTGGGTAATACAGTGTTTGATTTGGAGAGCGCATCGATTGTGGGGAAAATGGTGTTAGATTTGGAGTGCGGATTGGCTCTCGGTAATACGGCTGTGGATTTTGAGTGGGCATTGACTGTGGGTAATATGGTGATAGATTTGGTGAGAGCATTGACTGTGGGCAATATGGCCATGGATTTTCAGTGCGCATTGACTGTGGGAAATACAGCCGTGGATTTTGAGTGCGCGTTGACTGTGGGTAGTACGGCGTTAGAATTGGAGTACGCATTTACTGTGGGTAATACGGCCGTGGATTTTGAGTGCGCATTCACTGTGGGAAATACAGTCTTAGATTTGGAGTGCGCATTGACTGCGAGTAATACGGCCATGGTTTTGGAGTGCGCATTGACTGTGGGTAATACGGCCGTGGATATTGACTGTGCATTGACTGTGGGTAATAGAGTGTTAGATTTGGAGTGCGCATTGACTGTTGGTAATACGGCGTTAGATTTGGAGTGCACATTGTCTGTGGTAATACGGTGTTAGATTCGGAGTGCGCAACGGCTGTGGGTAATACGGCCATGGTTTTGGAGTGCGCATTGACTGTGCTCAACACGGCGTTACATTTGGAGTGCAAATTGACTGTGGGTTATACTGCCGTGGATTTTGAGTGCGCGTTGACTGTGGGTAATAAGGTGTTAGATTTGGAGTGAGCATTGACTGTGTGAAGTACGGCGTTACATTTGGAGTGCGCATTGACCGTGGGTTATACTGCCGTGGATTTTGAGTGCGCGTTGACTGTGGGTAATATGGTGTTAGATTTGGAGTGAGCATTGACTGTGTGAAATACGGCGTTACATTTGGAGTGTGCATTGACTGTGGGTTACACTGCCGTGGATTTCGAGTGCGCTTTGACTGTGGGTAATACAACGTTAGATTTGGAGTGTGCATTGACTGTGGGTAATACGGTGTTAGATTTGGAGTGAGCATTCACTGTGGGTAATACAGTTTTAGATTTGGAGTGCGCATTGACTGCGGGTAATACGGCCAGGGCTTTGGAGTGCGCATTGACTGTGGGTAATACAGCCGTGGGTATTGACTGCGCATTGACTGTGGGTAATACAGTGTTAGATTTGTAGTGCGCATCAATTATAGGGAAAATGGTGTTAGATTTGGAGTGTGCATTGACTGTGGGTAGTACGGCGTTAGATTTGGAGTGCGCAATGCTGTGGGTAATACGGCCATGGTTTTGGAGTACGCATTGACTGTGGGCAATACAGCGTTACATTTGGAGTGCACATTGTCTGTGGGTAATACGGTGTTAGATTTGGAGTGTGCATCGATTGTGGTTAATACGGCCGTGGATTTTGAGTGCGCATTTACTATGGGTAATACGGCCGTGGATATTGACTGTGCATTGCCTGTGGGTAATACGGTGTTAGATTTGCAGTGCGCATCGACTGGGGGTAATATGGTGTTAGATTTGGAGTGCGCATTGACTGTGGGTAATACGGCCGTGGATTTTGTGTGCGCATTGACTGTGGGTAAGACGGCAGTGGATATTGACTGCGCATTGACTGTGGGTAATACAGTTTTAAATTTGGAGTGCGCATCGATTGTGGGGAAAATGGTGTTAGATTTGGAGTGCTCATTGACTGTGGGTAATATGGCCGTGGATTTTGACTGTGGGTAACACAGTGTTAGATTTAGAGTGCACATCGATTGTGGGGAATATGGTGTTAGATTTGGAGTGAGCTTCGACTGGGGTAATGCGGCCGTGGATTTTAAGTGGGCATTGACTGTGGGTAATACGGTGTTAGATTTGGAGTGCGCATCGACTGTGGGGAAAATGGTGTTAGATTTGGAGTGCTCATTGACTGTGGGTAATACGGCCGTGGATTTTGTGTGCGCATTGACTGTGGGTAAGACGGCAGTGGATATTGACTGCGCTTGACTGTGGGTAATACAGTTTTAAATTTGGAGTGCGCATCGATTGTGGGGAAAATGGTGTTAGATTTGGTGTGCTCATTAACTGTGGGTAATACGGCCGTGGATATTGACTGTGGGTAACACAGTGTTAGATTTAGAGTGCACATCGATTGTGGGGAATATGGTGTTAGATTTGGAGTGAGCTTCGACTGGGGTAATGCGGCCGTGGATTTTAAGTGGGCATTGACTGTGGGTAATACGGTGTTAGATTTGGAGTGCGCATCGACTGTGGGTAATATGGTGTCAGATTTGGAGTACGCATTGACTGTGGGAAATACGGCAGTGGATATTGACTGCGCATTCACTGTGGGTAATACAGTCTTAGATATTGAGTGCTCGTTGACTGTGGGTAATACGGCATTAGATTTGGAGTGCGCATTGACTGCGAGTAATACGGCCATGGTTTTGGAGTGTGCATTGACTGTGGGTAGTACGGCGTTAGATTTGGAGTGCGCAATGACTGTGGGTAATACGGCCGTGGTTTTGGAGTACGCATTGACTGTGGGTAATACGGCCGTGGATATTGACTGTGCATTGACTGTGGGTAATAGAGTGTTAGATTTGGAGTGCGCATTGACTGTTGGTAATACGGCGTTAGATTTGGAGTGCGCATTGACTGTGGGTAATACAGTGTTAGATTTGTAGTGCGCATCAATTATAGGGAAAATGGTGTTAGATTTGGAGTGTGCATTGACTGTGGGTAGTACGGCGTTAGATTTGGAGTGCGCAATGACTGTGGGTAATACGGCCGTGGTTTTGGAGTACGCATTGACTGTGGGCAATACAGCGTTACATTTGGAGTGCACATTGTCTGTGGGTAATACGGTGTTAGATTTGGAGTGTGCATCGATTGTGGTTAATACGGCCGTGGATTTTGAGTGCGCATTTACTTTGGGTAATACGTCCGTGGATATTGACTGTGCATTGCCTGTGGGTAATACGGTGTTAGATTTGCAGTGCGCATCGACTGGGGGTAATATGGTGTTAGATTTGGAGTGCGCATTGACTGTGGGTAATACGGCCGTGGATTTTGTGTGCGCATTGACTGTGGGTAAGACGGCAGTGGATATTGACTGCGCATTGACTGTGGGTAATACAGTTTTAAATTTGGAGTGCTCATCGATTGTGGGGAAAATGGTGTTAGATTTGGAGTGCTCATTGACTGTGGGCAATATGGCCGTGGATTTTGAGTGCGCATTGACTGTTGGTAATACGGCCATGGATTTTGAGTGCGCATTTACTGTGGGTAATACGGCCGTGGATATAGACTGTGGGTAACACAGTGTTAGATTTGGAGTGCGCATCGACTGTGGGTAATATGGTGTCAGATTTGGAGTACGCATTGACTGTGGGTAATACGGCCGTGAATTTTGAGTGCTCGTTGACTGTGGGTAATACGGCGTTAGATTTGGAGTGCGCATTGACTGCGAGTAATACGGCCATGGTTTTGGAGTGCGCATTGACTGTGGGTAATACGGCCGTGTATATTGACTGTGCATTGACTGTGGGTAATAGAGTGTTAGATTTGGAGTGCGCATTGACTGTTGGTAATACGGCGTTAGATTTGGAGTGCACATTGTCTGTGGTAATACGGTGTTAGATTCGGAGTGCGCAACGGCTGTGGGTAATACGGCCATGGTTTGGGAGTGCGCATTGACTGTGCTCAATACGGCGTTACATTTGGAGTGCAAATTGACTGTGGGTTATACTGCCGTGGATTTTGAGTGCGCGTTGACTGTGGGTAATAAGGTGTTAGATTTGGAGTGAGCATTGACTGTGTGAAGTACGGCGTTACATTTGGAGTGCGCATTGACCGTGGGTTATACTGTCGTGGATTTTGAGTGCGCGTTGACTGTGGGTAATATGGTGTTAGATTTGGAGTGAGCATTGACTGTGTGAAATACGGCGTTACATTTGGAGTGTGCATTGACTGTGGGTTACACTGCCGTGGATTTCGAGTGCGCTTTGACTGTGGGTAATACTACGTTAGATTTGGAGTGTGCATTGACTGTGGGTAATACGGTGTTAGATTTGGAGTGAGCATTCACTGTGGGTAATACAGTTTTAGATTTGGAGTGCGCATTGACAGTGGATAATCCGGCCGTGGATTTTGAGTGCGCATTGACTGTGGGTAATATGGTGTTAGATTTGGAGTGCGCATTGACTGTGGGTAATACGGCCGTGGATTTTGTGTGCGCATTGACTGTGGGTAAGACGGCAGTGGATATTGACTGCGCATTGACTGTGGGTAATACAGTTTTAAATTTGGAGTGCTCATCGATTGTGGGGAAAATGGTGTTAGATTTGGAGTGCTCATTGACTGTGGGCAATATGGCCGTGGATTTTGAGTGCGCATTGACTGTTGGTAATACGGCCATGGATTTTGAGTGCGCATTTACTGTGGGTAATACGGCCGTGGATATAGACTGTGGGTAACACAGTGTTAGATTTGGAGTGCGCATCGACTGTGGGTAATATGGTGTCAGATTTGGAGTACGCATTGACTGTGGGTAATACGGCCGTGAATTTTGAGTGCTCGTTGACTGTGGGTAATACGGCGTTAGATTTGGAGTGCGCATTGACTGCGAGTAATACGGCCATGGTTTTGGAGTGCGCATTGACTGTGGGTAATACGGCCGTGTATATTGACTGTGCATTGACTGTGGGTAATAGAGTGTTAGATTTGGAGTGCGCATTGACTGTTGGTAATACGGCGTTAGATTTGGAGTGCACATTGTCTGTGGTAATACGGTGTTAGATTCGGAGTGCGCAACGGCTGTGGGTAATACGGCCATGGTTTTGGAGTGCGCATTGACTGTGCTCAATACGGCGTTACATTTGGAGTGCAAATTGACTGTGGGTTATACTGCCGTGGATTTTGAGTGCGCGTTGACTGTGGGTAATAAGGTGTTAGATTTGGAGTGAGCATTGACTGTGTGAAGTACGGCGTTACATTTGGAGTGCGCATTGACCGTTGGTTATACTGCCGTGGATTTTGAGTGCGCGTTGACTGTGGGTAATATGGTGTTAGATTTGGAGTGAGCATTGACTGTGTGAAATACGGCGTTACATTTGGAGTGTGCATTGACTGTGGGTTACACTGCCGTGGATTTCGAGTGCGCTTTGACTGTGGGTAATACTACGTTAGATTTGGAGTGTGCATTGACTGTGGGTAATACGGTGTTAGATTTGGAGTGAGCATTCACTGTGGGTAATACAGTTTTAGATTTGGAGTGCGCATTGACTGTGGGTAATACGGCATTAGATTTGGAGTGCGCATTGACTGCGGGTAATACGGCCAGGGCTTTGGAGTGCGCATTGACTGTGGGTAATACAGCCGTGGGTATTGACTGCGCATTGACTGTGGGTAATACAGTGTTAGATTTGTAGTGCGCATCAATTATAGGGAAAATGGTGTTAGATTTGGAGTGTGCATTGACGGTGGGTAGTACGGCGTTAGATTTGGAGTGCGCAATGACTGTGGGTAATACGGCCGTGGTTTTGGAGTACGCATTGACTGTGGGCAATACAGCGTTACATTTGGAGTGCACATTGTCTGTGGGTAATACGGTGTTAGATTTGGAGTGTGCATCGATTGTGGTTAATACGGCCGTGGATTTTGAGTGTGCATTGCCTGTGGGTAATACGGTGTTAGATTTGCAGTGCGCATCGACTGGGGGTAATATGGTGTTAGATATGGAGTGCGCATTGACTGTGGGTAATACGGCCGTGGATTTTGTGTGCGCATTGACTGTGGGTAAGACGGCAGTGGATATTGACTGCGCATTGACTGTGGGTAATACAGTTTTAAATTTGGAGTGCGCATCGATTGTGGGGAAAATGGTGTTAGATTTGGAGTGCTCATTGACTGTGGGTAATATGGCCGTGGATTTTGAGTGCGCATTGACTGTTGGTAATACGGCCATGGATTTTAAGTGCGCATTTACTGTGGGTAATACGGCCGTGGATATTGACTGTGGGTAACACAGTGTTAGATTTAGTGTGCACATCGATTGTGGGGAATATGGTGTTAGATTTGGAGTGAGCTTCGACTGGGGTAATGCGGCCGTGGATTTTAAGTGGGCATTGACTGTGGGTAATACGGTGTTAGATTTGGAGTGCGCATCGACTGTGGGTAATATGGTGTCAGATTTGGAGTACGCATTGACTGTGGGAAATACGGCAGTGGATATTGACTGCGCATTCACTGTGGGTAATACAGTCTTAGATATTGAGTGCTCGTTGACTGTGGGTAATACGGCATTAGATTTGGAGTGCGCATTGACTGCGAGTAATACGGCCATGGTTTTGGAGTGCGCATCGACTGTGGGTAATATGGTGTCAGATTTGGAGTACGCATTGACTGTGGGAAATACGGCAGTGGATATTGACTGCGCATTCACTGTGGGTAATACAGTCTTAGATATTGAGTGCTCGTTGACTGTGGGTAATACGGCATTAGATTTGGAGTGCGCATTGACTGCGAGTAATACGGCCATGGTTTTGGAGTGCGCATTGACTGTGGGTAATACAGCCGCGGATAATGACTGTGCATTGACTCTGGGTAATACAGTGTTAGATTTGGAGTGCGCATCGACTGTGGGTAATATGGTGTTAGATTTGGAGTGCGCATTGACTGTGGTTAATCCGGCCGTGGATTTTGAGTGCGCATTGACTGTGCGTAATACGATGTTAGATTTGGAGTGCGCATCGACGGTGGGTAATATCGTGTCAGATTTGGAGTATGCATTGACTGTGGGTAATACAGCCGTGGATTTGGAGTGCGCATTGACTGTGGGTAATACGGCCATGGATTTGGAGAGTGCATTGACTGTGGGCAATATGGCCATGTATTTTCAGTGCGCATTGACTGTGGGAAATACAGCCGTGGATTTTGAGTGCGCGTTGACTGTGGGTAGTACGGCGTTAGATTTGGAGTACACATTTACTGTGGGTAATACGGCCGTGGATTTTGAGTGCGCATTCACTGTGGGTAATACAGTCTTAGATTTGGAGTGCGCATTGACTGCGAGTAATACAGCCATGGTTTTGGAGTGCGCATTGACTGTGGGTAATATGGCCGTGGATATTGACTGTGCATTGACTGTGGGTAATAGAGTGTTAGATTTGGAGTGCGCATTGACTGTTGGTAATACGGCGTTAGATTTGGAGTGCACAATGACTGTGGGTAATACGGCCGTGGTTTTGGAGTACGCATTGACTGTGGGCAATACAGCGTTACATTTGGAGTGCACATTGTCTGTGGGTAATACGGTGTTAGATTTGGAGTGTGCATCGATTGTGGTTAATACGGCCGTGGATTTTGAGTGCGCATTTACTATGGGTAATACGGCCGTGGATATTGACTGTGCATTGCCTGTGGGTAATACGCTGTTAGATTTGCAATGTGCATCGACTGGGGGTAATATGGTGTTAGATTTGGAGTGCGCATTGACTGTGGGTAATACGGCCGTGGATTTTGTGTGCGCATTGACTGTGGGTAAGACGGCAGTGGATATTGACTGCGCATTGACTGTGGGTAATACAGTTTTAAATTTGGAGTGCGCATCGATTGTGGGGAAAATGGTGTTAGATTTGGAGTGCTCATTGACTGTGGGCAATATGGCCGTGGATTTTGAGTGCGCATTGACTGTTGGTAATACGGCCATGGATTTTGAGTGCGCATTTACTGTGGGTAATACGGCCGTGGATATTGACTGTGGGTAACACAGTGTTAGATTTAGAGTGCACATCGATTGTGGGGAATATGGTGTTAGATTTGGAGTGAGCTTCGACTGGGGTAATGCGGCCGTGGATTTTAAGTGGGCATTGACTGTGGGTAATACGGTGTTAGATTTGGAGTGCGCATCGACTGTGGGTAATATGGTGTCAGATTTGGAGTACGCATTGACTGTGGGAAATACGGCAGTGGATATTGACTGCGCATTCACTGTGGGTAATACAGTCTTAGATATTGAGTGCTCGTTGACTGTGGGTAATACGGCATTAGATTTGGAGTGCGCATTGACTGCGAGTAATACGGCCATGGTTTTGGAGTGCGCATCGACTGTTGGTAATATGGTGTCAGATTTGGAGTACGCATTGACTGTGGGAAATACGGCAGTGGATATTGACTGCGCATTCACTGTGGGTAATACAGTCTTAGATATCGAGTGCTCGTTGACTGTGGGTAATACGGCATTAGATTTGGAGTGCGCATTGACTGCGAATAATACGGCCATGGTTTTGGAGTGCGCATTGACTGTGGGTAATACAGCCGCGGATAATGACTGTGCATTGACTCTGGGTAATACAGTGTTAGATTTGGAGTGCGCATCGACTGTGGGTAATATGGTGTTAGATTTGGAGTGCGCATTGACTGTGGTTAATCCGGCCGTGGATTTTGAGTGCGCATTGACTGTGCGTAATACGATGTTAGATTTGGAGTGCGCATCGACGGTGGGTAATATCGTGTCAGATTTGGAGTATGCATTGACTGTGGGTAATACAGCCGTGGATTTGGAGTGCGCATTGACTGTGGGTAATACGGCCATGGATTTGGAGAGTGCATTGACTGTGGGCAATATGGCCATGTATTTTCAGTGCGCATTGACTGTGGGAAATACAGCCGTGGATTTTGAGTGCGCGTTGACTGTGGGTAGTACGGCGTTAGATTTGGAGTACACATTTACTGTGGGTAATACGGCCGTGGATTTTGAGTGCGCATTCACTGTGGGTAATACAGTCTTAGATTTGGAGTGCGCATTGACTGCGAGTAATACAGCCATGGTTTTGGAGTGCGCATTGACTGTGGGTAATATGGCCGTGGATATTGACTGTGCATTGACTGTGGGTAATAGAGTGTTAGATTTGGAGTGCGCATTGACTGTTGGTAATACGGCGTTAGATTTGGAGTGCGCAATGACTGTGGGTAATACGGCCGTGGTTTTGGAGTACGCATTGACTGTGGGCAATACAGCGTTACATTTGGAGTGCACATTGTCTGTGGGTAATACGGTGTTAGATTTGGAGTGTGCATCGATTGTGGTTAATACGGCCGTGGATTTTGAGTGCGCATTTACTATGGGTAATACGGCCGTGGATATTGACTGTGCATTGCCTGTGGGTAATACGGTGTTAGATTTGCAGTGCGCATCGACTGGGGGTAATATGGTGTTAGATTTGGAGTGCGCATTGACTGTGGGTAATACGGCCGTGGATTTTGTGTGCGCATTGACTGTGGGTAAGACGGCAGTGGATATTGACTGCGCATTGACTGTGGGTAATACAGTTTTAAATTTGGAGTGCGCATCGATTGTGGGGAAAATGGTGTTAGATTTGGAGTCCTCATTCACTGTGGGCAATATGGCCGTGGATTTTGAGTGCGCATTGACTGTTGGTAATACGGCCATGGATTTTGAGTGCGCATTTACTGTGGGTAATACGGCCGTGGATATTGACTGTGGGTAACACAGTGTTAGATTTAGAGTGCACATCGGTTGTGGGGAATATGGTGTTAGATTTAGAGTGCGCATCGACTGTGGTAATGCGGCCGTGGATTTTAAGTGGGAATTGAATGTGGGTAATACGGTGTTATATTTGGAGTGTGCATCAATTATAGGGGAAATGGTGTTAGATTTGGAGTGTGCATTGACTGTGGGTAGTACGGCGTTAGATTTGGAGTGCGCAATGACTGTGGGTAATACGGCCGTGGTTTTGGAGTACGCATTGACTGTGGGCAATACAGCGTTACATTTGGAGTGCACATTGTCTGTGGGTAATATGGTGTTAGATTTGGAGTGCGCAATGACTGTGGGTAATACGGCCGTGGTTTTGGAGTACGCATTGACTGTGGGCAATACAGCGTTACTTTTGGAGTGCACATTGTCTGTGGGTAATACGGTGTTAGATTTGGAGTGTGCATCGATTGTGGTTAATACGGCCGTGGATTTTGAGTGCGCATTTACTATGGGTAATACGGCCGTGGATATTGACTGTGCATTGCCTGTGGGTAATAAGCTGTTAGATTTGCAGTGCGCATCGACTGGGAGTAATATGGTGTTAGATTTGGAGTGCGCATTGACTGTGGGTAATACGGCCGTGGATTTTGTGTGCGCATTGACTGTGGGTAAGACGGCAGTGGATATTGACTGCGCATTGACTGTGGGTAATACAGTTTTAAATTTGAAGTGCGCATCGATTGTGGGGAAAATGGTGTTAGATTTGGAGTGCTCATTGACTGTGGGCAATATGGCCGTGGATTTTGAGTGCGCATTGACTGTTGGTAATACGGCCATGGATTTTGAGTGCGCATTTACTGTGGGTAATACGGCCGTGGATATTGACTGTGGGTAACACAGTGTTAGATTTAGAGTGCACATCGATTGTGCGGAATATGGTGTTAGATTTGGAGTGCGCATCGACTGTGGTAATGCGGCTGTGGATTTTAAGTGGGCATTGACTGGGGGTAATACGGTGTTAGATTTGGAGTGCGCATCGACTGTGGGTAATATGGTGTCAGATTTGGAGTACGCATTGACTGTGGGAAATACGGCCATGGATTTGTAGAGTGCATTGACTGTGGGTAATACGGCAGTGGATATTGACTGCGCATTCACTGTGGGTAATACAGTCTTAGATTTTGAGTGCGCATTGACTGTGGGTAATACGGCCGTGGATATTGACTGCACATTGACTGTGGGTAACACAGTGTTAGATTTAGAGTGCACATCGATTGTGGGGAATATGGTGTTAGATTTGGAGTGCGCATCGACTGTGGGTAATATGGTGTCAGATTTGGAGTACGCATTGACTGTGGGAAATACGGCCATGGATTTGGAGAGTGCATTGACTGTGGGTAATACGGCAGTGGATATTGACTGCTCATTCACTGTGGGTAATACAGTCTTAGATTTTGAGTGCGCATTGACTGTGGGTAATACGGCCGTGGATATTGTCTGTGCATTGACTGTGGGTAACACAGTGTTAGATTTAGAGTGCACATCGATTGTGGGGAATATGGTGTTAGATTTGGAGTGCGCATCGACTGTGGGTAATATGGTGTCAGATTTGGAGTACGCATTGACTGTGGGAAATACGGCCATGGATTTGGAGAGTGCATTGACTGTGGGTAATACGGCAGTGGATATTGACTGCTCATTCACTGTGGGTAATACAGTCTTAGATTTTGAGTACGCATTGACTGTGGGTAATACGGCCGTGAATTTTGAGTGCGCGTTGACTGTGGGTAATACAGCATTAGATTTGGAGTACGCATTGACTGCGAGTAATACGGCCATGGTTTTGGAGTGCGCATTGACTGTGGGTAATACAGTGTTAGATTTGGAGTGCGCATCGACTGTGGGGAATATGGTGTTAGATTTGGAGTGCGCATCGACTGTGGGTAATATGGTGTCAGATTTGGAGTACGCATTGACTGTGGGAAATACGGCCATGGATTTGGAGAGTGCATTGACTGTGGGTAATACGGCAGTGGATATTGACTGCTCATTCACTGTGGGTAATACAGTCTTAGATTTTGAGTGCGCATTGACTGTGGGTAATACGGCCGTGGATATTGACTGCACATTGACTGTGGGTAACACAGTGTTAGATTTAGAGTGCACATCGATTGTGGGGAATATGGTGTTAGATTTGGAGTGCGCATCGACTGTGGGTAATATGGTGTCAGATTTGGAGTACGCATTGACTGTGGGAAATACGGCCATGGATTTGGAGAGTGCATTGACTGTGGGTAATACGGCAGTGGATATTGACTGCTCATTCACTGTGGGTAATACAGTCTTAGATTTTGAGTACGCATTGACTGTGGGTAATACGGCCGTGAATTTTGAGTGCGCGTTGACTGTGGGTAATACAGCATTAGATTTGGAGTACGCATTGACTGCGAGTAATACGGCCATGGTTTTGGAGTGCGCATTGACTGTGGGTAATACAGTGTTAGATTTGGAGTGCGCATCGACTGTGGGTAATATGGTGTTAGATTTGGAGTGCGCATTGACTGTGGTTAATCCGGCCGTGGATTTTGAGTGCGCATTGACTGTGCGTAATACGATGTTAGATTTGGAGTGCGCATCGACTGTGGGTAATATGGTGTCAGATTTGGAGTATGCATTGACTGTGGGTAATACGGCCATGGATTTGGAGAGTGCATTGACTGTGGGTAATACAGTCTTAGATTTTGAGTGCGCATTGACTGTGTGTAATACTGCCGTGGATATTGACTGCACATTGACTGTGGGTAATACTGTGTTTGATTTGGAGAGCGCATCGATTGTGGGGAATATGGTGTTAGATTTAGAGTGCGCATCGACTGTGGTAATGCGGCCGTGGATTTTAAGTGGGAATTGAATGTGGGTAATACGGTGTTATATTTGGAGTGTGCATCAATTATAGGGGAAATGGTGTTAGATTTGGAGTGTGCATTGACTGTGGGTAGTACGGCGTTAGATTTGGAGTGCGCAATGACTGTGGGTAATACGGCCGTGGTTTTGGAGTACGCATTGACTGTGGGCAATACAGCGTTACATTTGGAGTGCACATTGTCTGTGGGTAATATGGTGTTAGATTTGGAGTGCGCAATGACTGTGGGTAATACGGCCGTGGTTTTGGAGTACGCATTGACTGTGGGCAATACAGCGTTACTTTTGGAGTGCACATTGTCTGTGGGTAATACGGTGTTAGATTTGGAGTGTGCATCGATTGTGGTTAATACGGCCGTGGATTTTGAGTGCGCATTTACTATGGGTAATACGGCCGTGGATATTGACTGTGCATTGCCTGTGGGTAATAAGCTGTTAGATTTGCAGTGCGCATCGACTGGGAGTAATATGGTGTTAGATTTGGAGTGCGCATTGACTGTGGGTAATACGGCCGTGGATTTTGTGTGCGCATTGACTGTGGGTAAGACGGCAGTGGATATTGACTGCGCATTGACTGTGGGTAATACAGTTTTAAATTTGAAGTGCGCATCGATTGTGGGGAAAATGGTGTTAGATTTGGAGTGCTCATTGACTGTGGGCAATATGGCCGTGGATTTTGAGTGCGCATTGACTGTTGGTAATACGGCCATGGATTTTGAGTGCGCATTTACTGTGGGTAATACGGCCGTGGATATTGACTGTGGGTAACACAGTGTTAGATTTAGAGTGCACATCGATTGTGCGGAATATGGTGTTAGATTTGGAGTGCGCATCGACTGTGGTAATGCGGCTGTGGATTTTAAGTGGGCATTGACTGGGGGTAATACGGTGTTAGATTTGGAGTGCGCATCGACTGTGGGTAATATGGTGTCAGATTTGGAGTACGCATTGACTGTGGGAAATACGGCCATGGATTTGTAGAGTGCATTGACTGTGGGTAATACGGCAGTGGATATTGACTGCGCATTCACTGTGGGTAATACAGTCTTAGATTTTGAGTGCGCATTGACTGTGGGTAATACGGCCGTGGATATTGACTGCACATTGACTGTGGGTAACACAGTGTTAGATTTAGAGTGCACATCGATTGTGGGGAATATGGTGTTAGATTTGGAGTGCGCATCGACTGTGGGTAATATGGTGTCAGATTTGGAGTACGCATTGACTGTGGGAAATACGGCCATGGATTTGGAGAGTGCATTGACTGTGGGTAATACGGCAGTGGATATTGACTGCTCATTCACTGTGGGTAATACAGTCTTAGATTTTGAGTGCGCATTGACTGTGGGTAATACGGCCGTGGATATTGTCTGTGCATTGACTGTGGGTAATACATTGTTAGATTTGGAGTGCGCATCGACTGTGGGTAATATGCTGTCAGATTTGGAGTACGCATTGACTGTGGGTAATACGGCCGTGAATTTTGAGTGCGCGTTGACTGTGGGTAATACAGCATTAGATTTGGAGTACGCATTGACTGCGAGTAATACGGCCATGGTTTTGGAGTGCGCATTGACTGTGGGTAATACAGTGTTAGATTTGGAGTGCGCATCGACTGTGGGTAATATGGTGTTAGATTTGGAGTGCGCATTGACTGTGGTTAATCCGGCCGTGGATTTTGAGTGCGCATTGACTGTGCGTAATACGATGTTAGATTTGGAGTGCGCATCGACTGTGGGTAATATGGTGTCAGATTTGGAGTATGCATTGACTGTGGGTAATACGGCCATGGATTTGGAGAGTGCATTGACTGTGGGTAATACAGTCTTAGATTTTGAGTGCGCATTGACTGTGTGTAATACTGCCGTGGATATTGACTGCACATTGACTGTGGGTAATACTGTGTTTGATTTGGAGAGCGCATCGATTGTGGGGAAAATGGTGTTAGATTTGGAGTGCGGATTGACTCTCGGTAATACGGCCATGGATTTGGAGAGTGCATTGACTGTGGGTAATACGGCAGTGGATATTGACTGCTCATTCACTGTGGGTAATACAGTCTTAGATTTTGAGTGCGCATTGACTGTGGGTAATACGGCCGTGGATATTGTCTGTGCATTGACTGTGGGTAATACATTGTTAGATTTGGAGTGCGCATCGACTGTGGGTAATATGCTGTCAGATTTGGAGTACGCATTGACTGTGGGTAATACGGCCGTGAATTTTGAGTGCGCGTTGACTGTGGGTAATACAGCATTAGATTTGGAGTACGCATTGACTGCGAGTAATACGGCCATGGTTTTGGAGTGCGCATTGACTGTGGGTAATACAGTGTTAGATTTGGAGTGCGCATCGACTGTGGGTAATATGGTGTTAGATTTGGAGTGCGCATTGACTGTGGTTAATCCGGCCGTGGATTTTGAGTGCGCATTGACTGTGCGTAATACGATGTTAGATTTGGAGTGCGCATCGACTGTGGGTAATATGGTGTCAGATTTGGAGTATGCATTGACTGTGGGTAATACGGCCATGGATTTGGAGAGTGCATTGACTGTGGGTAATACAGTCTTAGATTTTGAGTGCGCATTGACTGTGTGTAATACTGCCGTGGATATTGACTGCACATTGACTGTGGGTAATACTGTGTTTGATTTGGAGAGCGCATCGATTGTGGGGAAAATGGTGTTAGATTTGGAGTGCGGATTGACTCTCGGTAATACGGCTGTGGATTTTGAGTGGGCATTGACTGTGGGTAATATGGTGATAGATTTGGTGAGGGCATTGACTGTGGGCAATATGGCCATGGATTTTCAGTGCGCATTGACTGTGGGAAATACAGCCGTGGATTTTGAGTGCACGTCGACTGTGGGTAGTACGGCGTTAGATTTGGAGTACGCTTTTACTGTGGGTAATACGGCCATGGATTTTGAGTGCGCATTCACTGTGGGTAATACAGTCTTAGATTTGGAGTGCGCATTGACTGCGAGTAATACGGCCATGGTTTTGGAGTGCGCATTGACTGTGCTCAAAACGGCGTTACATTTGGAGTGCAGATTGACTGTGGGTTATACTGCCGTGGATTTTGAGTGCGCGTTGACTGTGGGTAATATGGTGTTAGATTTGGAGTGAGCATTGACTGTGTGAAGTACGGCGTTACATTTGGAGTGCGCATTGACCGTGGGTTATACTGCCGTGGATTTTGAGTGCGCGTTGACTGTGGGTAATATGGTGTTAGATTTGGAGTGAGCATTGACTGTGTGAAATACGGCGTTACATTTGGAGTGGGCATTGTCTGTGGTAATATGGTATTAGATTCGGAGTGCGCAACCGCTGTGGGTAATACGGCCATGGTTTTGGAGTGCGCATTGACTGTGCTCAAAACGGCGTTACATTTGGAGTGCACATTGACTGTGGGTTATACTGCCGTGGATTTTGAATGCGCATTGACTGTGGGTAATAGAGTGTTAGATTTGGAGTGCGCATTGACTGTTGGTAATACGGCGTTAGATTTGGAGTGCACATTGTCTGTGGTAATATGGTATTAGATTCGGAGTGCGCAACGGCTGTGGGTAATACGGCCATGGTTTTGCAGTGCGCATTGACTGTGCTCAAAACGGCGTTACATTTGGAGTGCACATTGACTGTGGGTTATACTGCCGTGGATTTTGAGTGCGCGTTGACTGTGGGTAATATGGTGTTAGATTTGGAGTGAGCATTGACTGTGTGAAGTACGGCGTTACATTTGGAGTGCGCATTGACCGTGGGTTATACTGCCGTGGATTTTGAGTGCGCGTTGACTGTGGGTAATACAGTGTTAGATTTGTAGAGCGCATCAATTACAGGGAAAATGGTGTTAGATTTGGAGTGTGCATTGACTGTGGGTAGTACGGCGTTAGATTTCGAGTGCGCAATGACTGTGGGTAATACGGCCGTGGTTTTGGAGTACGCATTGACTGTGGGCAATACAGCGTTACATTTGGAGTGCACATTGTCTGTGGGTAATAAGGTGTTAGATTTGGAGTGTGCATCGATTGTGGTTAATAAGGCCGTGGATTTTGAGTGCGCATTTACTATGGGTAATACGGCCGTGGATATTGACTGAGCATTGCCTGTGGGTAATACGGTGTTAGATTTGCAGTGTGCATCGACTGGGGGTAATACGGCCGTGGATTTTGTGTGCGCATTGACTGTGGGTAAGACGGCAGTGGATATTGACTGCGCATTGACTGTGGGTAATACAGTTTTAAATTTGGAGTGCGCATCGATTGTGGGGAAAATGGTGTTAGATTTGGAGTGCTCATTGACTGTGGACAATATGGCCGTGGATTTTGAGTGCGCATTGACTGTTGGTAATACGGCCATGGATTTTGAGTGCGCATTTACTGTGGGTAATACGGCCGTGGATATTGACTGCACATTGACTGTGGGTAACACAGTGTTAGATTTAGAGTGCACATCGATTGTGGGGAATATGGTGTTAGATTTGGAGTGCGCATCGACTGTGGTAATGCGGCCGTGGATTTTAAGTGGGCATTAACTGTGGGTAATACGGTGTTAGATTTGGCGTGCGCATCGACTGTGGGTAATATGGTGTCAGCTTTGGAGTACGCATTGACTGTGGGAAATACGGCCATGGATTTGGAGAGTGCATTGACTGTGGGTAATACAGCAGTGGATATTGACTGCGCATTCACTGTGGGTAATACAGTCTTAGATTTTGAGTGCGCATTGACTGTGGGTAATACGGCCGTGGATATTGTCTGTGCATTGACTGTCGGTAATACATTGTTAGATTTGGAGTGCGCATCGACTGTGGGTAATATGGTGTCAGATTTGGAGTACGCATTGACTGTGGGTAATACGGCAGTGAATTTTCAGTGCTCGTTGACTGTGGGTAATACGGCGTTAGATTTGGAGTGCGCATTGACTGCGAGTAATACGGCCATGGTTTTGGAGTGCGCATTGACTGTGGGTAATACAGCCGTGGATAATGACTGTGCATTGACTGTGGGTAATACAGTGTTAGATTTGGAGTGCGCATCGACTGTGGGTAATATGGTGTTAGATTTGGAGTGCGCATCGACTGTGGGTAATATGGTGTCAGATTTGGAGTACGCATTGACTCTGGGTAATACAGCCGAGGATTTGGAGTGCACATTGACTGTGGGTAATACGGCCATGGATTTGGAGAGTGCATTGACTGTGGGTAATACAGTCTTAGATTTTGAGTGCGCATTGACTGTGGGTAATACGGCCGTGGATTTTGAGTGCGCATTGACTGTGTGTAATACTGCCATGGATATTGACTGCACATTGACTGTGGGTAATACAGTGTTTGATTTGGAGAGCGCATCGATTGTGGGGAAAATGGTGTTAGATTTGGTGTGCGGATTGACTCTCGGTAATACGGCTGTGGATTTTGAGTGGGCATTGACTGTGGGTAATATGGTGATAGATTTGGTGAGGGCATTGACTGTGGGCAATATGGCCATGGATTTTCAGTGCGCATGGACTGTGGGAAATACAGCCGCGGATTTTGAGTGCGCGTTGACTGTGGGTAGTAAGGCGTTAGATTTGGAGTACGCATTTACTGTGGGTAATACTGCCGTGGATTTTGAGTGCGCTTTGACTGTGGGTAATACAACGTTAGATTTGGAGTGTGCATTGACTGTGGGTAATACGGTGTAAGATTTGGAGTGAGCATTCACTGTGGGTAATACAGTTTTAGATTTGGAGTGCGCATTGACTGCGGGTAATACGGCCAGGGCTTTGGAGTGCGCATTGACTGTGGGTAATACGGCCGTGGGTATTGACTGCGCATTGACTGTGGGTAATACAGTGTTAGATTTGTAGAGCGCATCAATTACAGGGAAAATGGTGTTAGATTTGGAGTGTGCATTGACTGTGGGTAGTACGGCGTTAGATTTCGAGTGCGCAATGACTGTGGGTAATACGGCCGTGGTTTTGGAGTACGCATTGACTGTGGGCAATACAGCGTTACATTTGGAGTGCACATTGTCTGTGGGTAATAAGGTGTTAGATTTGGAGTGTGCATCGATTGTGGTTAATAAGGCCGTGGATTTTGAGTGCGCATTTACTATGGGTAATACGGCCGTGGATATTGACTGAGCATTGCCTGTGGGTAATACGGTGTTAGATTTGCAGTGCGCATCGACTGGGGGTAATACGGCCGTGGATTTTGTGTGCGCATTGACTGTGGGTAAGACGGCAGTGGATATTGACTGCGCATTGACTGTGGGTAATACAGTTTTAAATTTGGAGTGTGCATCGATTGTGGGGAAAATGGTGTTAGATTTGGAGTGCTCATTGACTGTGGGCAATATGGCCGTGGATTTTGAGTGCGCATTGACTGTTGGTAATACGGCCATGGATTTTGAGTGCGCATTTACTGTGGGTAATACGGCCGTGGATATTGACTGCACATTGACTGTGGGTAACACAGTGTTAGATTTAGAGTGCACATCGATTGTGGGGAATATGGTGTTAGATTTGGAGTGTGCATCGACTGTGGTAATGCGGCCGTGGATTTTAAGTGGGCATTGACTGTGGGTAATACGGTGTTAGATTTGGAGTACGCATTGACTGTGGGAAATACGGCCATGGATTTGGAGAGTGCATTGACTGTGGGTAATACAGCAGTGGATATTGACTGCGCATTCACTGTGGGTAATACAGTCTTAGATTTTGAGTGCGCATTGACTGTGGGTAATACGGCCGTGGATATTGTCTGTGCATTGACTGTCGGTAATACATTGTTAGATTTGGAGTGCGCATCGACTGTGGGTAATATGGTGTCAGATTTGGAGTACGCATTGACTGTGGGTAATACGGCCGTGAATTTTGAGTGCTCGTTGACTGTGGGTAATACGGCGTTACATTTGGAGTGCGCATTGACTGCGAGTAATACGGCCATGGTTTTGGAGTGCGCATTGACTGTGGGTAATACAGCCGTGGATAATGACTGTGCATTGACTGTGGGTAATACAGTGTTAGATTTGGAGTGCGCATCGACTGTGGGTAATATGGTGTTAGATTTGGAGTGCGCATCGACTGTGGGTAATATGGTGTCAGATTTAGAGTACGCATTGACTGTGGGTAATACAGCCGTGGATTTGGAGTGCGCATTGACTGTGGGTAATACGGCCATGGATTTGGAGAGTGCATTGACTGTGGGTAATACAGTCTTAGATTTTGAGTGCGCATTGACTGTGGGTAATACGGCCGTGGATTTTGAGTGCGCATTGACTGTGTGTAATACTGCCATGGATATTGACTGCACATTGACTGTGGGTAATACAGTGTTTGATTTGGAGAGCGCATCGATTGTGGGGAAAATGGTGTTAGATTTGATGTGCGGATTGACTCTCGGTAATACGGCTGTGGATTTTGAGTGGGCATTGACTGTGGGTAATATGGTGATAGATTTGGTGAGGGCATTGACTGTGGGCAATATGGCCATGGATTTTCAGTGCGCATGGACTGTGGGAAATACAGCCGTGGATTTTGAGTGCGCGTTGACTGTGGGTAGTACGGCGTTAGATTTGGAGTACGCATTTACTGTGGGTAATACGGCCATGGATTTTGAGTGCGCATTCACTGTGGGTAATACAGTCTTAGATTTGGAGTGCGCATTGACTGCGAGTAATACGGCCATGGTTTTGGAGTGCGCATTAACTGTGGGTAATACGGCCGTGGATATTGACTGTGCATTGACTGTGGGTAATACGGTGTTAGATTTGCAGTGCGCATCGACTGGGGGTAATACGGCCGTGGATTTTGTGTGCGCATTGACTGTGGGTAAGACGGCAGTGGATATTGACTGCGCATTGACTGTGGGAAATACAGTTTTAAATTTGGAGTGCGCATCGATTGTGGGGAAAATGGTGTTAGATTTGGAGTGCTCATTGACTGTGGGCAATATGGCCGTGGATTTTGAGTGCGCATTGACTGTTGGTAATACGGCCATGGATTTTGAGTGCGCATTTACTGTGGGTAATACGGCCGTGGATATTGACTGCACATTGACTGTGGGTAACACAGTGTTAGATTTAGAGTGCACATCGATTGTGGGGAATATGGTGTTAGATTTGGAGTGCGCATCGACTGTGGTAATGCGGCCGTGGATTTTAAGTGGGCATTGACTGTGGGTAATACGGTGTTAGATTTGGAGTACGCATTGACTGTGGGAAATACGGCCATGGATTTGGAGAGTGCATTGACTGTGGGTAATACAGCAGTGGATATTGACTGCGCATTCACTGTGGGTAATACAGTCTTAGATTTTGAGTGCGCATTGACTGTGGGTAATACGGCCGTGGATATTGTCTGTGCATTGACTGTCGGTAATACATTGTTAGATTTGGAGTGCGCATCGACTGTGGGTAATATGGTGTCAGATTTGGAGTACGCATTGACTGTGGGTAATACGGCAGTGAATTTTCAGTGCTCGGTGACTGTGGGTAATACGGCGTTACATTTGGAGTGCGCATTGACTGCGAGTAATACGGCCATGGTTTTGGAGTGCGCATTGACTGTGGGTAATACAGCCGTGGATAATGACTGTGCATTGACTGTGGGTAATACAGTGTTAGATTTGGAGTGCGCATCGACTGTGGGTAATATGGTGTTAGATTTGGAGTGCGCATCGACTGTGGGTAATATGGTGTCAGATTTGGAGTACGCATTGACTGTGGGTAATACAGCCGTGGATTTGGAGTGCGCATTGACTGTGGGTAATACGGCCATGGATTTGGAGAGTGCATTGACTGTGGGTAATACAGTCTTAGATTTTGAGTGCGCATTGACTGTGGGTAATACGGCCGTGGATTTTGAGTGCGCATTGACTGTGTGTAATACTGCCATGGATATTGACTGCACATTGACTGTGGGTAATACAGTGTTTGATTTGGAGAGCGCATCGATTGTGGGGAAAATGGTGTTAGATTTGGTGTGCGGATTGACTCTCGGTAATACGGCTGTGGATTTTGAGTGGGCATTGACTGTGGGTAATATGGTGATAGATTTGGTGAGGGCATTGACTGTGGGCAATATGGCCATGGATTTTCAGTGCGCATGGACTGTGGGAAATACAGCCGTGGATTTTGAGTGCACGTTGACTGTGGGTAGTACGGCGTTAGATTTGGAGTACGCATTTACTGTGGGTAATACGGCCATGGATTTTGAGTGCGCATTCACTGTGGGTAATACAGTCTTAGATTTGGAGTGCGCATTGACTGCGAGTAATACGGCCATGGTTTTGGAGTGCGCATTAACTGTGGGTAATACGGCCGTGGATATTGACTGTGCATTGACTGTGGGTAATAGAGTGTTAGATTTGGAGTGCGCATTGACTGTTGGTAATACGGCGTTAGATTTGGAGTGCACATTGTCTGTGGTAATATGGTGTTAGATTCGGAGTGCGCAACGGCTGTGGGTAATACGGCCATGGTTTTGGAGTGCGCATTGACTGTGCTCAAAACGGCGTTACATTTGGAGTGCACATTGACTGTGGGTTATACTGCCGTGGATTTTGAGTGCGCGTTGACTGTGGGTACTATGGTGTTAGATTTGGAGTGAGCATTGACTGTGTGAAGTACGGCGTTACATTTGGAGTGCGCATTGACCGTGGGTTATACTGCCGTGGATTTTGAGTGCGCGTTGACTGTGGGTAATATGGTGTTAGATTTGGAGTGAGCATTGACTGTGTGAAATACGGCGTTACATTTGGAGTGGGCATTGACTGTGGGTTATACTGCCGTGGATTTTGAGTGCGCTTTGACTGTGGGTAATACAACGTTAGATTTGGAGTGTGCATTGACTGTGGGTAATACGATTTAAGATTTGGAGTGAGCATTCACTGTGGGTAATACAGTTTTAGATTTGGAGTGCGCATTGACTGCGGGTAATACGGCCAGGGCTTTGGAGTGCGCATTGACTGTGGGTAATACGGCCGTGGGTATTGACTGCGCATTGACTGTGGGTAATACAGTGTTAGATTTGTAGTACGCATCAATTATAGGGAAAATGGTGTTAGATTTAGAGTGTGCATTGACTGTGGGTAGTACGGCGTTAGATTTGGAGTGCGCAATGACTGTGGGTAATACGGCCGTGGTTTTGGAGTACGCATTGACTGTGGGCAATACAGCGTTACATTTGGAGTGCACATTGTCTGTGGGTAATACGGTGTTAGATTTGGAGTGTGCATCGATTGTGGTTAATAAGGCCGTGGATTTTGAGTGCGCATTTACTATGGGTAATACGGCCGTGGATATTGACTGTGCATTGCCTGTGGGTAATACGGTGTTAGATTTGCAGTGCGCATCGACTGGGGGTAATACGGCCGTGGATTTTGTGTGCGCATTGACTGTGGGTAAGACGGCAGTGGATATTGACTGCGCATTGACTGTGGGTAATACAGTTTTAAATTTGGAGTGCGCATCGATTGTGGGGAAAATGGTGTTAGATTTGGAGTGCTCATTGACTGTGGGCAATATGGCCGTGGATTTTGAGTGCGCATTGACTGTTGGTAATACGGCCATGGATTTTGAGTGCGCATTTACTGTGGGTAATACGGCCGTGGATATTGACTGCACATTGACTGTGGGTAACACAGTGTTAGATTTAGAGTGCACATCGATTGTGGGGAATATGGTGTTAGATTTGGAGTGCGCATCGACTGTGGTAATGCGGCCGTGGATTTTAAGTGGGCATTGACTGTAGGTAATAGGGTGTTAGATTTGGCGTATGCATCGACTGTGGGTAATATGGTGTCAGATTTGGAGTACGCATTGTCTGTGGGAAATACGGCCATGGATTTGGAGAGTGCATTGACTGTGGGTAATACAGCAGTGGATATTGACTGCTCATTCACTGTGGGTAATACAGTGTTAGATTTTGAGTGCGCATTGACTGTGGGTAATATGGCCGTGGATATCGTCTGTGCATTGACTGTGGGTAATACATTGTTAGATTTGGAGTGCGCATCGACTGTGGGTAATATGGTGTCAGATTTCGAGTATGCATTGACTGTGGGTAATACGGCCGTGAATTTTGAGTGCTCGTTGACTGTGGGTAATACGGCGTTAGATTTGGAGTGCGCATTGACTGCGAGTAATACGGCCATGGTTTTGGAGTGCGCATTGACTGTGGGTAATACAGCCGTGGATAATGACTGTGCATTGACTGTGGGTTATACAGTGTTAGATTTGGAGTGCGCATCGACTGTGGGTAATATGGTGTTAGATTTGGAGTGCGCATCGACTGTGGGTAATATGGTGTCAGATTTGGAGTACGCATTGACTGTGGGTAATACGGCCGTGAATTTTGACTGCGCGTTGACTGTGGGCAATACAGCGTTACATTTGGAGTGCACATGGTCTGTGGGTAATACGGTGTTAGATTTGGAGTGTGCATCGATTGTGGTTAATACGGCCGTGGATTTTGAGTGCGCATTTACTATGGGTAATACGGCCGTGGATATTGACTGTGCATTGCCTGTGGGTAATACGCTGTTAGATTTGCAATGTGCATCGACTGGGGGTAATATGGTGTTAGATTTGGAGTGCGCATTGACTGTGGGTAATACGGCCGTGGATTTTGTGTGCGCATTGACTGTGGGTAAGACGGCAGTGGATATTGACTGCGCATTGACTGTGGGTAATACAGTTTTAAATTTGGAGTGCGCATCGATTGTGGGGAAAATGGTGTTAGATTTGGAGTGCTCATTGACTGTGGGCAATATGGCCGTGGATTTTGAGTGCGCATTGACTGTTGGTAATACGGCCATGGATTTTGAGTGCGCATTTACTGTGGGTAATACGGCCGTGGATATTGACTGTGGGTAACACAGTGTTAGATTTAGAGTGCACATCGGTTGTGGGGAATATGGTGTTAGATTTGGAGTGCACATCGACTGTGGTAATGCGGCCGTGGATTTTAAGTGGGCATTGACTGTGGGTAATACGGTGTTAGATTTGGAGTGTGCATCAACTGTGGGTAATATGGTGTCAGATTTGGAGTACGCATTGACTGTGGGAAATACGGCCATGGGTTTGGAGTGGGCATTGACTGTTGGTAATAGGGTGTTAGATTTGGCGTATGCATCGACTGTGGGTAATATGGTGTCAGATTTGGAGTACGCATTGTCTGTGGGAAATACGGCCATGGATTTGGAGAGTGCATTGACTGTGGGTAATACAGCAGTGGATATTGACTGCTCATTCACTGTGGGTAATACAGTGTTAGATTTTGAGTGCGCATTGACTGTGGGTAATATGGCCGTGGATATCGTCTGTGCATTGACTGTGGGTAATACATTGTTAGATTTGGAGTGCGCATCGACTGTGGGTAATATGGTGTCAGATTTCGAGTATGCATTGACTGTGGGTAATACGGCCGTGAATTTTGAGTGCTCGTTGACTGTGGGTAATACGGCGTTAGATTTGGAGTGCGCATTGACTGCGAGTAATACGGCCATGGTTTTGGAGTGCGCATTGACTGTGGGTAATACAGCCGTGGATAATGACTGTGCATTGACTGTGGGTTATACAGTGTTAGATTTGGAGTGCGCATCGACTGTGGGTAATATGGTGTTAGATTTGGAGTGCGCATCGACTGTGGGTAATATGGTGTCAGATTTGGAGTACGCATTGACTGTGGGTAATACGGCCGTGAATTTTGACTGCGCGTTGACTGTGGGCAATACAGCGTTACATTTGGAGTGCACATTGTCTGTGGGTAATACGGTGTTAGATTTGGAGTGTGCATCGATTGTGGTTAATACGGCCGTGGATTTTGAGTGCGCATTTACTATGGGTAATACGGCCGTGGATATTGACTGTGCATTGCCTGTGGGTAATACGCTGTTAGATTTGCAATGTGCATCGACTGGGGGTAATATGGTGTTAGATTTGGAGTGCGCATTGACTGTGGGTAATACGGCCGTGGATTTTGTGTGCGCATTGACTGTGGGTAAGACGGCAGTGGATATTGACTGCGCATTGACTGTGGGTAATACAGTTTTAAATTTGGAGTGCGCATCGATTGTGGGGAAAATGGTGTTAGATTTGGAGTGCTCATTGACTGTGGGCAATATGGCCGTGGATTTTGAGTGCGCATTGACTGTTGGTAATACGGCCATGGATTTTGAGTGCGCATTTACTGTGGGTAATACGGCCGTGGATATTGACTGTGGGTAACACAGTGTTAGATTTAGAGTGCACATCGGTTGTGGGGAATATGGTGTTAGATTTGGAGTGCACATCGACTGTGGTAATGCGGCCGTGGATTTTAAGTGGGCATTGACTGTGGGTAATACGGTGTTAGATTTGGAGTGTGCATCAACTGTGGGTAATATGGTGTCAGATTTGGAGTACGCATTGACTGTGGGAAATACGGCCATGGGTTTGGAGTGGGCATTGACTGTTGGTTATACTGCCGTGGATTTTGAGTGCGCTTTGACTGTGGGTAATACAACGTTAGATTTGGAGTGTGCATTGACTGTGGGTAATACGGTGTAAGATTTGGAGTGAGCATTCACTGTGGGTAATACAGTTTTAGATTTGCAGTGCGCATTGACTGCGGGTAATATGGCCAGGGCTTTGGAGTGCGTTTTGACTGTGGGTAATACGGCCGTGGGTATTGACTGCGCATTGACTGTGGGCAATACAGTGTTAGATTTGTAGTGCGCATCAATTATAGGGGAAATGGTGTTAGATTTAAAGTGTGCATTGACTGTGGGTAGTACGGCGTTAGATTTGGAGTGCGCAATGACTGTGGGTAATACGGCCGTGGTTTTGGAGTACGCATTGACTGTGGGCAATACAGCGTTACATTTGGAGTGCACATTGTCTGTGGGTAATACGGTGTTAGATTTGGAGTGTGCATCGATTGTGGTTAATACGGCCGTGGATTTTGAGTGCGCATTTACTATGGCTAATACGGCCGTGGATATTGACTGTGCATTGCCTGTGGGTAATACGGTGTTAGATTTGCAGTGCGCATCGACTGGGGGTAATATGGTGTTAGATTTGGAGTGCGCATTGACTGTGGGTAATACGGCCGTGGATTTTGTGTGCGCATTGACTGTGGGTAAGACGGCAGTGGATATTGACTGCGCATTGACTGTGGTAATACAGTTTTAAATTTGGAGTGCGCATCGATTGTGGGGAAAATGGTGTTAGATTTGGAGTGCTCATTGACTGTGGGCAATATGGCCGTGGATTTTGAGTGCACATTGACTGTTGGTAATACGGCCATGGATTTTGAGTGCGCATTTACTGTGGGTAATACGGCCGTGGATATTGACTGTGGGTAACACAGTGTTAGACTTAGAGTGCACATCGATTGTGGGGAATATGGTGTTAGATTTGGAGTGTGCATTGACTGTGGGTAGTACGGCGTTAGATTTGGAGTGCGCAATGACTGTGGGTAATACGGCCGTGGTTTTGGAGTACGCATTGACTGTGGGCAATACAGCGTTACATTTGGAGTGCACATTGTCTGTGGGTAATAAGGTGTTAGATTTGGAGTGTGCATCGATTGTGGTTAATAAGGCCGTGGATTTTGAGTTCGCATTTACTATGGGTAATACGGCCGTGGATATTGACTGAGCATTGCCTGTGGGTAATACGGTGTTAGATTTGCAGTGCGCATCGACTGGGGGTAATACGGCCGTGGATTTTGTGTGCGCATTGACTGTGGGTAATACAGCCGTGGATAATGACTGTGCATTGACTGTGGGTTATACAGTGTTAGATTTGGAGTGCGCATCGACTGTGGGTAATATGGTGTTAGATTTGGAGTGCGCATCGACTGTGGGTAATATGGTGTCAGATTTGGAGTACGCATTGACTGTGGGTAATACGGCCGTGAATTTTGACTGCGCGTTGACTGTGGGCAATACAGCGTTACATTTGGAGTGCACATTGTCTGTGGGTAATACGGTGTTAGATTTGGAGTGTGCATCGATTGTGGTTAATACGGCCGTGGATTTTGAGTGCGCATTTACTATGGGTAATACGGCCGTGGATATTGACTGTGCATTGCCTGTGGGTAATACGCTGTTAGATTTGCAATGTGCATCGACTGGGGGTAATATGGTGTTAGATTTGGAGTGCGCATTGACTGTGGGTAATACGGCCGTGGATTTTGTGTGCGCATTGACTGTGGGTAAGACGGCAGTGGATATTGACTGCGCATTGACTGTGGGTAATACAGTTTTAAATTTGGAGTGCGCATCGATTGTGGGGAAAATGGTGTTAGATTTGGAGTGCTCATTGACTGTGGGCAATATGTCCGTGGATTTTGAGTGCGCATTGACTGTTGGTAATACGGCCATGGATTTTGAGTGCGCATTTACTGTGGGTAATACGGCCGTGGATATTGACTGTGGGTAACACAGTGTTAGATTTAGAGTGCACATCGGTTGTGGGGAATATGGTGTTAGATTTGGAGTGCACATCGACTGTGGTAATGCGGCCGTGGATTTTAAGTGGGCATTGACTGTGGGTAATACGGTGTTAGATTTGGAGTGTGCATCAACTGTGGGTAATATGGTGTCAGATTTGGAGTACGCATTGACTGTGGGAAATACGGCCATGGGTTTGGAGTGGGCATTGACTGTTGGTTATACTGCCGTGGATTTTGAGTGCGCTTTGACTGTGGGTAATACAACGTTAGATTTGGAGTGTGCATTGACTGTGGGTAATACGGTGTAAGATTTGGAGTGAGCATTCACTGTGGGTAATACAGTTTTAGATTTGCAGTGCGCATTGACTGCGGGTAATATGGCCAGGGCTTTGGAGTGCGTTTTGACTGTGGGTAATACGGCCGTGGGTATTGACTGCGCATTGACTGTGGGCAATACAGTGTTAGATTTGTAGTGCGCATCAATTATAGGGGAAATGGTGTTAGATTTAAAGTGTGCATTGACTGTGGGTAGTACGGCGTTAGATTTGGAGTGCGCAATGACTGTGGGTAATACGGCCGTGGTTTTGGAGTACGCATTGACTGTGGGCAATACAGCGTTACATTTGGAGTGCACATTGTCTGTGGGTAATACGGTGTTAGATTTGGAGTGTGCATCGATTGTGGTTAATACGGCCGTGGATTTTGAGTGCGCATTTACTATGGCTAATACGGCCGTGGATATTGACTGTGCATTGCCTGTGGGTAATACGGTGTTAGATTTGCAGTGCACATCGACTGGGGGTAATATGGTGTTAGATTTGGAGTGCGCATTGACTGTGGGTAATACGGCCGTGGATTTTGTGTGCGCATTGACTGTGGGTAAGACGGCAGTGGATATTGACTGCGCATTGACTGTGGTAATACAGTTTTAAATTTGGAGTGCGCATCGATTGTGGGGAAAATGGTGTTAGATTTGGAGTGCTCATTGACTGTGGGCAATATGGCCGTGGATTTTGAGTGCACATTGACTGTTGGTAATACGGCCATGGATTTTGAGTGCGCATTTACTGTGGGTAATACGGCCGTGGATATTGACTGTGGGTAACACAGTGTTAGATTTAGAGTGCACATCGATTGTGGGGAATATGGTGTTAGATTTGGAGTGTGCATTGACTGTGGGTAGTACGGCGTTAGATTTGGAGTGCGCAATGACTGTGGGTAATACGGCCGTGGTTTTGGAGTACGCATTGACTGTGGGCAATACAGCGTTACATTTGGAGTGCACATTGTCTGTGGGTAATAAGGTGTTAGATTTGGAGTGTGCATCGATTGTGGTTAATAAGGCCGTGGATTTTGAGTTCGCATTTACTATGGGTAATACGGCCGTGGATATTGACTGAGCATTGCCTGTGGGTAATACGGTGTTAGATTTGCAGTGCGCATCGACTGGGGGTAATACGGCCGTGGATTTTGTGTGCGCATTGACTGTGGGTAAGACGGCAGTGGATATTGACTGCGCATTGACTGTGGGTAATACAGTCTTAGATTTGGAGTGCGCATTCACTGCGAGTAATACGGCCATGATTTTGGAGTGCGCATTGACTCTGGGTAATACGGCCGTGGATATTGACTGTGCATTGACTGTGGGTAATAGAGTGTTACATTTGGAGTGCGGATTGACTCTCGGTAATACGGCCGTGGATTTTGAGTGCGCATTCACTGTGGGTAATACAGTCTTAGATTTGGAGTGCGCATTCACTGCGAGTAATATGGCCATGATTTTGGAGTGCGCATTGACTGTGGGTAATACGGCCGTGGATATTGACTGTGCATTGACTGTGGGTAATAGAGTGTTAGATTTGGAGTGCGCATTGACTGTTGGTAATACGGCGTTAGATTTGGAGTGCGCATTGACTGTGGGTAATACAGTGTTAGATTTGTAGTGCGCATCAATTATAGGGAAAATGGTGTTAGATTTGGAGTGTGCATTGACTGTGGGTAGTACAGCGTTAGATTTGGAGTGCGCAATTACTGTGGGTAATACGGCCGTGGTTTTGGAGTACGCATTGACTGTGGGCAATACAGCGTTACATTTGGTGTGCACATTGTCTGTGGGTAATACGGTGTTAGATTTGGAGTGTGCATCGATTGTGGTTAATACGGCCGTGGATTTTGAGTGCGCATTTACTATGGGTAATACGGCCGTGGATATTGACTGTGCATTGCCTGTGGGTAATATGGTGTTAGATTTGCAGTGCGCATCGACTGGGGGTAATATGGAGTTAGATTTGGAGTGCGCATTGACTGTGGGTAATACAGCCGTGGATTTTGAGTGCGCGTTGACTGTGGGTAGTACGGCGTTAAATTTGGAGTACGCATTTACTGTGGGTAATACGGCCGTGGATTTTCAGTGCGCATTCACTGTGGGTAATACAGTCTTAGATTTGGAGTGCGCATTGACTGCGAGTAATACGGCCATGGTTTTGGAGTGCGCATTGACTGTGGGTAATACGGCCGTGGATATTGACTGTGCATTGACTGTGGGTAATACAGTGTTAGATTTGGAGTGCGCATCGACTGTGGGTAATATGGTGTTAGATTTGGAGTGCGCATTGACTGTGGTTAATCCGGCCGTGGATTTTGAGTGCGCATTGACTGTGCGTAATACGATGTTAGATTTGGAGTGCGCATCGACTGTGGGTAATATGGTGTCAGATTTGGAGTATGCATTGACTGTGGGTAATACAGCCGTGGATTTGGAGTGCGCATTGACTGTGGGTAATACGGCCATGGATTTGGAGAGTGCATTGACTGTGGGTAATACTGTCTTAGATTTTGAGTGCGCATTGACTGTGGGTAATACGGCCGTGAATTTTGAGTGCGCATTGACTGTGTGTAATACTGCTGTGGATATTGACTGCACATTGACTGTGGGTAATACAGTGTTTGATTTGGAGAGGGCATCGATTGTGGGTAGTACGGCGTTAGATTTGGAGTACGCATTTACTGTGGGTAATACGGCCGTGGATTTTGAGTGCGCATTCACTCTGGGTAATACAGTCTTAGATTTGGAGTGCGCATTGACTGCGAGTAATACGGCCATGGTTTTGGAGTGCGCATTGACTGTGGGTAATACGGCCGTGGATATTGACTGTGCATTGACTGTGGGTAATAGAGTGTTAGATTTGGAGTGCGCATTGACTGTTGGTAATACGGCGTTAGATTTGGAGTGCGCATTGACTGTGGGTAATACAGTGTTAGATTTGTAGAGCGCATCAATTATAGGGAAAATGGTGTTAGATTTGGAGTGTGCATTGACTGTGGGTAGTACGGCGTTAGATTTGGAGTGCGCAATGACTGTGGGTAATACGGCCGTGGTTTTGGAGTACGCATTGACTGTGGGCAATACAGCGTTACATTTGGAGTGCACATTGTCTGTGGGTAATACGGTGTTAGATTTGGAGTGTGCATCGATTGTGGTTAACACGGCCGTGGATTTTGAGTGCGCATTTACTATGGGTAATACGGCCGTGGATATTGACTGTGCATTGCCTGTGGGTAATACGGTGTTAGATTTGCAGTGCGCATCGACTGGGGGTAATATGGTGTTAGATTTGGAGTGCGCATTGATTGTGGGTAATACGGCCGTGGATTTTGTGTGCACATTGACTGTGGGTAAGACGGCAGTGGATATTGACTGCGCATTGACTGTGGGTAATACAGTTTTAAACTTGGAGTGCGCATCGATTGTGGGGAAAATGGTGTTAGATTTGTAGTGCTCATTGACTGTGGGCAATATGGCCATGGATTTTGAGTGCGCATTGACTGTTGGTAATACGGCCATGGATTTTGAGTGCGCATTTACTGTGGGTAATACGGCCATGGATATTGACTGTGGGTAACACAGTGTTAGATTTAGAGTGCACATCGATTGTGGGGAATATGGTGTTAGATTTGGAGTGCGCATCGACTGTGGTAATGCGGCCGTGGATATTAAGTGGGCATTGACTGTGGGTAATACGGTGTTAGATTTGGAGTGCGCATCGACTGTGGGTAATATGGTGTCAGATTTGGAGTACGCATTGACTGTGGGAAATACGGCCATGGATTTGGAGAGTGCATTGACTGTGGGTAATACGGCTGTGGATATTGACAGCGCATTCACTGTGGGTAATACAGTCTTAGATTTTGAGTGCGCATTGACTGTGGGTAATACGGCCGTGGATATTGTCTGTGCATTGACTGTGGGTAATACATTGTTAGATTTGGAGTGCGCATTGACTGTGGGTAATACGGCTGTGGATATTGACAGCGCATTCACTGTGGGTAATACAGTCTTAGATTTTGAGTGCGCATTGACTGTGGTTAATCCGGCCGTGGATATTGAGTGCGCATTGACTGTGCGTAATACGATGTTAGATTTGGAGTGCGCATCGACTGTCGGTAATATGGTGTCAGATTTGGAGTATGCATTGATTGTGGGTAATACAGCCGTGGATTTGGAGTGCGCATTGACTGTGGGTAATACGGCGTTAGATTTGGAGTGCGCATTGACTGCGAGTAATACGGCCATGGTTTTGGAGTGCGCATTGACTGTGGGTAATACAGCCGTGGATAATGACTGTGCATTGACTGTGGGTAATACAGTGTTAGATTTGGAGTGCGCATCGACTGTGGGTAATATGGTGTTAGATTTGGAGTGCGCATTGACTGTGGTTAATCCGGCCGTGGATTTTGAGTGCGCATTGACTGTGCGTAATACGATGTTAGATTTGGAGTGCGCATCGACTGTCGGTAATATGGTGTCAGATTTGGAGTATGCATTGATTGTGGGTAATACAGCCGTGGATTTGGAGTGCGCATTGACTGTGGGTAATACGGCCATGGATTTGGAGAGTGCATTGACTGTGGGTAATACAGTCTTAGATTTTGAGTGCGCATTGACTGTGTGTAATACTGCCGTGGATATTGACTGCACATTGACTGTGGGTAATACAGTGTTTGATTTGGAGAGCGCATCGATCGTGGGGAAAATGGTGTTAGATTTGGAGTGCGGATTGACTCTCGGTAATACGGCTGTGGATTTTGAGTGGGCATTGACTGTGGGTAATATGGTGATAGATTTGGTGAGGGCATTGACTGTGGGCAATATGGCCATGGATTTTCAGTGCGCATCGACTGTGGGAAATACAGCCGTGGATTTTGAGTGCGCGTTGACTGTGGGTAGTACGGCGTTAGATTTGGAGTACGCATGAACTGTGGGTAATAGAGTGTTAGATTTGGAGTGCGCATTGACTGTTGGTAATACGGCGTTAGATTTGGAGTGCACATTGTCTGTGGTAATATGGTGTTAGATTCGGAGTGCGCAACGGCTGTGGGTAATACGGCCATGGTTTTGGAGTGCGCATTGACTGTGCTCAATACGGCGTTACATTTGGAGTGCACATTGACTGTGGGTTATACTGCCGTGGATTTTGAGTGCGCGTTGACTGTGGGTAATATGGTGTTAGATTTGGAGTGAGCATTGACTGTGTGAAGTACGGCGTTACATTTGGAGTGCGCATTGACCGTGGGTTATACTGCCGTGGATTTTGAGTGCGCGTTGACTGTGGGTAATATGGTGTTAGATTTGGAGTGAGCATTGACTGTGTGAAATACGGCGTTACATTTGGAGTGTGCATTGACTGTGGGTTATACTGCCGTGGATTTTGAGTGCGCTTTGACTGTGGGTAATACAACGTTAGATTTGGAGTGTGCATTGACTGTGGGTAATACGGTGTAAGATTTGGAGTGAGCATTCACTGTGGGTAATACAGTTTTAGATTTGGAGTGCGCATTGACTGCGGGTAATACGGCCAGGGCTTTGGAGTGCGCATTGACTGCGGGTAATACGGCCAGGGCTTTGGAGTGCGCATTGACTGTGGGTAATACAGTGTTAGATTTGGAGTGCGCATCGACTGTGGGTAATATGGTGTTAGATTTGGAGTGCGCATTGACTGTGGTTAATCCGGCCGTGGATTTTGAGTGCGCATTGACTGTGCGTAATACGATGTTAGATTTGGAGTGCGCATCGACTGTCGGTAATATGGTGTCAGATTTGGAGTATGCATTGATTGTGGGTAATACAGCCGTGGATTTGGAGTGCGCATTGACTGTGGGTAATACGGCCATGGATTTGGAGAGTGCATTGACTGTGGGTAATACAGTCTTAGATTTTGAGTGCGCATTGACTGTGTGTAATACTGCCGTGGATATTGACTGCACATTGACTGTGGGTAATACAGTGTTTGATTTGGAGAGCGCATCGATCGTGGGGAAAATGGTGTTAGATTTGGAGTGCGGATTGACTCTCGGTAATACGGCTGTGGATTTTGAGTGGGCATTGACTGTGGGTAATATGGTGATAGATTTGGTGAGGGCATTGACTGTGGGCAATATGGCCATGGATTTTCAGTGCGCATCGACTGTGGGAAATACAGCCGTGGATTTTGAGTGCGCGTTGACTGTGGGTAGTACGGCGTTAGATTTGGAGTACGCATGAACTGTGGGTAATAGAGTGTTAGATTTGGAGTGCGCATTGACTGTTGGTAATACGGCGTTAGATTTGGAGTGCACATTGTCTGTGGTAATATGGTGTTAGATTCGGAGTGCGCAACGGCTGTGGGTAATACGGCCATGGTTTTGGAGTGCGCATTGACTGTGCTCAATACGGCGTTACATTTGGAGTGCACATTGACTGTGGGTTATACTGCCGTGGATTTTGAGTGCGCGTTGACTGTGGGTAATATGGTGTTAGATTTGGAGTGAGCATTGACTGTGTGAAGTACGGCGTTACATTTGGAGTGCGCATTGACCGTGGGTTATACTGCCGTGGATTTTGAGTGCGCGTTGACTGTGGGTAATATGGTGTTAGATTTGGAGTGAGCATTGACTGTGTGAAATACGGCGTTACATTTGGAGTGTGCATTGACTGTGGGTTATACTGCCGTGGATTTTGAGTGCGCTTTGACTGTGGGTAATACAACGTTAGATTTGGAGTGTGCATTGACTGTGGGTAATACGGTGTAAGATTTGGAGTGAGCATTCACTGTGGGTAATACAGTTTTAGATTTGGAGTGCGCATTGACTGCGGGTAATACGGCCAGGGCTTTGGAGTGCGCATTGACTGCGGGTAATACGGCCAGGGCTTTGGAGTGCGCATTGACTGTGGGTAATACAGTGTTAGATTTGTAGTGCGCATCAATTATAGGGAAAATGGTGATAGATTTGGAGTGTGCATTGACTGTGGGTAGTACGGCGTTAGATTTGGAGTGCGCAATGACTGTGGGTAATACGGCCGTGGTTTTGGAGTACGCATTGACTGTGGGCAATACAGCCTTACATTTGGAGTGCACATTGTCTGTGGGTAATACGGTGTTAGATTTGGAGTGTGCATCGATTGTGATTAATACGGCCGTGGATTTTGAGTGCGCATTTACTATGGGTAATACGGCCGTGCATATTCACTGTGCATTGCCTGTGGGTAATACGGTGTTAGATTTGCAGTGCGCATCGACTGGGGGTAATACGGTGTTAGATTTGCAGTGCGCATCAACTGGGGGTAATACGGCCGTGGATTTTGTGTGCGCATTGACTGTGGGTAAGACGGCAGTGGATATTGACTGCGCATTGACTGTGGGTAATACAGTTTGAAATTTGGAGTGCGCATGGATTGTCGGGAAAATGGTGTTGGATTTGGAGTGCTCATTGACTGTGGGTAATATGGCCGTGGATTTTGAGTGCGCATTGACTGTTGGTAATACGGCCTTGGATTTTGAGTGCGCATTTACTGTGGGTCATACGGCCGTGGATATTGACTGCACATCGACTGTGGGTAACACAGTGTTAGATTTAGAGTGCACATCGATTGTGGGGAATATGGTGTTAGATTTGGAGTGCGCATCGACTGTGGTAATGCGGCCGTGGATTTTAAGTGGGCATTGACTGTGGGTAGTACGGTGTTAGATTTGGAGTGCGCAACGACTGTGGGTAATATGGTGTCAGATTTGGAGTACGCATTGACTGTGGGAAATACGGCCATGGATTTGGAGAGTGCATTGACTGTGGGTAATACGGCAGTGGATATTGACTGCGCATTCACTGTGGGTAATACAGTCTTAGATTTTGAGTGCGCATTTACTGTGGGTAATACGGCCGTGGATATTGTCTGTGCATTGACTGTGGGTAATACATTGTTAGATTTGGAGTGCGCATCGACTGTGGGTAATATGGTGTCAGATTTGGAGTACGCATTGACTGTGGGTAATACGGCCGTGAATTTTGAGTGCGCGTTGACTGTGGGTAATACAGCGTTAGATTTGGAGTGCGCATTGACTGCGAGTAATACGGCCATGGTTTTGGAGTGCGCATTGACTGTGGGTAATACAGTGTTAGATTTGGAGTGCGCATCGACTGTGGGTAATATGGTGTTAGATTTGGAGTGCGCATTGACTGTGGTTAATTCGGCCGTGGATTTTGAGTGCGCATTGACTGTGCGTAATACGATGTTAGATTTGGAGTGCGCATCGACTGTGGGTAATATGGTGTCAGATTTGGAGTATGCATTGACTGTGGGTAATACAGCCGTGGATTTGGAGTGCGCATTGACTGTGGGTAATACGGCCATGGATTTGGAGAGTGCATTGACTGTGGGTAATACAGTCTTAGATTTTGAGTGCGCATTGACTGTGGGTAATACGGCCGTGGATTTTGAGTGCGCATTGACTGTGTGTAATACTGCCGTGGATATTGACTGCACATTGACTGTGGGTAATACAGTGTTTGATTTGGAGAGCGCATCGATTGTGGGGAAAATGGTGTTACATTTGGAGTGCGGATTGACTCTCGGTAATACGGCCGTGGATTTTGAGTGCGCATTCACTGTGGGTAATACAGTCTTAGATTTGGAGTGCGCATTCACTGCGAGTAATACGGCCATGATTTTGGACTGCGCATTGACTCTGGGTAATACGGCCGTGGATATTGACTGTGCATTGACTGTGGGTAATAGAGTGTTAGATTTGGAGTGCGCATTGACTGTTGGTAATACGGCGTTAGATTTGGAGTGCGCATTGACTGTGGGTAATACAGTGTTAGATTTGTAGTGCGCATCAATTATAGGGAAAATGGTGTTAGATTTGGAGTGTGCATTGACTGTGGGTAGTACGGCGTTAGATTTGGAGTGCGCAATGACTGTGGGCAATACGGCCGTGGTTTTGGAGTACGCATTGACTGTGGGCAATACAGCGTTACATTTGGTGTGCACATTGTCTGTGGGTAATACGGTGTTAGATTTGGAGTGTGCATCGATTGTGGTTAATACGGCCGTGGATTTTGAGTGCGCATTTACTATGGGTAATACGGCCGTGGATATTGACTGTGCATTGCCTGTGGGTAATACGGTGTTAGATTTGCAGTGCGCATCGACTGGGGGTAATATGGAGTTAGATTTGGAGTGCGCATTGACTGTGGGTAATACAGCCGTGGATTTTGAGTGCGCGTTGACTGTGGGTAGTACGGCGTTAGATTTGGAGTACGCATTTACTGTGGGTAATACGGCCGTGGATTTTCAGTGCGCATTCACTGTGGGTAATACAGTCTTAGATTTGGAGTGCGCATTGACTGCGAGTAATACGGCCATGGTTTTGGAGTGCGCATTGACTGTGGGTAATACGGCCGTGGATATTGACTGTGCATTGACTGTGGGTAATAGAGTGTTAGATTTGGAGTGCGCATTGACTGTTGGTAATACGGCGTTAGATTTGGTGTGCGCATTGGCTGTGGGTAATACAGTGTTAGATTTGTACAGCGCATCAATTATAGGGAAAATGGTGTTAGATTTGGAGTGTGCATTGACTGTGGGTAGTACGGCGTTAGATTTGGAGTGCGCAATGACTGTGGGTAATACGGCCGTGGTTTTGGAGTACGCATTGACTGTGGGCAATACAGCATTACATTTGGATTGCACATTGTCTGTGGGTAATACGGTGTTAGATTTGGAGTGTGCATCGATTGTGGTTAATACAGCCGTGGATTTTGAGTGCGCATTTACTATGGGTAATACGGCCGTGGATATTGACTGTGCATTGCCTGTGGGTAATACGGTGATAGATTTGCAGTGCGCATCGACTGGGGGTAATATGGTGTTAGATTTGCAGTGCGCATCGACTGGGGGTAATACGGCCGTGGATTTTGTGTGCGCTTTGACTGTGGGTAAGACGGCAGTGGATATTGACTGCGCATTGACTGTGGGTAATACAGTTTTAAACTTGGAGTGCGCATCGATTGTGGGGAAAATGGTGTTAGATTTGGAGTGCTCATTGACTGTGGGCAATATGGCCATGGATTTTGAGTGCGCATTGACTGTTGGTAATACGGCCATGGATTTTGAGTGCGCATTTACTGTGGGTAATACGGCCGTGGATATTGACTGTGGGTAACACAGTGTTAGATTTAGAGTGCACATCGATTGTGGGGAATATGGTGTTAGATTTGGAGTGCGCATCGACTGTGGGTAATATGGTGTTAGATTTGGAGTGCGCATTGACTGTGGTTAATCCGGCCGTGGATTTTGAGTGCGCATTGACTGTGCGTAATACGATGTTAGATTTGGAGTGCGCATCGACTGTGGGTAATATGGTGTTAGATTTGGAGTGCGCATTGACTGTGGTTAATCCGGCCGTGGATTTTGAGTGCGCATTGACTGTGCGTAATACGATGTTAGATTTGGAGTGCGCATCGACTGTGGGTAATTAGGTGTCAGATTTCGAGTATGCATTGACTGTGGGTAATACAGCCGTGGATTATGAGTGCGCATTGACTGTGGGTAATACGGCCATGGATTTGGAGAGTGCATTGACTGTGGGTAATACAGTCTTAGATTTTGAGTGCGCATTGACTGTGTGTATTACTGCCGTGGATATTGACTGCACATTGACTGTGGGTAATACAGCGTTTGATTTGGAGAGCGCATCGATTGTGGGGAAAATGGTGTTAGATTTGGAGTGCGGATTGACTCTCGGTAATACGGCTGTGGATTTTCAGTGGGCATTTACTGTGGGTAATATGGTGATAGATTTGGTGAGGGCATTGACTGTGGGCAATATGGCCATGGATTTTCAGTGCGCATCGACTGTGGGAAATACAGCCGTGGATTTTGAGTGCGCGTTGACTGTGGGTAGTACGGCGTTAGATTTGGAGTACGCATTGACTGTGGGTAATAGAGTGTTAGATTTGGAGTGCGCATTGACTGTTGGCAATACGGCGTTAGATTTGGAGTGCACATTATCTGTGGTAATATGGTGTTAGATTCGGAGTGCGCAACGGCTGTGGGTAATACGGCCATGGTTTTGGAGTGCGCATTGACTGTGCTCAATACGGCGTTACATTTGGAGTGCACATTGACTGTGGGTTATACTGCCGTGGATTTTGAGTGCGCATTGACTGTGGGTAATATGGTGTTAGATTTGGAGTGAGCATTGACTGTGTGAAGTACGGCGTTACATTTGGAGTGCGCATTGACCGTGGGTTATACTGCCGTGGATTTTGAGTGCGCGTTGACTGTGGGTAATATGGTGTTAGATTTGGAGTGAGCATTGACTGTGTGAAATACGGCGTTACATTTGGAGTGTGCATTGACTGTGGGTTATACAGCCGTGGATTTTGACTGCGCATTGACTGTGGGTAATACAGTGTTAGATTTGTAGTGCGCATCGATTATAGGGGAAATGGTGTTAGATTTGGAGTGTGCATTGACTGTGGGTAGTACGGCGTTAGATTTGGAGTGCGCAATGACTGTGGGTAATACGGCCATGGTTTTGGAGTACGCATTGACTGTGGGCAATACAGCGTTACATTTGGAGTGCACATTGTCTGTGGGTAATACGGTGTTAGATTTGGAGAGTGCATCGATTGTGATTAATACGGCCGTGGATTTTGAGTGCGCATTTACTATGGGTAATCCGGCCGTGGATATTGACTGTGCATTGCCTGTGGGTAATACGGTGTTAGATTTGCAGTGCGCATCGACTGGGGGTAATATGGTGTTAGATTTGGAGTGCGCATTGACTGTGGGTAATACGGCCGTGGATTTTGTGTGCGCATTGACTGTGGGTAATACAGTTTTAAATTTGGAGTGCGCATCGATTGTGGGGACAATGGTGTTAGATTTGGAGTGCTCATTGACTGTGGGCAATATGGCCGTGGATTTTGAGTGCGCATTGACTGTTGGTAATACGGCCATGGATTTTGAGTGCGCATTTACTGTGGGTAATACGGCCGTGGATATTGACTGCACATTGACTGTGGGTAACACAGTGTTAGATTTAGAGTGCACATCGATTGTGGGGAATATGGTGTTAGATTTGGAGTGCGCATCGACTGTGGTAATCCGGCCGTGGATATTGACTGTGCATTGCCTGTGGGTAATTCGGCGTTAGATTTGCAGTGCGCATCGACTGGGGGTAATATGGTGTTAGATTTGGAGTGCGCATTGACTGTGGGTAATACGGCCGTGGATTTTGTGTGCGCATTGACTGTGGGTAATACAGTTTTAAATTTGGAGTGCGCATCGATTGTGGGGACAATGCTGTTAGATTTGGAGTGCTCATTGACTGTGGGCAATATGGCCGTGGATTTTGAGTGCGCATTGACTGTTGGTAATACGGCCATGGATTTTGAGTGCGCATTTACTGTGGGTAATACGGCCGTGGATATTGACTGCACATTGACTGTGGGTAACACAGTGTTAGATTTAGAGTGCACATCGATTGTGGGGAATATGGTGTTAGATTTGGAGTGCGCATCGACTGTGGTAATGCGGCCGTGGATTTTAAGTGGGCATTGACTGTGGGTAATACGGTGTTAGATTTGGTGTGCGCATCGACTGTGGGTAATATGGTGTCAGATTTGGAGTACGCATTGACTGTGAGAAATACGGCCATGGATTTGGAGAGTGCATTGACTGTGGGTAATACAGCAGTGGATATTGACTGCGCATTCACTGTGGGTAATACAGTCTTAGATTTTGAGTGCGCATTGACTGTGGGTAATACGGCCGTGGATATTGTCTGTGCATTGACTGTGGGTAATACATTGTTAGATTTGGAGTGCGCATCGACTGTGGGTAATCTGGTGTCAGATTTGGAGTACGCATTGACTGTGGGTAATACGGCTGTGAATTTTGAGTGCTCGTTGACTGTGGGTAATATGGCGTTAGATTTGGAGTGCGCATTGACTGCGAGTAATACGGCCATGGTTTTGGAGTGCGCATTTACTGTGGGTAATACAGCCGTGGATAATGACTGTGCATTGACTGTGGGTAATACAGTGTTAGATTTGGAGTGCGCATCGACTGTGGGTAATATGGTGTTAGATTTGGAGTGCGCATCGACTGTGGTAATCCGGCCGTGGATATTGACTGTGCATTGCCTGTGGGTAATTCGGTGTTAGATTTGCAGTGCGCATCGACTGGGGGTAATATGGTGTTAGATTTGGAGTGCGCATTGACTGTGGGTAATACGGCCGTGGATTTTGTGTGCGCATTGACTGTGGGTAATACAGTTTTAAATTTGGAGTGCGCATCGATTGTGGGGACAATGCTGTTAGATTTGGAGTGCTCATTGACTGTGGGCAATATGGCCGTGGATTTTGAGTGCGCATTGACTGTTGGTAATACGGCCATGGATTTTGAGTGCGCATTTACTGTGGGTAATACGGCCGTGGATATTGACTGCACATTGACTGTGGGTAACACAGTGTTAGATTTAGAGTGCACATCGATTGTGGGGAATATGGTGTTAGATTTGGAGTGCGCATCGACTGTGGTAATGCGGCCGTGGATTTTAAGTGGGCATTGACTGTGGGTAATACGGTGTTAGATTTGGTGTGCGCATCGACTGTGGGTAATATGGTGTCAGATTTGGAGTACGCATTGACTGTGAGAAATACGGCCATGGATTTGGAGAGTGCATTGACTGTGGGTAATACAGCAGTGGATATTGACTGCGCATTCACTGTGGGTAATACAGTCTTAGATTTTGAGTGCGCATTGACTGTGGGTAATACGGCCGTGGATATTGTCTGTGCATTGACTGTGGGTAATACATTGTTAGATTTGGAGTGCGCATCGACTGTGGGTAATCTGGTGTCAGATTTGGAGTACGCATTGACTGTGGGTAATACGGCTGTGAATTTTGAGTGCTCGTTGACTGTGGGTAATATGGCGTTAGATTTGGAGTGCGCATTGACTGCGAGTAATACGGCCATGGTTTTGGAGTGCGCATTTACTGTGGGTAATACAGCCGTGGATAATGACTGTGCATTGACTGTGGGTAATACAGTGTTAGATTTGGAGTGCGCATTGACTGTGGGTAATACGGCCGTGGATTTTGAGTGCGCGTTGACTGTGGGTAATATGGTGTTAGATTTGGAGTGAGCATTGACTGTGTGAAATACGGCGTTACATTTGGAGTGTGCATTGACTGTGGGTTATACTGCCATGGATTTTGAGTGCGCGTTGACTGTGGGTAATATGGTGTTAGATTTGGAGTGAGCATTGACTGTGTGAAATACGGCGTTACATTTGGAGTGTGCATTGACTGTGGGTTATACTGCCGTGGATTTTGACTGCGCATTGACTGTGGGTAATACAGTGTTAGATTTGTAGTGCGCATCGATTATAGGGGAAATGGTGTTAGATTTGGAGTGTGCATTGACTGTGGGTAGTACGGCGTTAGATTTGGAGTGCGCAATGACTGTGGGTAATACGGCCATGGTTTTTGAGTACGCATTGACTGTGGGCAATACAGCGTTACATTTGGAGTGCACATTGTCTGTGGGTAATACGGTGTTAGATTTGGAGTGTGCATCGATTGTGATTAATACGGCCGTGGATTTTGAGTGCGCATTTACTATGGGTAATACGGCCGTGGATATTGACTGTGCATTGCCTGTGGGTAATACGGTGTTAGATTTGCAGTGCGCATCGACTGGGGGTAATATGGTGTTAGATTTGGAGTGCGCATTGACTGTGGGTAATACGGCCGTGGATTTTGTGTGCGCATTGACTGTGGGTAATACAGTTTTAAATTTGGAGTGCGCATCGATTGTGGGGACAATGGTGTTAGATTTGGAGTGCTCATTGACTGTGGGCAATATGGCCGTGGATTTTGAGTGTGCATTGACTGTTGGTAATACGGCCATGGATTTTGAGTGCGCATTTACTGTGGGTAATACGGCCGTGGATATTGACTGCACATTGACTGTGGGTAACACAGTGTTAGATTTAGAGTGCACATCGATTGTGGGGAATATGGTGTTAGATTTGGAGTGCGCATCGACTGTGGTAACGCGGCCGTGGATTTTAAGTGGGCATTGACTGTGGATAATACGGTGTTAGATTTGGCGTGCGCATCGACTGTGGGTAATATGGTGTCAGATTTGGAGTACGCATTGACTGTGAGAAATACGGCCATGGATTTGGAGAGTGCATTGACTGTGGGTAATACAGCAGTGGATATTGACTGCGCATTCACTGTGGGTAATACAGTCTTAGATTTTGAGTGCGCATTGACTGTGGGTAATACGGCCGTGGATATTGTCTGTGCATTGACTGTGGGTAATACATTGTTAGATTTGGAGTGCGCATCGACTGTGGGTAATCTGGTGTCAGATTTGGAGTACGCATTGACTGTGGGTAATACGGCTGTGAATTTTGAGTGCTCGTTGACTGTGGGCAAATATGGCGTTAGATTTGGAGTGCGCATCGACTGTGGGTAATATGGTGTTAGATTTGGAGTGCGCATCGACTGTGGGTAATATGGTGTCAGATTTGGAGTACGCATTGACTGTGGGTAATACAGCCGTGAATTTTGAGTGCGCATTGACTGTGGGTAATACGGCCGTGGATTTTGAGTGCGCATTGACTGTGTGTAATACTGCCGTGGATATTGACTGCACATTGACTGTGGGTAATACAGTGTTTGATTTGGAGAGCGCATCGATTGTGGGGAAAATGGTGTTAGATTTGGAGAGCGGATTGACTCTCGGTAATACGGCTGTGGATTTTGAGTGGGCATTGACTGTGGGTAATATGGTGATAGATTTGGTGAGGGCATTGACTGTGGGCAATATGGCCATGGATTTTCAGTGCGCATTGACTGTGGGAAATACAGCCGTGGATTTTGAGTGCGCGTTGACTGTGGGTAATACGGCGTTAGATTTGGAGTGCACATTGTCTGTGGTAATATGGTGTTAGATTCAGAGTGCGCAACGGCTGTGGGTAATACGGCCATGTTTTTGGAGTGCGCATTGACTGTGCTCAAAACGGCGTTACATTTGGAGTGCACATTGACTGTGGGTTATACTGCCGTGGATTTTGAGTGCGCGTTGACTGTGAGTAATATGGTGTTAGATTTGGAGTGAGCATTGACTGTCTGAAGTACGGCGTTACATTTGGAGTGCGCATTGACCGTGGGTTATACTGCCGTGGATTTTGAGTGCGCGTTGACTGTGGGTAATATGGTGTTAGATTTGGAGTGAGCATTGACTGTGTGAAATACGGCGTTACATTTGGAGTGGGCATTGACTTTGGGTTACACTGCTGTGGATTTTGAGTGCGCTTTGACTGTGGGTAATACAACGTTAGATTTGGAGTGTGCATTGACTGTGGGTAATACGGTGTAAGATTTGGAGTGAGCATTCACTGTGGGTAATACAGTTTTAGATTTGGAGTGCGCATTGACTGCGGGTAATGCGGCCAGGGCTTTGGAGTGCGCATTGACTGTGGGTAATACGGCCGTGGGTATTGACTGCGCATTGACTGTGGGGAATACAGTGTTAGATTTGTAGTGCGCATCAATTATAGGGAAAATGGTGTTAGATTTGGAGTGTGCATTGACTGTGGGTAGTACGGCATTAGATTTCGAGTGCGCAATGACTGTGGGTAATATGGCCGTGGATTTTGAGTGTGCATTGACTGTTGGTAATACGGCCATGGATTTTGAGTGCGCATTTACTGTGGGTAATACGGCTGTGGATTTTGAGTGGGCATTGACTGTGGGTAATATGGTGATAGATTTGGTGAGGGCATTGACTGTGGGCAATATGGCCATGGATTTTCAGTGCGCATCGACTGTGGGAAATACAGCCGTGGATTTTGAGTGCGCGTTGACTGTGGGTAGTACGGCGTTAGATTTGGAGTACGCATTGACTGTGGGTAATAGAGTGTTAGATTTGGAGTGCGCATTGACTGTTGGCAATACGGCGTTAGATTTGGAGTGCACATTGTCTGTGGTAATATGGTGTTAGATTCGGAGTGCGCAACGGCTGTGGGTAATACGGCCATGGTTTTGGAGTGCGCATTGACTGTGCTCAATACGGCGTTACATTTGGAGTGCACATTGACTGTGGGTTATACTGCCGTGGATTTTGAGTGCGCATTGACTGTGGGTAATATGGTGTTAGATTTGGAGTGAGCATTGACTGTGTGAAGTACGGCGTTACATTTGGAGTGCGCATTGACCGTGGGTTATACTGCCGTGGATTTTGAGTGCGCGTTGACTGTGGGTAATATGGTGTTAGATTTGGAGTGAGCATTGACTGTGTGAAATACGGCGTTACATTTGGAGTGTGCATTGACTGTGGGTTATACTGCCGTGGATTTTGACTGCACATTGACTGTGGGTAATACAGTGTTAGATTTGTAGTGCGCATCGATTATAGGGGAAATGGTGTTAGATTTGGAGTGTGCATTGACTGTGGGTAGTACGGCGTTAGATTTGGAGTGCGCAATGACTGTGGGTAATACGGCCATGGTTTTGGAGTACGCATTGACTGTGGGCAATACAGCGTTACATTTGGAGTGCACATTGTCTGTGGGTAATACGGTGTTAGATTTGGAGTGTGCATCGATTGTGATTAATACGGCCGTGGATTTTGAGTGCGCATTTACTATGGGTAATCCGGCCGTGGATATTGACTGTGCATTGCCTGTGGGTAATACGGTGTTAGATTTGCAGTGCGCATCGACTGGGGGTAATATGGTGTTAGATTTGGAGTGCGCATTGACTGTGGGTAATACGGCCGTGGATTTTGTGTGCGCATTGACTGTGGGTAATACAGTTTTAAATTTGGAGTGCGCATCGATTGTGGGGACAATGGTGTTAGATTTGGAGTGCTCATTGACTGTGGGCAATATGGCCGTGGATTTTGAGTGCGCATTGACTGTTGGTAATACGGCCATGGATTTTGAGTGCGCATTTACTGTGGGTAATACGGCCGTGGATATTGACTGCACATTGACTGTGGGTAACACAGTGTTAGATTTAGAGTGCACATCGATTGTGGGGAATATGGTGTTAGATTTGGAGTGCGCATCGACTGTCGGTAATCTGGTGTCAGATTTGGAGTACGCATTGACTGTGGGTTATACTGCTGTGGATTTTGAGTGCGCGTTGACTGTGGGTAATATGGTGTTAGATTTGGAGTGAGCATTGACTGTGTGAAATACGGCGTTACATTTGGAGTGGGCATTGACTTTGGGTTACACTGCTGTGGATTTTGAGTGCGCTTTGACTGTGGGTAATACAACGTTAGATTTGGAGTGTGCATTGACTGTGGGTAATACGGTGTAAGATTTGGAGTGAGCATTCACTGTGGGTAATACAGTTTTAGATTTGGAGTGCGCATTGACTGCGGGTAATACGGCCAGGGCTTTGGAGTGCGCATTGACTGTGGGTAATACGGCCGTGGGTATTGACTGCGCATTGACTGTGGGGAATACAGTGTTAGATTTGTAGTGCGCATCAATTATAGGGAAAATGGTGTTAGATTTGGAGTGTGCATTGACTGTGGGTAGTACGGCGTTAGATTTCGAGTGCGCAATGACTGTGGGTAATATGGCCGTGGATTTTGAGTGTGCATTGACTGTTGGTAATACGGCCATGGATTTTGAGTGCGCATTTACTGTGGGTAATACGGCCGTGGATATTGACTGCACATTGACTGTGGGTAACACAGTGTTAGATTTAGAGTGCACATCGATTGTGGGGAATATGGTGTTAGATTTGGAGTGCGCATCGACTGTGGTAATGCGGCCGTGGATTTTAAGTGGGCATTGACTGTGGGTAATACGGTGTTAGATTTGGTGTGCGCATCGACTGTGGGTAATATGGTGTCAGATTTGGAGTACGCATTGACTGTGAGAAATACGGCCATGGATTTGGAGAGTGCATTGACTGTGGGTAATACAGCAGTGGATATTGACTGCGCATTCACTGTGGGTAATACAGTCTTAGATTTTGAGTGCGCATTGACTGTGGGTAATACGGCCGTGGATATTGTCTGTGCATTGACTGTGGGTAATACATTGTTAGATTTGGAGTGCGCATCGACTGTGGGTAATCTGGTGTCAGATTTGGAGTACGCATTGACTGTGGGTAATACGGCTGTGAATTTTGAGTGCTCGTTGACTGTGGGTAATATGGCGTTAGATTTGGAGTGCGCATTGACTGCGAGTAATACGGCCATGGTTTTGGAGTGCGCATTTACTGTGGGTAATACAGCCGTGGATAATGACTGTGCATTGACTGTGGGTAATACAGTGTTAGATTTGGAGTGCGCATTGACTGTGGGTAATACGGCCGTGGATTTTGAGTGCGCGTTGACTGTGGGTAATATGGTGTTAGATTTGGAGTGAGCATTGACTGTGTGAAATACGGCGTTACATTTGGAGTGTGCATTGACTGTGGGTTATACTGCCATGGATTTTGAGTGCGCGTTGACTGTGGGTAATATGGTGTTAGATTTGGAGTGAGCATTGACTGTGTGAAATACGGCGTTACATTTGGAGTGTGCATTGACTGTGGGTTATACTGCCGTGGATTTTGACTGCGCATTGACTGTGGGTAATACAGTGTTAGATTTGTAGTGCGCATCGATTATAGGGGAAATGGTGTTAGATTTGGAGTGTGCATTGACTGTGGGTAGTACGGCGTTAGATTTGGAGTGCGCAATGACTGTGGGTAATACGGCCATGGTTTTTGAGTACGCATTGACTGTGGGCAATACAGCGTTACATTTGGAGTGCACATTGTCTGTGGGTAATACGGTGTTAGATTTGGAGTGTGCATCGATTGTGATTAATACGGCCGTGGATTTTGAGTGCGCATTTACTATGGGTAATACGGCCGTGGATATTGACTGTGCATTGCCTGTGGGTAATACGGTGTTAGATTTGCAGTGCGCATCGACTGGGGGTAATATGGTGTTAGATTTGGAGTGCGCATTGACTGTGGGTAATACGGCCGTGGATTTTGTGTGCGCATTGACTGTGGGTAATACAGTTTTAAATTTGGAGTGCGCATCGATTGTGGGAACAATGGTGTTAGATTTGGAGTGCTCATTGACTGTGGGCAATATGGCCGTGGATTTTGAGTGTGCATTGACTGTTGGTAATACGGCCATGGATTTTGAGTGCGCATTTACTGTGGGTAATACGGCCGTGGATATTGACTGCACATTGACTGTGGGTAACACAGTGTTAGATTTAGAGTGCACATCGATTGTGGGGAATATGGTGTTAGATTTGGAGTGCGCATCGACTGTGGTAACGCGGCCGTGGATTTTAAGTGGGCATTGACTGTGGATAATACGGTGTTAGATTTGGCGTGCGCATCGACTGTGGGTAATATGGTGTCAGATTTGGAGTACGCATTGACTGTGAGAAATACGGCCATGGATTTGGAGAGTGCATTGACTGTGGGTAATACAGCAGTGGATATTGACTGCGCATTCACTGTGGGTAATACAGTCTTAGATTTTGAGTGCGCATTGACTGTGGGTAATACGGCCGTGGATATTGTCTGTGCATTGACTGTGGGTAATACATTGTTAGATTTGGAGTGCGCATCGACTGTGGGTAATCTGGTGTCAGATTTGGAGTACGCATTGACTGTGGGTAATACGGCTGTGAATTTTGAGTGCTCGTTGACTGTGGGCAAATATGGCGTTAGATTTGGAGTGCGCATCGACTGTGGGTAATATGGTGTTAGATTTGGAGTGCGCATCGACTGTGGGTAATATGGTGTCAGATTTGGAGTACGCATTGACTGTGGGTAATACAGCCGTGAATTTTGAGTGCGCATTGACTGTGGGTAATACGGCCGTGGATTTTGAGTGCGCATTGACTGTGTGTAATACTGCCGTGGATATTGACTGCACATTGACTGTGGGTAATACAGTGTTTGATTTGGAGAGCGCATCGATTGTGGGGAAAATGGTGTTAGATTTGGAGAGCGGATTGACTCTCGGTAATACGGCTGTGGATTTTGAGTGGGCATTGACTGTGGGTAATATGGTGATAGATTTGGTGAGGGCATTGACTGTGGGCAATATGGCCATGGATTTTCAGTGCGCATTGACTGTGGGAAATACAGCCGTGGATTTTGAGTGCGCGTTGACTGTGGGTAATACGGCGTTAGATTTGGAGTGCACATTGTCTGTGGTAATATGGTGTTAGATTCAGAGTGCGCAACGGCTGTGGGTAATACGGCCATGTTTTTGGAGTGCGCATTGACTGTGCTCAAAACGGCGTTACATTTGGAGTGCACATTGACTGTGGGTTATACTGCCGTGGATTTTGAGTGCGCGTTGACTGTGAGTAATATGGTGTTAGATTTGGAGTGAGCATTGACTGTCTGAAGTACGGCGTTACATTTGGAGTGCGCATTGACCGTGGGTTATACTGCCGTGGATTTTGAGTGCGCGTTGACTGTGGGTAATATGGTGTTAGATTTGGAGTGAGCATTGACTGTGTGAAATACGGCGTTACATTTGGAGTGGGCATTGACTTTGGGTTACACTGCTGTGGATTTTGAGTGCGCTTTGACTGTGGGTAATACAACGTTAGATTTGGAGTGTGCATTGACTGTGGGTAATACGGTGTAAGATTTGGAGTGAGCATTCACTGTGGGTAATACAGTTTTAGATTTGGAGTGCGCATTGACTGCGGGTAATGCGGCCAGGGCTTTGGAGTGCGCATTGACTGTGGGTAATACGGCCGTGGGTATTGACTGCGCATTGACTGTGGGGAATACAGTGTTAGATTTGTAGTGCGCATCAATTATAGGGAAAATGGTGTTAGATTTGGAGTGTGCATTGACTGTGGGTAGTACGGCATTAGATTTCGAGTGCGCAATGACTGTGGGTAATATGGCCGTGGATTTTGAGTGTGCATTGACTGTTGGTAATACGGCCATGGATTTTGAGTGCGCATTTACTGTGGGTAATACGGCTGTGGATTTTGAGTGGGCATTGACTGTGGGTAATATGGTGATAGATTTGGTGAGGGCATTGACTGTGGGCAATATGGCCATGGATTTTCAGTGCGCATCGACTGTGGGAAATACAGCCGTGGATTTTGAGTGCGCGTTGACTGTGGGTAGTACGGCGTTAGATTTGGAGTACGCATTGACTGTGGGTAATAGAGTGTTAGATTTGGAGTGCGCATTGACTGTTGGCAATACGGCGTTAGATTTGGAGTGCACATTGTCTGTGGTAATATGGTGTTAGATTCGGAGTGCGCAACGGCTGTGGGTAATACGGCCATGGTTTTGGAGTGCGCATTGACTGTGCTCAATACGGCGTTACATTTGGAGTGCACATTGACTGTGGGTTATACTGCCGTGGATTTTGAGTGCGCATTGACTGTGGGTAATATGGTGTTAGATTTGGAGTGAGCATTGACTGTGTGAAGTACGGCGTTACATTTGGAGTGCGCATTGACCGTGGGTTATACTGCCGTGGATTTTGAGTGCGCGTTGACTGTGGGTAATATGGTGTTAGATTTGGAGTGAGCATTGACTGTGTGAAATACGGCGTTACATTTGGAGTGTGCATTGACTGTGGGTTATACTGCCGTGGATTTTGACTGCACATTGACTGTGGGTAATACAGTGTTAGATTTGTAGTGCGCATCGATTATAGGGGAAATGGTGTTAGATTTGGAGTGTGCATTGACTGTGGGTAGTACGGCGTTAGATTTGGAGTGCGCAATGACTGTGGGTAATACGGCCATGGTTTTGGAGTACGCATTGACTGTGGGCAATACAGCGTTACATTTGGAGTGCACATTGTCTGTGGGTAATACGGTGTTAGATTTGGAGTGTGCATCGATTGTGATTAATACGGCCGTGGATTTTGAGTGCGCATTTACTATGGGTAATCCGGCCGTGGATATTGACTGTGCATTGCCTGTGGGTAATACGGTGTTAGATTTGCAGTGCGCATCGACTGGGGGTAATATGGTGTTAGATTTGGAGTGCGCATTGACTGTGGGTAATACGGCCGTGGATTTTGTGTGCGCATTGACTGTGGGTAATACAGTTTTAAATTTGGAGTGCGCATCGATTGTGGGGACAATGGTGTTAGATTTGGAGTGCTCATTGACTGTGGGCAATATGGCCGTGGATTTTGAGTGCGCATTGACTGTTGGTAATACGGCCATGGATTTTGAGTGCGCATTTACTGTGGGTAATACGGCCGTGGATATTGACTGCACATTGACTGTGGGTAACACAGTGTTAGATTTAGAGTGCACATCGATTGTGCGGAATATGGTGTTAGATTTGGAGTGCGCATCGACTGTCGGTAATCTGGTGTCAGATTTGGAGTACGCATTGACTGTGGGTTATACTGCTGTGGATTTTGAGTGCGCGTTGACTGTGGGTAATATGGTGTTAGATTTGGAGTGAGCATTGACTGTGTGAAATACGGCGTTACATTTGGAGTGGGCATTGACTTTGGGTTACACTGCTGTGGATTTTGAGTGCGCTTTGACTGTGGGTAATACAACGTTAGATTTGGAGTGTGCATTGACTGTGGGTAATACGGTGTAAGATTTGGAGTGAGCATTCACTGTGGGTAATACAGTTTTAGATTTGGAGTGCGCATTGACTGCGGGTAATACGGCCAGGGCTTTGGAGTGCGCATTGACTGTGGGTAATACGGCCGTGGGTATTGACTGCGCATTGACTGTGGGGAATACAGTGTTAGATTTGTAGTGCGCATCAATTATAGGGAAAATGGTGTTAGATTTGGAGTGTGCATTGACTGTGGGTAGTACGGCGTTAGATTTCGAGTGCGCATTGACTGTGGGTAATATGGCCGTGGATTTTGAGTGTGCATTGACTGTTGGTAATACGGCCATGGATTTTGAGTGCGCATTTACTGTGGGTAATACGGCCGTGGATATTGACTGCACATTGACTGTGGGTAACACAGTGTTAGATTTAGAGTGCACATCGATTGTGGGGAATATGGTGTTAGATTTGGAGTGCGCATCGACTGTGGTAATGCGGCCGTGGATTTTAAGTGGGCATTGACTGTGGATAATACGGTGTTAGATTTGGCGTAAGCATCGACTGTGGGTAATATGGTGTCAGATTTGGAGTATGCATTGACTGTGAGAAATACGGCCATGGATTTGGAGAGTGCATTGACTGTGGGTAATACAGCAGTGGATATTGACTGCGCATTCACTGTGGGTAATACAGTCTTAGATTTTGAGTGCGCATTGACTGTGGGTAATACGGCCGTGGATATTGTCTGTGCATTGACTGTGGGTAATACATTGTTAGATTTGGAGTGCGCATCGACTGTGGGTAATCTGGTGTCAGATTTGGAGTACGCATTGACTGTGGGTAATACGGCTGTGAATTTTGAGTGCTCGTTGACTGTGGGTAATATGGCGTTAGATTTGGAGTGCGCATTGACTGCGAGTAATACGGCCATGGTTTTGGAGTGCGCATTTACTGTGGGTAATACAGCCGTGGATAATGACTGTGCATTGACTGTGGGTAATACAGTGTTAGATTTGGAGTGCGCATCGACTGTGGGTAATATGGTGTTAGATTTGGAGTGCGCATCGACTGTGGGTAATATGGTGTCAGATTTGGAGTACGCATTGACTGTGGGTAATACAGCCGTGGATTTTGAGTGGGCATTGACTGTGGGTAATACGGCCGTGGATTTTGAGTGCGCATTGACTGTGTGTAATATTGCCGTGGATATTGACTGCACATTGACTGTGGGTAATACAGTGTTTGATTTGGAGAGCGCATCGATTGTGGGGAAAATGGTGTTAGATTTGGAGTGCGGATTGACTCTCGGTAATACGGCTGTGGATTTTGAGTGGGCATTGACTGTGGGTAATATGGTGATAGATTTGGTGAGGGCATTGACTGTGGGCAATATGGCCATGGATTTTCAGTGCGCATTGACTGTGGGAAATACAGCCGTGGATTTTGAGTGCGCGTTGACTGTGGGTAATACGGCGTTAGATTTGGAGTGCACATTGTCTGTGGTAATATGGTGTTAGATTCAGAGTGCGCAACGGCTGTGGGTAATACGGCCATGTTTTTGGAGTGCGCATTGACTGTGCTCAAAACGGCGTTACATTTGGAGTGCACATTGACTGTGGGTTATACTGCCGTGGATTTTGAGTGCGCGTTGACTGTGGGTAATATGGTGTTAGATTTGGAGTGAGCATTGACTGTCTGAAGTACGGCGTTACATTTGGAGTGCGCATTGACCGTGGGTTATACTGCCGTGGATTTTGAGTGCGCGTTGACTGTGGGTAATATGGTGTTAGATTTGGAGTGAGCATTGACTGTGTGAAATACGGCGTTACATTTGGAGTGGGCATTGACTTTGGGTTACACTGCTGTGGATTTTGAGTGCGCTTTGACTGTGGGTAATACAACGTTAGATTTGGAGTGTGCATTGACTGTGGGTAATACGGTGTAAGATTTGGAGTGAGCATTCACTGTGGGTAATACAGTTTTAGATTTGGAGTGCGCATTGACTGCGGGTAATACGGCCAGGGCTTTGGAGTGCGCATTGACTGTGGGTAATACAGCCGTGGGTATTGACTGCGCATTGACTGTGGGGAATACAGTGTTAGATTTGTAGTGCGCATCAATTATAGGGAAAATGGTGTTAGATTTGGAGTGTGCATTGACTGTGGGTAGTACGGCGTTAGATTTCGAGTGCGCAATGACTGTGGGTAATATGGCCGTGGATTTTGAGTGTGCATTGACAGTTGGTAATACGGCCATGGATTTTGAGTGCGCATTTACTGTGGGTAATACGGCCGTGGATATTGACTGCACATTGACTGTGGGTAACACAGTGTTAGATTTAGAGTGCACATCGATTGTGGGGAATATGGTGTTAGATTTGGAGTGCGCATCGACTGTGGTAATGCGGCCGTGGATTTTAAGTGGGCATTGACTGTGGATAATACGGTGTTAGATTTGGCGTAAGCATCGACTGTGGGTAATATGGTGTCAGATTTGGAGTATGCATTGACTGTGAGAAATACGGCCATGGATTTGGAGAGTGCATTGACTGTGGGTAATACAGCAGTGGATATTGACTGCGCATTCACTGTGGGTAATACAGTCTTAGATTTTGAGTGCGCATTGACTGTGGGTAATACGGCCGTGGATATTGTCTGTGCATTGACTGTGGGTAATACATTGTTAGATTTGGAGTGCGCATCGACTGTGGGTAATCTGGTGTCAGATTTGGAGTACGCATTGACTGTGGGTAATACGGCTGTGAATTTGAGTGCTCGTTGACTGTGGTAATATGGCGTTAGATTTGGAGTGCGCATTGACTGCGAGTAATACGGCCATGGTTTTGGAGTGCGCATTTACTGTGGGTAATACAGCCGTGGATAATGACTGTGCATTGACTGTGGGTAATACAGTGTTAGATTTGGAGTGCGCATCGACTGTGGGTAATATGGTGTTAGATTTGGAGTGCGCATCGACTGTGGGTAATATGGTGTCAGATTTGGAGTACGCATTGACTGTGGGTAATACAGCCGTGGATTTTGAGTGGGCATTGACTGTGGGTAATACGGCCGTGGATTTTGAGTGCGCATTGACTGTGTGTAATACTGCCGTGGATATTGACTGCACATTGACTGTGGGTAATACAGTGTTTGATTTGGAGAGCGCATCGATTGTGGGGAAAATGGTGTTAGATTTGAGTGCGGATTGACTCTCGGTAATACGGCTGTGGATTTTGAGTGGGGCATTGACTGTGGGTAATATGGTGATAGATTTGGTGAGGGCATTGACTGTGGGCAATATGGCCATGGATTTTCAGTGCGCATTGACTGTGGGAAATACAGCCGTGGATTTTGAGTGCGCGTTGACTGTGGGTAATACGGCGTTAGATTTGGAGTGCACATTGTCTGTGGTAATATGGTGTTAGATTCAGAGTGCGCAACGGCTGTGGGTAATTCGGCCATGTTTTTGGAGTGCGCATTGACTGTGCTCAAAACGGCGTTACATTTGGAGTGCACATTGACTGTGGGTTATACTGCCGTGGATTTTGAGTGCGCGTTGACTGTGGGTAATATGGTGTTAGATTTGGAGTGAGCATTGACTGTCTGAAGTACGGCGTTACATTTGGAGTGCGCATTGACCGTGGGTTATACTGCCGTGGATTTTGAGTGCGCGTTGACTGTGGGTAATATGGTGTTAGATTTGGAGTGAGCATTGACTGTGTGAAATACGGCGTTACATTTGGAGTGGGCATTGACTTTGGGTTACACTGCTGTGGATTTTGAGTGCGCTTTGACTGTGGGTAATACAACGTTAGATTTGGAGTGTGCATTGACTGTGGGTAATACGGTGTAAGATTTGGAGTGAGCATTCACTGTGGGTAATACAGTTTTAGATTTGGAGTGCGCATTGACTGCGGGTAATACGGCCAGGGCTTTGGAGTGCGCATTGACTGTGGGTAATACGGCCGTGGGTATTGACTGCGCATTGACTGTGGGGAATACAGTGTTAGATTTGTAGTGCGCATCAATTATAGGGAAAATGGTGTTAGATTTGGAGTGTGCATTGACTGTGGGTAGTACGGCGTTAGATTTCGAGTGCGCAATGACTGTGGGTAATATGGCCGTGGATTTTGAGTGTGCATTGACTGTTGGTAATACGGCCATGGATTTTGAGTGCGCATTTACTGTGGGTAATACGGCCGTGGATATTGACTGCACATTGACTGTGGGTAACACAGTGTTAGATTTAGAGTGCACATCGATTGTGGGAATATGGTGTTAGATTTGGAGTGCGCATCGACTGTGGTAATGCGGCCGTGGATTTTAAGTGGGCATTGACTGTGGATAATACGGTGTTAGATTTGGCGTAAGCATCGACTGTGGGTAATATGGTGTCAGATTTGGAGTATGCATTGACTGTGAGAAATACGGCCATGGATTTGGAGAGTGCATTGACTGTGGGTAATACAGCAGTGGATATTGACTGCGCATTCACTGTGGGTAATACAGTCTTAGATTTTGAGTGCGCATTGACTGTGGGTAATACGGCCGTGGATATTGTCTGTGCATTGACTGTGGGTAATACATTGTTAGATTTGGAGTGCGCATCGACTGTGGGTAATCTGGTGTCAGATTTGGAGTACGCATTGACTGTGGGTAATACGGCTGTGAATTTTGAGTGCTCGTTGACTGTGGGTAATATGGCGTTAGATTTGGAGTGCGCATTGACTGCGAGTAATACGGCCATGGTTTTGGAGTGCGCATTTACTGTGGGTAATACAGCCGTGGATAATGACTGTGCATTGACTGTGGGTAATACAGTGTTAGATTTGGAGTGCGCATCGACTGTGGGTAATATGGTGTTAGATTTGGAGTGGCGCATCGACTGTGGGTAATATGGTGTCAGATTTGGAGTACGCATTGACTGTGGGTAATACAGCCGTGGATTTTGAGTGGGCATTGACTGTGGGTAATACGGCCGTGGATTTTGAGTGCGCATTGACTGTGTGTAATACTGCCGTGGATATTGACTGCACATTGACTGTGGGGTAATACAGTGTTTGATTTGGAGAGCGCATCGATTGTGGGGAAAATGGTGTTAGATTTGGAGTGCGGATTGACTCTCGGTAATACGGCTGTGGATTTTGAGTGGGCATTGACTGTGGGTAATATGGTGATAGATTTGGTGAGGGCATTGACTGTGGGCAATATGGCCATGGATTTTCAGTGCGCATTGACTGTGGGAAATACAGCCGTGGATTTTGAGTGCGCGTTGACTGTGGGTAATACGGCGTTAGATTTGGAGTGCACATTGTCTGTGGTAATATGGTGTTAGATTCAGAGTGCGCAACGGCTGTGGGTAATACGGCCATGTTTTTGGAGTGCGCATTGACTGTGCTCAAAACGGCGTTACATTTGGAGTGCACATTGACTGTGGGTTATACTGCCGTGGATTTTGAGTGCGCGTTGACTGTGGGTAATATGGTGTTAGATTTGGAGTGAGCATTGACTGTCTGAAGTACGGCGTTACATTTGGAGTGCGCATTGACCGTGGGTTATACTGCCGTGGATTTTGAGTGCGCGTTGACTGTGGGTAATATGGTGTTAGATTTGTGAGTGAGCATTGACTGTGTGAAATACGGCGTTACATTTGGAGTGGGCATTGACTTTGGGTTACACTGCTGTGGATTTTGAGTGCGCTTTGACTGTGGGTAATACAACGTTAGATTTGGAGTGTGCATTGACTGTGGGTAATACGGTGTAAGATTTGGAGTGAGCATTCACTGTGGGTAATACAGTTTTAGATTTGGAGTGCGCATTGACTGCGGGTAATACGGCCAGGGCTTTGGAGTGCGCATTGACTGTGGGTAATACGGCCGTGGGTATTGACTGCGCATTGACTGTGGGGAATACAGTGTTAGATTTGTAGTGCGCATCAATTATAGGGAAAATGGTGTTAGATTTGGAGTGTGCATTGACTGTGGTAGTACGGCGTTAAATTTCGAGTGCGCAATGACTGTGGGTAATACGGCCGTGGTTTTGGAGTACGCATTGACTGTGGGCAATACAGCATTACATTTGGAGTGCACATTGTCTGTGGGTAATATGGTGTTAGATTTGGAGTGTGCATCGATTGTGGTTAAAGGCCGTGGATTTTGAGTGCGCATTTACTATGGGTAATACGGCCGTGGATATTGACTGTGCATTGCCTCTGGGTAATACGGTGTTAGATTTGCAGTGCGCATCGACTGGGGGTAATACGGCCGTGGATTTTGTGTGCGCATTGACTGTGGGTAAGACGGCAGTGGATATTGACTGCGCATTGACTGTGGGTAATACAGTTTTAAATTTGGAGTGCGCATCGATTGTGGGGACAATGGTGTTAGATTTGGAGTGCTCATTGACTGTGGGCAATATGGCCGTGGATTTTGAGTGCGCATTGACTGTTGGTAATACGGCCATGGATTTTGAGTGCGCATTTACTGTGGGTAATACGGCCGTGGATATTGACTGCACATTGACTGTGGGTAACACAGTGTTAGATTTAGAGTGCACATCGATTGTGGGGAATATGGTGTTAGATTTGGAGTGCGCATCGACTGTGGTAATGCGGCCGTGGATTTTAAGTGGGCATTGACTGTGGGTAATAAGGTGTTAGATTTGGCGTGCGCATCGACTGTGGGTAATATGGTGTCAGATTTGGAGTACGCATTGACTGTGGGAAATACGGCCATGGATTTGGAGAGTGCATTGACTGTGGGTAATACAGCAGTGGATATTGACTGCGCATTCACTGTGGGTAATACAGTCTTAGATTTTGAGTGCGCATTGACTGTGGGTAATACGGCCGTGGATATTGTCTGTGCATTGACTGTGGGTAATACATTGTTAGATTTGGAGTGCGCATCGACTGTGGGTAATATGGTGTCAGATTTGGAGTACGCATTGACTGTGGGTAATACGGCCGTGAATTTTGAGTGCTCGTTGACTGTGGGTAATATGGCGTTAGATTTGGAGTGCGCATTGACTGCGAGTACTACGGCCATGGTTTTGGAGTGCGCATTTACTGTGGGTAATACGGCCGTGGATATTGACTGTGGGTAACACAGTGTTAGATTTAGAGTGCACATCGATTGTGGGGAATATGGTGTTAGATTTGGAGTGCGCATCGACTGTGGTAATGCGGCCGTGGATTTTAAGTGGGCATTGACTGTGGGTAATACGGTGTTAGATTTGGCGTGCGCATCAACTGTGGGTAATATGGTGTCAGATTTGGAGTACGCATTGACTGTGGGAAATACGGCCATGGATTTGGAGAGTGCATTGACTGTGGGTAATACAGCAGTGGATATTGACTGCGCATTCACTGTGGGTAATACAGTCTTAGATTTTGAGTGCGCATTGACTGTGGGTAATACGGCCGTGGATATTGTCTGTGCATTGACTGTGGGTAATACATTGTTAGATTTGGAGTGCGCATCGACTGTGGGTAATACGGCGTTAGATTTGGAGTGCGCATTGACTGCGAGTAATACGGCCATGGTTTTGGAGTGCGCATTGACTGTGGGTAATACAGCCGTGGATAATGACTGTGCATTGACTGTGGGTAATACAGTGTTAGATTTGGAGTGCGCATCGACTGTGGGTAATATGGAGTTAGATTTGGAGTGCGCATCGACTGTGGGTAATATGGTGTCAGATTTGGAGTACGCATTGACTGTGGGTAATACAGCCGTGGATTTGGAGCGCGCATTGACTGTGGGTAATACGGCCATGGATTTGGAGAGTGCATTGACTGTGGGTAATACAGTCTTAGATTTTGAGTGCGCATTGACTGTGGGTAATACGGCCGTGGATTTTGAGTGCGCATTGACTGTATGTAATACTGCCGTGGATATTGACTGCACATTGACTGTGGGTAATATAGTGTTTGATTTGGAGAGCGCATCGATTGTGGGGAAAATGGTGTTAGATTTGGAGTGCGGATTGACTCTCGGTAATACGGCTGTGGATTTTGAGTGGGCATTGACTGTGGGTAATATGGTGATAGATTTGGTGAGGGCATTGACTGTGGGCAATATGGCCATGGATTTTCAGTGCGCATTGACTGTGGGAAATCCAGCCGTGGATTTTGAGTGCGCGTTGACTGTGGGTAGTACGGCGTTAGATTTGGAGTACGCATTTACTGTGGGTAATACGGCCATGGATTTTGAGTGCGCATTCACTGTGGGTAATACAGTCTTAGATTTAGAGTGCTCATTGACTGCGAGTAATACGGCCATGGTTTTGGAGTGCGCATTGACTGTGGGTAATACGGCCGTGGATATTGACTGTGCATTGACTGTGGGTAATAGTGTGTTAGATTTGGAGTGCGCATTGACTGTTGGTAATACGGCGTTAGATTTGGAGTGCACATTGTCTGTGGTAATATGGTGTTAGATTCGGAGTGCGCAACGGCTGTGGGTAATACGGCCATGGTTTTGGAGTGCGCATTGACTGTGCTCAAAACGGCGTTACATTTCGAGTGCACATTGACTGTGGGTTATACTGCCGTGGATTTTGAGTGCGCGTTGACTGTGGGTAATATGGTGTTAGATTTGGAGTGAGCATTGACTGTGTGAAGTACGGCGTTACATTTGGAGTGCGCATTGACCGTGGGTTATACTGCCGTGGATTTTGAGTGCGCATTGACTGTGGGTAATATGGTGTTAGATTTGGAGTGAGTATTGACTGTGTGAAATACGGCGTTACATTTGGAGTGGGCATTGACTGTGGGTTATACTGCCGTGGATTTTGAGAGCGCTTTGACTGTGGGTAATACAACGTTAGATTTGGAGAGTGCATTGACTGTGGGTAATACAGTCTTAGATTTTGAGTGCGCATTGACTGTGTGTAATACTGCCGTGGATATTGACTGCACATTGACTGTGGGTAATACAGTGTTTGATTTGGAGAGCGCATCGATTGTGGGGAAAATGGTGTTAGATTTGGAGTGCGGATTGACTCTCGGTAATACGGCTGTGGATTTTGAGTGGGCATTGACTGTGGGTAATATGGTGATAGATTTGGTGAGGGCATTGACTGTGGGCAATATGGCCATGGATTTTCAGTGCGCATTGACTGTGGGAAATACAGCCGTGGATTTTGAGTGCGCGTTGACTGTGGGTATTACGGCGTTAGATTTGGAGTACGCTTTTACTGTGGGTAATACGGCCGTGGATTTTGAGTGCGCATTCACTGTGGGTAATACAGTCTTAGATTTGGAGTGCGCATTGACTGCGAGTAATACGGCCATGGTTTTGGAGTGCGCATTGACTGTGGGTAATACGGCCGTGGATATTGACTGTGCATTGACTGTGGGTAATAGAGCGTTAGATTTGGAGTGCGCATTGACTGTTGGTAATACGGCGTTAGATTTGGAGTGCACATTGTCTGTGGTAATATGGTGTTAGATTCAGAGTGCGCAACGGCTGTGCGTAATACGGCCATGGTTTTGGAGTGCGCATTGACTGTGCTCAAAACGGCGTTACATTTGGAGTGCACATTGACTGTGGGTTATACTGCCGTGGATTTTGAGTGCGCGTTGACTGTGGGTAATATGGTGTTAGATTTGGAGTGAGCATTGACTGTGTGAAGTACGGCGTTACATTTGGAGTGCGCATTGACCGTGGGTTATACTGCCGTGGATTTTGAGTGCGCGTTGACTGTGGGTAATATGGTGTTAGATTTGGAGTGAGCATTGACTGTGTGAAATACGGCGTTACATTTGGAGTGGGCATTGACTGTGGGTTATACTGCCGTGGATTTTGAGTGCGCTTTGACTGTGGGTAATACAACGTTAGATTTGGAGTGTGCATTGACTGTGGGTAATACGGTGTAAGATTTGGAGTGAGCATTCACTGTGGGTAATACAGTTTTAGATTTGGAGTGCGCATTGACTGCGGGTAATACGGCCAGGGCTTTGGAGTGCGCATTGACTGTGGGTAATACGGCCGTGGGTATTGACTGCGCATTGACTGTGGGTAATACAGTGTTAGATTTGTAGTGCGCATCAATTATAGGGAAAATGGTGTTAGATTTGGAGTGTGCATTGACTGTGGGTAGTACGGCGTTAGATTTCGAGTGCGCAATGACTGTGGGTAATACGGCCGTGGTTTTGGAGTACGCATTGACTGTGGGCAATACAGCATTACATTTGGAGTGCACATTGTCTGTGGGTAATATGGTGTTAGATTTGGAGTGTGCATCGATTGTGGTTAATACGGCCGTGGATTTTGTGTGCGCATTGACTGTGGGTAAGACGGTAGTGGATATTGACTGCGCATTGACTGTGGGTAATACAGTTTTAAATTTGGAGTGCGCATCGATTGTGGGGACAATGGTGTTAGATTTGGAGTGCTCATTGACTGTGGGCAATATGGCCGTGGATTTTGAGTGCGCATTGACTATTGGTAATACAGCCATGGATTTTGAGTGCGCATTTACTGTGGGTAATACGGCCGTGGATATTGACTGCACATTGACTGTGGGTAACACAGTGTTAGATTTAGAGTGCACATCGATTGTGGGGAATATGGTGTTAGATTTGGAGTGCGCATCGACTGTGGTAATGCGGCCGTGGATTTTAAGTGGGCATTGACTCTGGGTAATACGGTGTTAGATTTGGCGTGCGCATCGACTGTGGGTAATATGGTGTCAGATTTGGAGTACGCATTGACTGTGGGAAATACGGCCATGGATTTGGAGAGTGCATTGACTGTGGGTAATACAGCAGTGGATATTGACTGCGCATTCACTGTGGGTAATACAGTCTTAGATTTTGAGTGCGCATTGACTGTGGGTAATACGGCCGTGGATATTGTCTGTGCATTGACTGTGGGTAATACATTGTTAGATTTGGAGTGCGCATCGACTGTGGGTAATATGGTGTCAGAATTGGAGTACGCATTGACTGTGGGTAATACGGCCGTGGATTTGGAGTGCGCATTGACTGTGGGTAATACGGCCATGGATTTGGAGAGTGCATCGATTGTGGGGAAAATGGTGTTAGATTTGGAGTGTGGATTGACTCTCGGTAATACGGCTGTGGATTTTGAGTGGGCATTGACTGTGGGTAATATGGTGATAGATTTGGTGAGGGCATTGACTGTGGGCAATATGGCCATGGATTTTCAGTGCGCATTGACTGTGGGAAATACAGCCGTGGATTTTGAGTGCGCGTTGACTGTGGGTAGTACGGCGGTAGATTTGGAGTACGCATTTACTGTGGGTAATACGGCCGTGGATTTTGAGTGCGCATTCACTGTGGGTAATACAGTCTTAGATTTGGAGAGTGCATTGACTGTGGGTAATACAGTCTTAGATTTTGAGTGCGCATTGATTGTGGGTAATACGGCCGTGGATTTTGAGTGCGCATTGACTGTGTGTAATACTGCCGTGGATATTGACTGCACATTGACTGTGGGTAATACAGCCGTGGATTTGGAGTGCGCATTGACTGTGGGTAATACGGCCATGGATTTGGAGAGTGCATTGACTGTGGGTAATACAGTCTTAGATTTTGAGTGCGCATTGACTGTGGGTAATACGGCCGTGGATTTTGAGTGCGCATTGACTGTGTGTAATACTGCCGTGGATATTGACTGCACATTGACTGTGGGTAATACAGTGTTTGATTTGGAGAGCGCATCAATTGTGGGGAAAATGGTGTTAGATTTGGAGTGCGCATTGACTCTGGGTAAAACAGCTGTGGATTTTGAGTGCTCGTTGACTATGGGTAATACGGCGTTAGATTTGGAGTGCGCATTGACTGCGAGTAATACGGCCATGGTTTTGGAGTGCGCATTGACTGTGGGTAATACAGCCGTGGATATTGACTGTGCATTGACTGTGGGTAATACAGTGTTTGATTTGGAGAGCGCATCGATTGTGGGGAAAATGGTGTTAGATTTGGAGTGTGGATTGACTCTCGGTAATACGGCTGTGGATTTTGAGTGGGCATTGACTGTGGATAATACGGTGTTAGATTTGGCGTGCGCATCGACTGTGGGTAATATGGTGTCAGATTTGGAGTATGCATTGACTGTGAGAAATACGGCCATGGATTTGGAGAGTGCATTGACTGTGGGTAATATGGCGTTAGATTTGGAGTGCGCATTGACTGCGAGTAATACGGCCATGGTTTTGGAGTGCGCATTTACTGTGGGTAATACAGCCGTGGATAATGACTGTGCATTGACTGTGGGTAATACAGTGTTAGATTTGGAGTGCGCATCGACTGTGGGTAATATGGTGTTAGATTTGGAGTGCGCATCGACTGTGGGTAATATGGTGTCAGATTTGGAGTACGCATTGACTGTGGGTAATACAGCCGTGGATTTTGAGTGCGCATTGACTGTGGGTAATACGGCCGTGGATTTTGAGTGCGCATTGACTGTGTGTAATACTGCCGTGGATATTGACTGCACATTGACTGTGGGTAATACAGTGTTTGATTTGGAGAGCGCATCGATTGTGGGGAAAATGGTGTTAGATTTGGAGTGCGGATTGACTCTCGGTAATACGGCTGTGGATTTTGAGTGGGCATTGACTGTGGGTAATATGGTGATAGATTTGGTGAGGGCATTGACTGTGGGCAATATGGCCATGGATTTTCAGTGCGCATTGACTGTGGGAAATACAGCCGTGGATTTTGAGTGCGCGTTGACTGTGGGTAGTACGGCGTTAGATTTGGAGTGCGCATTGACTGTGGGTAATACGGCCGTGGATATTGACTGTGCATTGACTGTGGGTAATAGAGTGTTAGATTTGGAGTGCGCATTGACTGTTGGTAATACGGCGTTAGATTTGGAGTGCACATTGTCTGTGGTAATATGGTGTTAGATTCGGAGTGCGCAACGGCTGTGGGTAATTCGGCCATGGTTTTGGAGTGCGCATTGACTGTGCTCAAAACGGCGTTACATTTGGACTGCACATTGACTGTGGGTTATACTGCCGTGGATTTTGAGTGCGCGTCGACTTTCGGTAATACGGTGTTAGATTTGGAGTGCGCATTGACTGTGGTTAATCCGGCCGTGGATTTTGAGTGCGCATTGACTGTGCGTAATACGATGTTAGATTTGGAGTGCGCATCGACTGTGGGTAATATGGTGTCAGATTTGGAGTATGCATTGACTGTGGGTAATACAGCCGTGAATTTGGAGTGCGCATTGACTGTGGGTAATACGGCCATGGATTTGGAGAGTGCATTGACTGTGGGTAATACAGTCTTAGATTTTGAGTGCGCATTGACTGTGTGTAATACTGCCGTGGATATTGACTGCACATTGACTGTGTTTAATACAGTGTTTGATTTGGAGAGCGCATCGATTGTGGGGAAAATGGTGTTAGATTTGGAGTGTGGATTGACTCTCGGTAATACGGCTGTGGATTTTGAGTGGGCATTGACTGTGGGTAATATGGTGATAGATTTGGTGAGGGCATTGGCTGTGGGCAATATGGCCATGGATTTTCAGTGCGCATTGACTGTGGGAAATACAGCCGTAGATTTTGAGTGCGCGTTGACTGTGGGTAGTACGGCGTTAGATTTGGAGTACGCATTTACTGTGGGTAATACGGCCGTGGATTTTCAGTGCGCATTCACTGTCGGTAATACAGTCTTAGATTTGGAGTGCGCATTGACTGCGAGTAATACGGCCATGGTTTTGGAGTGCGCATTGACTGTGGGTAATACGGCCGTGGATATTGACTGTGCATTGACTGTGGGTAATAGAGTGTTAGATTTGGAGTTCGCATTGACTGTTGGTAATACGGCGTTAGATTTGGAGTGCGCAATGACTGTGGGTAATACAGTGTTAGATTTGTAGTGCGCATCAATTATACGGAAAATGGTGTTAGATTTGGAGTGTGCATTGACTGTGGTTAGTACGGCGTTAGATTTGGAGTGCGCAATGACTGTGGGTAATACGGCCGTGGTTTTGGAGTACGCATTGACTGTGGGCAATACAGCGTTACATTTGGAGTGCACATTGTCTGTGGGTAATACGGTGTTAGATTTGGAGTGTGCATCGATTGTGGTTAATATGTCCGTGGATTTTGAGTGCGCATTTACTATGGATAATACGGCCGTGGATATTGACTGTGCATTGCCTGTGGGTAATACGGTGTTAGATTTGCAGTGCGCATCGACTGGGGGTAATATGGTGTTAGATTTGGAGTGCGCATTGACTGTGGGTAATACGGCCGTGGATTTTGTGTGCGCATTGACTGTGGGTAAGACGGCAGTGGATATTGACTGCGCATTGACTGTGGGTAATACAGTTTTAAATTTGGAGTGCGCATCGAATGTGGGGAAAATGGTGTTAGATTTGGAGTGCTCATTGACTGTGGGCAATATGGCCGTGGATTTTGAGTGCGCATTGACTGTTGGTAATACGGCCATGGATTTTGAGTGCGCATTTACTGTGGGTAATACGGCCGTGGATATTGACTGTGGGTAACACAGTGTTAGATTTAGAGTGCACATGGATTGTGGGGAATATGGTGTTAGATTTGGAGTGCGCATCGACTGTGGTAATGCGGCCGTGGATTTTAAGTGGGCATTGACTGTGGGAATACGGTGTTAGATTTGGAGTGCGCATCGACTGTGGGTAATATGGTGTCAGATTTGGAGTACGCATTGACTGTGGGAAATACGGCCATGGATTTGGAGAGTGCATTGACTGTGGGTAATACGGCAGTGGATATTGACTGCGCATTCACTGTGGGTAATACAGTCTTAGATTTTGAGTGCGCATTGACTGTGGGTAATACGGCCGTGGATATTGACTGTGGGTAACACAGTGTTAGATTTGGAGTGCGCATCGACTGTGGGTAATATGGTGTCAGATTTGGAGTACGCATTGACTGTGGGTAATACGGCCGTGAATTTTGAGTGCTCGTTGACTGTGGGTAATACGGCGTTAGATTTGGAGTGCGCATTGACTGCGAGTAATACGGCCATGGTTTTGGAGTGCGCATTGACTGTGGGTAATACAGCCGTGGATAATGACTGTGCATTGACTGTGGGTAATACAGTGTTAGATTTGGAGTGCGCATTGACTGTGGGAAATACAGCCGTAGATTTTGAGTGCGCGTTGACTGTGGGTAGTACGGCGTTAGATTTGGAGTACGCATTTACTGTGGGTAATACGGCCGTGGATTTTGAGTGCGCATTCACTGTGGGTAATACAGTCTTAGATTTGGAGTGCGCATTGACTGCGAGTAATACGGCCATGGTTTTGGAGTGCGCATTGACTGTGGGTAATACGGCCGTGGATATTGACTGTGCATTGACTGTGGGTAATAGAGTGTTAGATTTGGAGTGCGCATTGACTGTTGGTAATACGGCGTTAGATTTGGAGTGCGCAATGACTGTGGGTAATACAGTGTTAGATTTGTTGTGCGCATCAATTATACGGAAAATGGTGTTAGATTTGGAGTGTGCATTGACTGTGGTTAGTACGGCGTTAGATTTGGAGTGCGCAATGACTGTGGGTAATACGGCCGTGGTTTTGGAGTACGCATTGACTGTGGGCAATACAGCGTTACATTTGGAGTGCACATTGTCTGTGGGTAATACGGTGTTAGATTTGGAGTGTGCATCGATTGTGGTTAATATGTCCGTGGATTTTGAGTGCGCATTTACTATGGATAATACGGCCGTGGATATTGACTGTGCATTGCCTGTGGGTAATACGGTGTTAGATTTGCAGTGCGCATCGACTGGGGGTAATATGGTGTTAGATTTGGAGTGCGCATTGACTGTGGGTAAAACGGCCGTGGATTTTGTGTGCACATTGACTGTGGGTAAGACGGCAGTGGATATTGACTGCGCATTGACTGTGGGTAATTCATTTTTAAATTTGGAGTGCGCATCGATTGTGGGGAAAATGGTGTTAGATTTGGAGTGCTCATTGACTGTGGGCAATATGGCCGTGGATTTTGAGTGCGCATTGACTGTTGGTAATACGGCCATGGATTTTGAGTGCGCATTTACTGTGGGTAATACGGCCGTGGATATTGACTGCACATTGACTGTGGGTAACACAGTGTTAGATTTAGAGTGCACATCGATTGTGGGGAATATGCTGTTAGATTTGGAGTGCGCATCGACTGTGGTAATGCGGCCGTGGATTTTAAGTGGGCATTGACTGTGGGTAATACGGTGTTAGATTTGGAGTGCGCATCGACTGTGGGTAATATGGTGTCAGATTTGGAGTACGCATTGACTGTGGGAAATACGGCCATGGACTTGGAGAGTGCATTGACTGTGGGTAATACGGCAGTGGATATTGACTGCGCATTCACTGTGGGTAATACAGTCTTAGATTTTGAGTGCGCATTGACTGTGGGTAATACGGCCGTGGATATTGACTGTGGGTAACACAGTGTTAGATTTGGAGTGCGCATCGACTGTGGGTAATATGGTGTCAGATTTGGAGTACGCATTGACTGTGGGTAATACGGCCGTGAATTTTGAGTGCTCGTTGACTGTGGGTAATACGGCGTTAGATTTGGAGTGTGCATTGACTGTGGTTAGTACGGCGTTAGATTTGGAGTGCGCAATGACTGTGGGTAATACGGCCGTGGTTTTGGAGTACGCATTGACTGTGGGCAATACAGCGTTACATTTGGAGTGCACATTGTCTGTGGGTAATACGGTGTTAGATTTGGAGTGTGCATCGATTGTGGTTAATATGTCCGTGGATTTTGAGTGCGCATTTACTATGGATAATACGGCCGTGGATATTGACTGTGCATTGCCTGTGGGTAATACGGTGTTAGATTTGCAGTGCGCATCGACTGGGGGTAATATGGTGTTAGATTTGGAGTGCGCATTGACTGTGGGTAAAACGGCCGTGGATTTTGTGTGCGCATTGACTGTGGGTAAGACGGCAGTGGATATTGACTGCGCATTGACTGTGGGTAATTCATTTTTAAATTTGGAGTGCGCATCGATTGTGGGGAAAATGGTGTTAGATTTGGAGTGCTCATTGACTGTGGGCAATATGGCCGTGGATTTTGAGTGCGCATTGACTGTTGGTAATACGGCCATGGATTTTGAGTGCGCATTTACTGTGGGTAATACGGCCGTGGATATTGACTGCACATTGACTGTGGGTAACACAGTGTTAGATTTAGAGTGCACATCGATTGTGGGGAATATGCTGTTAGATTTGGAGTGCGCATCGACTGTGGTAATGCGGCCGTGGATTTTAAGTGGGCATTGACTGTGGGTAATACGGTGTTAGATTTGGAGTGCGCATCGACTGTGGGTAATATGGTGTCAGATTTGGAGTACGCATTGACTGTGGGAAATACGGCCATGGACTTGGAGAGTGCATTGACTGTGGGTAATACGGCAGTGGATATTGACTGCGCATTCACTGTGGGTAATACAGTCTTAGATTTTGAGTGCGCATTGACTGTGGGTAATACGGCCGTGGATATTGACTGTGGGTAACACAGTGTTAGATTTGGAGTGCGCATCGACTGTGGGTAATATGGTGTCAGATTTGGAGTACGCATTGACTGTGGGTAATACGGCCGTGAATTTTGAGTTCTCGTTGACTGTGGGTAATACGGCGTTAGATTTGGAGTGCGCATTGACTGCGAGTAATACGGCCATGGTTTTGGAGTGCGCATTGACTGTGGGTAATACAGCCGTGGATAATGACTGTGGGTAACACAGTGTTAGATTTGGAGTGCGCATTGACTGTGGTTAATCCGGCCGTGGATTTTGAGTGCGCATTGACTGTGCGTAATACGATGTTAGATTTGGAGTGCGCATCGACTGTGGGTAATATGGTGTCAGATTTGGAGTATGCATTGACGGTGGGTAATACAGCCGTGGATTTGGAGTGCGCATTGACTGTGGGTAATACGGCCATGGATTTGGAGAGTGCATTGACTGTGGGTAATACAGTCTTAGATTTTGAGTGCGCATTGACTGTGGGTAATACGGCCGTGGATTTTGAGTGCGCATTGACTGTGTGTAATACTGCCGTGGATATTGACTGCACATTGACTGTGGGTAATACAGTGTTTGATTTGGAGAGCGCATCGATTGTGGGGAAAATGGTGTTAGATTTGGAGTGCGGATTGACTCTCGGTAATACGGCTGTGGATTTTGAGTGGGCATTGACTGTGGGTAATCTGGTGATAGATTTGGTGTGGGCATTGACTGTGGGCAATATGGCCATGGATTTTCAGTGCGCATTGACTGTGGGAAATACAGCCGTGGATTTTGAGTGCGCGTTGACTGTGGGTAGTACGGCGTTAGATTTGGAGTACGCATTTACTGTGGGTAATACGGCCGTGGATTTTGAGTGCGCATTCACTGTGGGTAATACAGTCTTAGATTTGGAGTGCGCATTGACTGCGAGTAATACGGCCATGGTTTTGGAGTGCGCATTGACTGTGGGTAATACGGCCGTGGATATTGACTGTGCATTGACTGTGGGTAATAGAGTGTTAGATTTGGAGTTCGCATTGACTGTTGGTAATACGGCGTTAGATTTGGAGTGCGCAATGACTGTGGGTAATACAGTGTTAGATTTGTAGTGCGCATCAATTATACGGAAAATGGTGTTAGATTTGGAGTGTGCATTGACTGTGGTTAGTACGGCGTTAGATTTGGAGTGCGCAATGACTGTGGGTAATACGGCCGTGGTTTTGGAGTACGCATTGACTGTGGGCAATACAGCGTTACATTTGGAGTGCACATTGTCTGTGGGTAATACGGTGTTAGATTTGGAGTGTGCATCGATTGTGGTTAATATGTCCGTGGATTTTGAGTGCGCATTTACTATGGATAATACGGCCGTGGATATTGACTGTGCATTGCCTGTGGGTAATACGGTGTTAGATTTGCAGTGCGCATCGACTGGGGGTAATATGGTGTTAGATTTGGAGTGCGCATTGACTGTGGGTAATACGGCCGTGGATTTTGTGTGCGCATTGACTGTGGGTAAGACGGCAGTGGATATTGACTGCGCATTGACTGTGGGTAATACAGTTTTAAATTTGGAGTGCGCATCGAATGTGGGGAAAATGGTGTTAGATTTGGAGTGCTCATTGACTGTGGGCAATATGGCCGTGGATTTTGAGTGCGCATTGACTGTTGGTAATACGGCCATGGATTTTGAGTGCGCATTTACTGTGGGTAATACGGCCGTGGATATTGACTGTGGGTAACACAGTGTTAGATTTAGAGTGCACATCGATTGTGGGGAATATGGTGTTAGATTTGGAGTGCGCATCGACTGTGGTAATGCGGCCGTGGATTTTAAGTGGGCATTGACTGTGGGAATACGGTGTTAGATTTGGAGTGCGCATCGACTGTGGGTAATATGGTGTCAGATTTGGAGTACGCATTGACTGTGGGAAATACGGCCATGGATTTGGAGAGTGCATTGACTGTGGGTAATACGGCAGTGGATATTGACTGCGCATTCACTGTGGGTAATACAGTCTTAGATTTTGAGTGCGCATTGACTGTGGGTAATACGGCCGTGGATATTGACTGTGGGTAACACAGTGTTAGATTTGGAGTGCGCATCGACTGTGGGTAATATGGTGTCAGATTTGGAGTACGCATTGACTGTGGGTAATACGGCCGTGAATTTTGAGTGCTCGTTGACTGTGGGTAATACGGCGTTAGATTTGGAGTGCGCATTGACTGCGAGTAATACGGCCATGGTTTTGGAGTGCGCATTGACTGTGGGTAATACAGCCGTGGATAATGACTGTGCATTGACTGTGGGTAATACAGTGTTAGATTTGGAGTGCGCATTGACTGTGGGAAATACAGCCGTAGATTTTGAGTGCGCGTTGACTGTGGGTAGTACGGCGTTAGATTTGGAGTACGCATTTACTGTGGGTAATACGGCCGTGGATTTTGAGTGCGCATTCACTGTGGGTAATACAGTCTTAGATTTGGAGTGCGCATTGACTGCGAGTAATACGGCCATGGTTTTGGAGTGCGCATTGACTGTGGGTAATACGGCCGTGGATATTGACTGTGCATTGACTGTGGGTAATAGAGTGTTAGATTTGGAGTGCGCATTGACTGTTGGTAATACGGCGTTAGATTTGGAGTGCGCAATGACTGTGGGTAATACAGTGTTAGATTTGTTGTGCGCATCAATTATACGGAAAATGGTGTTAGATTTGGAGTGTGCATTGACTGTGGTTAGTACGGCGTTAGATTTGGAGTGCGCAATGACTGTGGGTAATACGGCCGTGGTTTTGGAGTACGCATTGACTGTGGGCAATACAGCGTTACATTTGGAGTGCACATTGTCTGTGGGTAATACGGTGTTAGATTTGGAGTGTGCATCGATTGTGGTTAATATGTCCGTGGATTTTGAGTGCGCATTTACTATGGATAATACGGCCGTGGATATTGACTGTGCATTGCCTGTGGGTAATACGGTGTTAGATTTGCAGTGCGCATCGACTGGGGGTAATATGGTGTTAGATTTGGAGTGCGCATTGACTGTGGGTAAAACGGCCGTGGATTTTGTGTGCACATTGACTGTGGGTAAGACGGCAGTGGATATTGACTGCGCATTGACTGTGGGTAATTCATTTTTAAATTTGGAGTGCGCATCGATTGTGGGGAAAATGGTGTTAGATTTGGAGTGCTCATTGACTGTGGGCAATATGGCCGTGGATTTTGAGTGCGCATTGACTGTTGGTAATACGGCCATGGATTTTGAGTGCGCATTTACTGTGGGTAATACGGCCGTGGATATTGACTGCACATTGACTGTGGGTAACACAGTGTTAGATTTAGAGTGCACATCGATTGTGGGGAATATGCTGTTAGATTTGGAGTGCGCATCGACTGTGGTAATGCGGCCGTGGATTTTAAGTGGGCATTGACTGTGGGTAATACGGTGTTAGATTTGGAGTGCGCATCGACTGTGGGTAATATGGTGTCAGATTTGGAGTACGCATTGACTGTGGGAAATACGGCCATGGACTTGGAGAGTGCATTGACTGTGGGTAATACGGCAGTGGATATTGACTGCGCATTCACTGTGGGTAATACAGTCTTAGATTTTGAGTGCGCATTGACTGTGGGTAATACGGCCGTGGATATTGACTGTGGGTAACACAGTGTTAGATTTGGAGTGCGCATCGACTGTGGGTAATATGGTGTCAGATTTGGAGTACGCATTGACTGTGGGTAATACGGCCGTGAATTTTGAGTGCTCGTTGACTGTGGGTAATACGGCGTTAGATTTGGAGTGTGCATTGACTGTGGTTAGTACGGCGTTAGATTTGGAGTGCGCAATGACTGTGGGTAATACGGCCGTGGTTTTGGAGTACGCATTGACTGTGGGCAATACAGCGTTACATTTGGAGTGCACATTGTCTGTGGGTAATACGGTGTTAGATTTGGAGTGTGCATCGATTGTGGTTAATATGTCCGTGGATTTTGAGTGCGCATTTACTATGGATAATACGGCCGTGGATATTGACTGTGCATTGCCTGTGGGTAATACGGCGTTAGATTTGCAGTGCGCATCGACTGGGGGTAATATGGTGTTAGATTTGGAGTGCGCATTGACTGTGGGTAAAACGGCCGTGGATTTTGTGTGCGCATTGACTGTGGGTAAGACGGCAGTGGATATTGACTGCGCATTGACTGTGGGTAATTCATTTTTAAATTTGGAGTGCGCATCGATTGTGGGGAAAATGGTGTTAGATTTGGAGTGCTCATTGACTGTGGGCAATATGGCCGTGGATTTTGAGTGCGCATTGACTGTTGGTAATACGGCCATGGATTTTGAGTGCGCATTTACTGTGGGTAATACGGCCGTGGATATTGACTGCACATTGACTGTGGGTAACACAGTGTTAGATTTAGAGTGCACATCGATTGTGGGGAATATGCTGTTAGATTTGGAGTGCGCATCGACTGTGGTAATGCGGCCGTGGATTTTAAGTGGGCATTGACTGTGGGTAATACGGTGTTAGATTTGGAGTGCGCATCGACTGTGGGTAATATGGTGTCAGATTTGGAGTACGCATTGACTGTGGGAAATACGGCCATGGACTTGGAGAGTGCATTGACTGTGGGTAATACGGCAGTGGATATTGACTGCGCATTCACTGTGGGTAATACAGTCTTAGATTTTGAGTGCGCATTGACTGTGGGTAATACGGCCGTGGATATTGACTGTGGGTAACACAGTGTTAGATTTGGAGTGCGCATCGACTGTGGGTAATATGGTGTCAGATTTGGAGTACGCATTGACTGTGGGTAATACGGCCGTGAATTTTGAGTTCTCGTTGACTGTGGGTAATACGGCGTTAGATTTGGAGTGCGCATTGACTGCGAGTAATACGGCCATGGTTTTGGAGTGCGCATTGACTGTGGGTAATACAGCCGTGGATAATGACTGTGGGTAACACAGTGTTAGATTTGGAGTGCGCATTGACTGTGGTTAATCCGGCCGTGGATTTTGAGTGCGCATTGACTGTGGTTAATATGTCCGTGGATTTTGAGTGCGCATTTACTATGGATAATACGGCCGTGGATATTGACTGTGCATTGCCTGTGGGTAATACGGTGTTAGATTTGCAGTGCGCATCGACTGGGGGTAATATGGTGTTAGATTTGGAGTGCGCATTGACTGTGGGTAAAACGGCCGTGGATTTTGTGTGCACATTGACTGTGGGTAAGACGGCAGTGGATATTGACTGCGCATTGACTGTGGGTAATTCATTTTTAAATTTGGAGTGCGCATCGATTGTGGGGAAAATGGTGTTAGATTTGGAGTGCTCATTGACTGTGGGCAATATGGCCGTGGATTTTGAGTGCGCATTGACTGTTGGTAATACGGCCATGGATTTTGAGTGCGCATTTACTGTGGGTAATACGGCCGTGGATATTGACTGCACATTGACTGTGGGTAACACAGTGTTAGATTTAGAGTGCACATCGATTGTGGGGAATATGCTGTTAGATTTGGAGTGCGCATCGACTGTGGTAATGCGGCCGTGGATTTTAAGTGGGCATTGACTGTGGGTAATACGGTGTTAGATTTGGAGTGCGCATCGACTGTGGGTAATATGGTGTCAGATTTGGAGTACGCATTGACTGTGGGAAATACGGCCATGGACTTGGAGAGTGCATTGACTGTGGGTAATACGGCAGTGGATATTGACTGCGCATTCACTGTGGGTAATACAGTCTTAGATTTTGAGTGCGCATTGACTGTGGGTAATACGGCCGAGGATATTGACTGTGGGTAACACAGTGTTAGATTTGGAGTGCGCATCGACTGTGGGTAATATGGTGTCAGATTTGGAGTACGCATTGACTGTGGGTAATACGGCCGTGAATTTTGAGTGCTCGTTGACTGTGGGTAATACGGCGTTAGATTTGGAGTGTGCATTGACTGTGGTTAGTACGGCGTTAGATTTGGAGTGCGCAATGACTGTGGGTAATACGGCCGTGGTTTTGGAGTACGCATTGACTGTGGGCAATACAGCGTTACATTTGGAGTGCACATTGTCTGTGGGTAATACGGTGTTAGATTTGGAGTGTGCATCGATTGTGGTTAATATGTCCGTGGATTTTGAGTGCGCATTTACTATGGATAATACGGCCGTGGATATTGACTGTGCATTGCCTGTGGGTAATACGGCGTTAGATTTGCAGTGCGCATCGACTGGGGGTAATATGGTGTTAGATTTGGAGTGCGCATTGACTGTGGGTAAAACGGCCGTGGATTTTGTGTGCGCATTGACTGTGGGTAAGACGGCAGTGGATATTGACTGCGCATTGACTGTGGGTAATTCATTTTTAAATTTGGAGTGCGCATCGATTGTGGGGAAAATGGTGTTAGATTTGGAGTGCTCATTGACTGTGGGCAATATGGCCGTGGATTTTGAGTGCGCATTGACTGTTGGTAATACGGCCATGGATTTTGAGTGCGCATTTACTGTGGGTAATACGGCCGTGGATATTGACTGCACATTGACTGTGGGTAACACAGTGTTAGATTTAGAGTGCACATCGATTGTGGGGAATATGCTGTTAGATTTGGAGTGCGCATCGACTGTGGTAATGCGGCCGTGGATTTTAAGTGGGCATTGACTGTGGGTAATACGGTGTTAGATTTGGAGTGCGCATCGACTGTGGGTAATATGGTGTCAGATTTGGAGTACGCATTGACTGTGGGAAATACGGCCATGGACTTGGAGAGTGCATTGACTGTGGGTAATACGGCAGTGGATATTGACTGCGCATTCACTGTGGGTAATACAGTCTTAGATTTTGAGTGCGCATTGACTGTGGGTAATACGGCCGTGGATATTGACTGTGGGTAACACAGTGTTAGATTTGGAGTGCGCATCGACTGTGGGTAATATGGTGTCAGATTTGGAGTACGCATTGACTGTGGGTAATACGGCCGTGAATTTTGAGTTCTCGTTGACTGTGGGTAATACGGCGTTAGATTTGGAGTGCGCATTGACTGCGAGTAATACGGCCATGGTTTTGGAGTGCGCATTGACTGTGGGTAATACAGCCGTGGATAATGACTGTGGGTAACACAGTGTTAGATTTGGAGTGCGCATTGACTGTGGTTAATCCGGCCGTGGATTTTGAGTGCGCATTGACTGTGCGTAATACGATGTTAGATTTGGAGTGCGCATCGACTGTGGGTAATATGGTGTCAGATTTGGAGTATGCATTGACGGTGGGTAATACAGCCGTGGATTTGGAGTGCGCATTGACTGTGGGTAATACGGCCATGGATTTGGAGAGTGCATTGACTGTGGGTAATACAGTCTTAGATTTTGAGTGCGCATTGACTGTGGGTAATACGGCCGTGGATTTTGAGTGCGCATTGACTGTGTGTAATACTGCCGTGGATATTGACTGCACATTGACTGTGGGTAATACAGTGTTTGATTTGGAGACCGCATCGATTGTGGGGAAAATGGTGTTAGATTTGGAGTGCGGATTGACTCTCGGTAATACGGCTGTGGATTTTGAGTGGGCATTGACTGTGGGTAATCTGGTGATAGATTTGGTGTGGGCATTGACTGTGGGCAATATGGCCATGGATTTTCAGTGCGCATTGACTGTGGGAAATACAGCCGTGGATTTTGAGTGCGCGTTGACTGTGGGTAGTACGGCGTTAGATTTGGAGTACGCATTTACTGTGGGTAATACGGCCGTGGATTTTGAGTGCGCATTCACTGTGGGTAATACAGTCTTAGATTTGGAGTGCGCATTGACTGCGAGTAATACGGCCATGGTTTTGGAGTGCGCATTGACTGTGGGTAATACGGCCGTGGATATTGACTGTGCATTGACTGTGGGTAATAGAGTGTTAGATTTGGAGTGCGCATTGACTGTTGGTAATACGGCGTTAGATTTGGAGTGCGCAATGACTGTGGGTAATACAGTGTTAGATTTGTAGTGCGCATCAATTATAGGGAAAATGGTGTTAGATTTGGAGTGTGCATTGACTGTGGTTAGTACGGCGTTAGATTTGGAGTGCGCAATGACTGTGGGTAATACGGCCGTGGTTTTGGAGTACGCATTGACTGTGGGCAATACAGCGTTACATTTGGAGTGCACATTGTCTGTGGGTAATACGGTGTTAGATTTGGGGTGTGCATCGATTGTGGTTAATACGTCCGTGGATTTTGAGCGCGCATTTACTATGGATAGTACGGCGGTGGATATTGAGTGTGCATTGCCTGTGGGAAATATGGTGTTAGATTTGCAGTGCGCATCGACTGGGGGTAATATGGTGTTAGATTTGGAGTGCGCATTAACTATGGGTAATACGGCCGTGGATTTTGTGTGCGCATTGACTGTGGGTAAGACGGCAGTGGATATTGACTGCACATTGACTGTGGGTAATACAGTTTTAAATTTGGAGTGCGCATCGAATGTGGGGAAAATGGTGTTAGATTTGGAGTGCTCATTGACTGTTGGCAATATGGCCGTGGATTTTGAGTGCGCATTGACTGTTGGTAATACGGCCATGGATTTTGAGTGCGCATTTACTGTGGGTAATTTGCCGTGGATATTGACTGTGGGTAACACAGTGTTAGATTTAGAGTGCACATCGATTGTGGGGAATATGGTGTTAGATTTGGAGTGCGCATCGACTGTGGTAATGCGGCCGTGGATTTTAAGTGGGCATTGACTGTGGGAATACGGCGTTAGTTTTGGAGTGCGCATCAACTGTGGGTAATATGGTGTCAGATTTGGAGTACGCATTGACTGTGGGAAATACGGCCATGGATTTGGAGAGTGCATTGACTGTGGGTAATACGGCAGTGGATATTGACTGCGCATTCACTGTGGGTAATACAGTCTTAGATTTTGAGTGCGCATTGACTGTGGGTAATACGGCCGTGGATATTGACTGTGGGTAACACAGTGTTAGATTTGGAGTGCGCATTGACTGTGGTTAATCCGGCCGTGGATTTTGAGTGCGCATTGACTGTGCGTAATACGATGTTAGATTTGGAGTGCGCATCGACTGCGGGTAATATGGTGTCAGATTTGGAGTATGCATTGACTGTGGGTAATACAGCCGTGGTTTTGGAGTGCGCATTGACTGTGGGCAATATGCCGTAGATTTTGAGTGCGTTTGACTGTGGGTATGACGGTCTTAGATTTGGAGTGCGCATTGACAGTGGATAATCCGGCCGTGGATTTTGAGTGCGCATTGACTGTGGGTAATATGGTGTCAGATTTGGAGTACGCATTGACTGTGGGTAATACGGCCGTGGATTTTGAGTGCGCATTGACTGTGTGTAATACTGCCGTGGATATTGACTGCACATTGACTGTGGGTAATACAGTGTTTGATTTGGAGAGCGCATCGATTGTGGGGAAAATGGTGTTAGATTTGGAGTGCGGATTGTCTCTCGGTAATACGGCTGTGGATTTTGAGTGGGCATTGACTGTGGGTAGTACGGCATTAGATTTGGAGTACGCATTTACTGTGGATAATACGGCCGTGGATTTTGAGTGCGCATTCACTGTGGGTAATACAGTCTTAGATTTGGAGTGCGCATTGACTGCGAGTAATACGGCCATGGTTTTGGAGTGCTCATTGACTGTGGGTAATACGGCCGTGGATATTGACTGTGCATTGACTGTGGGTAATAGAGTGTTAGATTTGGAGTGCGCATTGACTGTTGGTAATACGGCGTTAGATTTGGAGTGCACATTGTCTGTGGTAATACGGTGTTAGATTCGGAGTGCGCAACGGCTGTGGGTAATACGGCCATGGTTTTGGAGTGCGCATTGACTGTGCTCAATACGGCGTTACATTTGGAGTGCACATTGACTGTGGGTTATACTGCCGTGGATTTTGAGTGCACGTTGACTGTGGGTAATATGGTGTTAGATTTGGAGTGAGCATTGACTGTGCGAAGTACGGCGTTACATTTGGAGTGCGCATTGACCGTGGGTTATACTGCCGTGGATTTTGAGTGCGCGTTGACCGTGGGTAATATGGTGTTAGATTTGGAGTGAGCATTGACTGTGTGTAATACTGCCGTGGATATTGACTGCGCATTCACTGTGGGTAATACAGTCTTTAATTTTGAGTGCGCATTGACTGTGGGTAATACAGCCGTGGATATTGACTGTGGGTAACACAGTGTTAGATTTGGAGTGCGCATCGACTGTGGGTAATATGGTGTCAGATTTGGAGTATGCATTGACTGTGGGTAATACAGCCGTGGATATTGACTGTGGGTAATACAGTCTTAGATTTTGAGTGCGCATTGACTGTGGGTAATACGGCCGTGGATTTTGAGTGCGCATTGACTGTGTGTAATACAGCCGTGGATATTGACTGCGCATTCACTGTGGGTAATACAGTCTTTGATTTTGAGTGCGCATTGACAGTGGGTAATACGGCCGTGGATATTGACTGTGGGTAACACAGTGTTAGATTTGGAGTGCGCATCGACTGTGGGTAATATGGTGTCAGATTTGGAGTATGCATTGACTGTGGGTAATACAGCCGTGGATTTGGAGTGCGCATTGACTGTGGGTAATACGGCCATGGATTTGGAGAGTGCATTGACTGTGGGTAATACAGTCTTAGATTTTGAGTGCGCATTGACTGTGGGTAATACGGCCGTGGATTTTGAGTGCGCATTGACTGTGTGTAATACTGCCGTGGATATTGACTGCACATTGACTGTGGGTAATACAGTGTTTGATTTGGAGAGCGCATCGATTGTGGGGAAAATGGTGTTAGATTTGGAGTGCAGATTATCTCTCGGTAATACGGCTGTGGATTTTGAGTGGGCATTGACTGTGGGTAATATGGTGATAGATTTGGTGAGGGCATTGACTGTGGGCAATATGGCCATGGATTTTCAGTGAGCATTGACTGTGGGAAATGCAGCCGTGGATTTTGAGTGCGCGTTGACTGTGGGTAGTACGGCGTTAGATTTGGAGTACGCATTTACTGTGGGTAATACGGCCGTGGATTTTGAGTGCGCATTCACTGCGGGTAATACAGTCTTAGATTTGGAGTGCGCATTGACTGCGAGTAATACGGCTGTGGAATTTGAGTGGGCATTGACTGTGTGTAATATGGCCATGGATTTTCAGTGCGCACTGACTGTGGGAAATACAGCCGTGGATTTGGAGTGCGCATTGACTGCGAGTAATACGGCCATGGTTTTGGAGTGCGCATTGACTGTGGGTAATACGGCCGTGGATATTGACTGTGCATTGACTGTGGGTAATAGAGTGTTAGATTTGGAGTGCGCATTGACTGTTGGTAATACGGCGTTAGATTTGGAGTGCGCAATGACTGTGGGTAATACAGTGTTAGATTTGTAGTGCGCATCAATTATACGGAAAATGGTGTTAGATTTGGAGTGTGCATTGACTGTGGCTAGTACGGCGTTAGATTTGGAGTGCGCAATGACTGTGGGTAATACGGCCGTGGTTTTGGAGTACGCATTGACTGTGGGCAATACAGCGTTACATTTGGAGTGCACATTGTCTGTGGGTAATACGGTGTTAGATTTGGAGTGTGCATCGATTGTGGTTAATACGTCCGTGGATTTTGAGTGCGCATTTACTATGGATAATACGGCCGTGGATATTGACTGTGCATTGCCTGTGGGTAATACGGTGTTAGATTTGCAGTGCGCATCGACTGGGTTTAATATGGTGTTAGATTTGGAGTGCGCATTGACTGTGGGTAATACGGCCGTGGATTTTGTGTGCGCATTGACTGTGGGTAAGACGGCAGTGGATATTGACTGCGCATTGACTGTGGGTAATACAGTTTTAAATTTGGAGTGCGCATCGAATGTGGGGAAAATGGTGTTAGATTTGGAGTGCTCATTGACTGTGGGCAATATGGCCGTGGATTTTGATTTCGCATTTACTGTGGGTAAGACGGCAGTGGATATTGACTGCGCATTGACTGTGGGTAACACAGTGTTAGATTTAGAGTGCACATCGATTGTGGGGAATATGTTGTTAGATTTGGAGTGCGCATCGACTGCGGTAATGCGGCCGTGGATTTTAAGTGGGCATTGACTGTGGGAATACGGTGTTAGATTTGGAGTGCGCATCGACTGTGGGTAATATGGTGTCAGATTTGGAGTACGCATTGACTGTGGGAAATACGGCCATAGATTTGGAGAGTGCATTGACTGTGGGTAACACGGCAGTGGATATTGACTGCGCATTCACTGTGGGTAATACAGTCTTTGATTTTGAGTGCGCATTGACTGTGGGTAATACGGCCGTGGATATTGACTGTGGGTAACACACTGTTAGATTTGGAGTGCGCATCGACTGTGGGTAATATGGTGTCAGATTTGGAGTACGCATTGACTGTGGGGAATACGGCCGTGAATTTTGAGTGCTCGTTGACTGTGGGTAATACGGCGTTAGATTTGGAGTGCGCATTGACTGCGAGTAATACGGCCATGGTTTTGGAGTGCGCATTGACTGTGGGTAATACAGCCGTGGATAATGACTGTGCATTGACTGTGGGTAATACAGTGTTAGATTTGGAGTGCGCATTGACTGTGGTTAATCCGGCCGTGGATTTTGAGTGCGCATTGACTGTGCGTAATACGATGTTAGATTTGGAGTGCGCATCGACTGTGGGTAATATGGTGTCAGATTTGGAGTATGCATTGACTGTGGGTAATACAGCCGTGGATTTGGAGTGCGCATTGACTGTGGGTAATACGGCCATGGATTTGGAGAGTGCATTGACTGTGGGTAATACAGTCTTAGATTTTGAGTGCGCATTGACTGTGGGTAATACGGCCGTGGATTTTGAGTGCGCATTGACTGTGTGTAATACTGCCGTGGATATTGACTGCACATTGACTGTGGGTAATACAGTGTTTGATTTGGAGAGCACATCGATTGTGGGGAAAATGGTGTTAGATTTGGAGTGCGGATTGTCTCTCGGTAATACGGCTGTGGATTTTGAGTGGGCATTGACTGTGGGTAATATGGTGATAGATTTGGTGAGGGCATTGACTGTGGATAATACGGCCGTGGATTTTGAGTGCGCATTCACTGTGGGTAATACAGTCTTAGATTTGGAGTGCGCATTGACTGCGAGTAATACGGCCATGGTTTTGGAGTGCGCATTGACTGTGGGTAATACGGCCGTGGATATTGACTGTGCATTGACTGTGGGTAATAGAGTGTTAGATTTGGAGTGCGCATTGACTGTTGGTAATACGGCGTTAGATTTGGAGTGCACATTGTCTGTGGTAATATGGTGTTAGATTCGGAGTGCGCAATGGCTGTGGGTAATACGGCCATGGTTTTGGAGTGCGCATTGACTGTGTTCAATACGGCGTTACATTTGGAGTGCACATTGACTGTGGGTTATACTGCCGTGGATTTTGAGTGCACGTTGACTGTGGGTAATATGGTGTTAGATTTGGAGTGAGCATTGACTGTGCGAAGTACGGCGTTACATTTGGAGTGCGCATTGACTGTGGGTTATACTGCCGTGGATTTTGAGTGCGCGTTGACCGTGGGTAATATGGTGTTAGATTTGGAGTGAGCATTGACTGTGTGAAATACGGCGTTTCATTTGGAGTGCGCATTGACTGTGGGTTATACTGCCGTGTATTTTGAGTGTGCTTTGACTGTGGGTAATACAACGTTAGATTTGGAGTGTGCATTGACTGTGGGTAATACGGTGTAAGATTTGGAGTGAGCATTCACTGTGGGTAATACAGTTTTAGATTTGGAGTGCGCATTGACTGCGGGAAATACGGCCAGGGCTTTGGAGTGCGCATTGACTGTGGGTAATACAGCCGTGGGTATTGACTGCGCATTGACTGTGGGTAATACAGTGTTAGATTTGTAGTGCGCATCAATTATAGGGAAAATGGTGTTAGATTTGGAGTGTGCATTGACTGTGGGTAGTACGGCGTTAGATTTCGAGTGCGCAATGACTGTGGGTAATACGGCCGTGGTTTTGGAGTACGCATTGACTGTGGACAATACAGCGTTACATTTGGAGTGCACATTGTCTGTGGGTAATACAGTGTTTGATTTGGAGAGCGCATCGATTGTGGGGAAAATGGTGTTAGATTTGGAGTGCAGATTATCTCTCGGTAATACGGCTGTGGATTTTGAGTGGGCATTGACTGTGGGTAATATGGTGATAGATTTGGTGAGGGCATTGACTGTGGGCAATATGGCCATGGATTTTCAGTGAGCATTGACTGTGGGAAATACAGCCGTGGATTTTGAGTGCGCGTTGACTGTGGGTAATACGGCGTTAGATTTGGAGTACGCATTTACTGTGGGTAATACGGCCGTGGATTTTGAGTGCGCATTCACTGTGGGTAATACAGTCTTAGATTTGGAGTGCGCATTGACTGCGAGTAATACGGCTGTGGAATTTGAGTGGGCATTGACTGTGTGTAATATGGCCATGGATTTTCAGTGCGCACTGACTGTGGGAAATACAGCCGTGGATTTGGAGTGCGCATTGACTGCGAGTAATACGGCCATGGTTTTGGAGTGCGCATTGACTGTGGGTAATACGGCCGTGGATATTGACTGTGCATTGACTGTGGGTAATAGAGTGTTAGATTTGGAGTGCGCATTGACTGTTGGTAATACGGCGTTAGATTTGGAGTGCGCAATGACTGTGGGTAATACAGTGTTAGATTTGTAGTGCGCATCAATTATACGGAAAATGGTGTTAGATTTGGAGTGTGCATTGACTGTGGCTAGTACGGCGTTAGATTTGGAGTGCGCAATGACTGTGGGTAATACGGCCGTGGTTTTGGAGTACGCATTGACTGTGGGCAATACAGCGTTACATTTGGAGTGCACTTTGTCTGTGGGTAATACGGTGTTAGATTTGGAGTGTGCATCGATTGTGGTTAATACGTCCGTGGATTTTGAGTGCGCATTTACTATGGATAATACGGCCGTGGATATTGACTGTGCATTGCCTGTGGGTAATACGGTGTTAGATTTGCAGTGCGCATCGACTGGGTTTAATATGGTGTTAGATTTGGAGTGCGCATTGACTGTGGGTAATACGGCCGTGGATTTTGTGTGCGCATTGACTGTGGGTAAGACGGCAGTGGATATTGACTGCGCATTGACTGTGGGTAATACAGTTTTAAATTTGGAGTGCGCATCGAATGTGGGGAAAATGGTGTTAGATTTGGAGTGCTCATTGACTGTGGGCAATATGGCCGTGGATTTTGATTTCGCATTTACTGTGGGTAATACGGCCGTGGATATTGACTGTGGGTAACACAGTGTTAGATTTAGAGTGCACATCGATTGTGGGGAATATGGTGTTAGATTTGGAGTGCGCATCGACTGCGGTAATGCGGCCGTGGATTTTAAGTGGGCATTGACTGTGGGAATACGGTGTTAGATTTGGAGTGCGCATCGACTGTGGGTAATATGGTGTCAGATTTGGAGTACGCATTGACTGTGGGAAATACGGCCATGGATTTGGAGAGTGCATTGACTGTGGGTAACACGGCAGTGGATATTGACTGCGCATTCACTGTGGGTAATACAGTCTTTGATTTTGAGTGCGCATTGACTGTGGGTAATACGGCCGTGGATATTGACTGTGGGTAACACACTGTTAGATTTGGAGTGCGCATCGACTGTGGGTAATATGGTGTCAGATTTGGAGTACGCATTGACTGTGGGGAATACGGCCGTGAATTTTGAGTGCTCGTTGACTGTGGGTAATACGGCGTTAGATTTGGAGTGCGCATTGACTGCGAGTAATACGGCCATGGTTTTGGAGTGCGCATTGACGGTGGGTAATACAGCCGTGGATAATGACTGTGCATTGACTGTGGGTAATACAGTGTTAGATTTGGAGTGCGCATTGACTGTGGTTAATCCGGCCGTGGATTTTGAGTGCGCATTGACTGTGCGTAATACGATGTTAGATTTGGAGTGCGCATCGACTGTGGGTAATATGGTGTCAGATTTGGAGTATGCATTGACTGTGGGTAATACAGCCGTGGATTTGGAGTGCGCATTGACTGTGGGTAATACGGCCATGGATTTGGAGAGTGCATTGACTGTGGGTAATACAGTCTTAGATTTTGAGTGCGCATTGACTGTGGGTAATACGGCCGTGGATTTTGAGTGCGCATTGACTGTGTGTAATACTGCCGTGGATATTGACTGCACATTGACTGTGGGTAATACAGTGTTTGATTTGGAGAGCACATCGATTGTGGGGAAAATGGTGTTAGATTTGCAGTGCGGATTGTCTCTCGGTAATACGGCTGTGGATTTTGAGTGGGCATTGACTGTGGGTAATATGGTGATAGATTTGGTGAGGGCATTGACTGTGGATAATACGGCCGTGGATTTTGAGTGCGCATTCACTGTGGGTAATACAGTCTTAGATTTGGAGTGCGCATTGACTGCGAGTAATACGGCCATGGTTTTGGAGTGCGCATTGACTGTGGGTAATACGGCCGTGGATATTGACTGTGCATTGACTGTGGGTAATAGAGTGTTAGATTTGGAGTGCGCATTGACTGTTGGTAATACGGCGTTAGATTTGGAGTGCACATTGTCTGTGGTAATACGGTGTTAGATTCGGAGTGCGCAATGGCTGTGGGTAATACGGCCATGGTTTTGGAGTGCGCATTGACTGTGTTCAATACGGCGTTACATTTGGAGTGCACATTGACTGTGGGTTATACTGCCCTGGATTTTGAGTGCACGTTGACTGTGGGTAATATGGTGTTAGATTTGGAGTGAGCATTGACTGTGCGAAGTACGGCGTTACATTTGGAGTGCGCATTGACCGTGGGTTATACTGCCGTGGATTTTGAGTGCGCGTTGACCGTGGGTAATATGGTGTTAGATTTGGAGTGAGCATTGACTGTGTGAAATACGGCGTTTCATTTGGAGTGCGCATTGACTGTGGGTTATACTGCCGTGTATTTTGAGTGTGCTTTGACTGTGGGTAATACAACGTTAGATTTGGAGTGTGCATTGACTGTGGGTAATACGGTGTAAGATTTGGAGTGAGCATTCACTGTGGGTAATACAGTTTTAGATTTGGAGTGCGCATTGACTGCGGGAAATACGGCCAGGGCTTTGGAGTGCGCATTGACTGTGGGTAATACGGCCGTGGGTATTGACTGCGCATTGACTGTGGGTAATACAGTGTTAGATTTGTAGTGCGCAACAATTATAGGGAAAATGGTGTTAGATTTGGAGTGTGCATTGACTGTGGGTAGTACGGCGTTAGATTTCGAGTGCGCAATGACTGTGGGTAATACGGCCGTGGTTTTGGAGTACGCATTGACTGTGGACAATACAGCGTTACATTTGGAGTGCACATTGTCTGTGGGTAATATGGTGTTAGATTTGGAGTGCGCATTGACTGTGGGTAATACGGCCGTGGATTTTGTGTGCGCATTGACTGTGGGTAAGACGGCAGTGGATATTGACTGCGCATTGACTGTGGGTAATACATTTTTAAATTTGGAGTGCCCATCGATTGTGGGGAAAATGGTGTTAGATTTGGAGTGCTCATTGACAGTGGGCAATATGGCCGTGGATTTTGAGTGCGCATTGACTGTTGGTAATACGGCCATGGATTTTGAGTGCGCATTTACTGTGGGTAATACGGCAGTGGATATTGACTGCACATTGACTGTGGGTAACACAGTGTTAGATTTAGAGTGCACATCGATTGTGGGGAATATGCTGTTAGATTTGGAGTGCGCATCGACTGTGGTAATGCGGCCGTGGATTTTAAGTGGGCATTGACTGTGGGTAATACGGTGTTAGATTTGGAGTGCGCATCGACTGTGGGTAATATGGTGTCAGATTTGGAGTACGCATTGACTGTGGGAAATACGGCCATGGATTTGGAGAGTGCATTGACTGTGGGTAATACAGCAGTGGATATTGACTGCGCATTCACTGTGGGTAATACAGTCTTAGATTTTGAGTGCGCATTGACTGTGGGTAATACGGCCGTGGATATTGTCTGTGCATTGACTGTGGGTAATACATTGTTAGATTTGGAGTGCGCATCGACTGTGGGTAATATGGTGTCAGATTTGGAGTACGCATTGACTGTGGGTAATACGGCCGTGAATTTTGAGTGCTCGTTTACTGTGGGTAATACGGCGTTAGATTTGGAGTGCGCAATGACTGTGGGTAATACGGCCGTGGTTTTGGAGTACGCATTGACTGTGGACAATACAGCGTTACATTTGGAGTGCACATTGTCTGTGGGTAATATGGTGTTAGATTTGGAGTGTGCATCGATTGTGGTTAATACGTCCGTGGATTTTGAGCGCGCATTTACTATGGATAGTACGGCGGTGGATATTGAGTGTGCATTGCCTGTGGGAAATATGGTGTCAGATTTGGAGTATGCTTTGTGGGTAATACGGCCGTGGATTTGGAGTGCGCATTGACTGTGGGTAATACGGCAGTGGATATTGACTGCGCATTCACTGTGGGTAATACAGTCTTAGATTTTAAGTGCGCATTGACAGTGGGTAATACGGCCGTGGATTTTGAGTGCGCATTGACTGTGTGTAATACTGCCGTGGATATTGACTGCAAATTGACTGTGGGTAATACAGTGTTTGATTTGGAGAGCGCATCGATTGTGGGGAAAATGGTGTTAGATTTGGAGTGCGCATTGACTCTGGGTAAAACGGCTGTGGATTTTGAGTGCTCGTTGACTGTGGGTAATACGGCGTTGGATTTGGAGTGCGCATTGACTGCGAGTAATACGGCCATGGTTTTGGAGTGCGCATTGACTGTGGGTAATACAGCCGTGGATATTGACTGTGCATTGACTGTGGGTAATACAGTGTTAGATTTGGAGTGCGCATCGACCGTGGGTAATAAGGTGTTAGATATGGAGAGCGCATTGACTGTGGGCAATACGGCCGTGGATTTTGAGTGCGCATTGACTGTGGGTAATACGGCCATGGATTTGGAGAGTGCATTGACTGTGGGTAATACAGTCTTAGATTTGGAGTGCGCATTGACTGTGGGTAATATGGTGATAGATTTGGTGTGGGCATTGACTGTGGGCAATATGGCCATGGATTTTCAGTGCGCATTGACTGTGGGTAATACGGCCATGGTTTTGGAGTGCGCATTGACTCTGGGTAAAACGGCTGTGGATTTTGAGTGCTCGTTGACTGTGGGTAATACGGCGTTAGATTTGGAGTGCGCATTGACTGCGAGTAATACGGCCATGGTTTTGGAGTGCGCATTGACTGTGGGTAATACAGCCGTGGATAATGACTGTGCATTGACTGTGGGTAATACAGTGTTAGATTTGGAGTGCGCATCGACTGTGGGTAATATGTTGTTAGATTTGGAGTGCGCATTGACTGTGGTTAATCCGGCCGTGGATTTTGAGTGCGCATTGACTGTGCGTAATACGATGTTAGATTTGGAGTGCGCATCGACTGTGGGTAATATGGTGTCAGATTTGGAGTATGCATTGACTGTGGGTAATACAGCCGTGGATTTGGAGTGCGCATTGACTGTGGGTAATACGGCCATGGATTTGGAGAGTGCATTGACTGTGGGTAATACAGTCTTAGATTTTGAGTGCGCATTGACTGTGGGTAATACGGCCGTGGATTTTGAGTGCGCATTGACTGTGTGTAATACTGCCATGGATATTGACTGCACATTGACTGTGGGAAATACAGTGTTTGATTTGGAGAGCGCATCGATCGTGGGGAAAATGGTGTTAGATTTGGAGTGCGCATTGACTCTCGGTAATACGGCTGTGGATTTTGAGTGGGCATTGACTGTGGGTAATATGGTGATAGATTTGGTGAGGGCATTGACTGTGGGCAATATAGCCATGGATTTTCAGTGCGCATTGACTGTGGGAAATACAGCCGTGGATTGAGTGCGCGTTGACTGTGGGTAGTACGGCGTTAGATTTGGAGTACGCATTTACTGTGGGTAATACGGCCGTGGATTTTGAGTGCGCATTCACTGTGGGTAATACAGTCTTAGATTTGGAGTGCGCATTGACTGCGAGTAATACGGCCATGGTTTTGGAGTGCGCATTGACTGTGGGTAATACAGCCGTGGATATTGACTGTGCATTGACTGTGGGTAATACATTGTTAGATTTGGAGTGCGCATCGACTGTGGGTAATATGGTGTCAGATTTGGAGTACGCATTGACTGTGGGTAATACGGCCGTGAACTTTGAGTGCTCGTTGACTGTGGGTAATACGGCGTTAGATTTTGAGTGCGCATTGACTGTGTGTAATACTGCCGTGGATATTGACTGCACATTGAATGTGGGTAATACAGTGTTTGATTTGGAGAGCGCATCAATTGTGGGGAAAATGGTGTTAGATTTGGAGTGCGGATTGACTCTCGGTAATACGGCTGTGGATTTTGAGTGGGCATTGACTGTGGGTAATATGGTGATAGATTTGGTGTGGGCATTGACTGTGGGCAATATGGCCATGGATTTTCAGTGCGCATTGACTGTGGGAAATACAGCCGTGGATTTTGAGTGCGCGTTGACTGTGGGTAGTACGGCGTTAGATTTGGAGTACGCATTTACTGTGGGTAATACGGCCGTGGATTTTGAGTGCGCATTCACTGTGGGTAATACAGTCTTAGATTTGGTGTGCGCATTGACTGCGAGTAATACGGCCATGGTTTTGGAGTGCGCATTGACTGTGGGTAATACGGCCGTGGATATTGACTGTGCATTCACTGTGGGTAATAGAGTTTTAGATTTGGAGTGCGCATTGACTGTTGGTAATACGGCGTTAGATTTGGAGTGCACATTGTCTGTGGTAATACGGTGTTAGATTCGGAGTGCGCAACTGCTGTGGGTAATACGGCCATGGTTTTGGAGTGCGCATTGACTGTGCTCAATACGGCGTTACATTTGGAGTGCACATTGACTGTGGGTTATACTGCCGTGGATTTTGAGTGCGCGTTGACCGTGGGTAATATGGTGTTTGATTTGGAGTGAGCATTGACTGTGTGAAATACGGCGATACATTTGGAGTGCGCATTGACTGTGGGTTATACTGCCGTGGATTTTGAGTGCGCTTTGACTGTGGGTAATACAACGTTAGATTTGGAGTGTGCATTGACTGTGGGTAATACGGTGTAAGATTTGGAGTGAGCATTCACTGTGGGTAATACAGTTTTAGATTTGGAGTGCGCATTGACTGCGGGTAATACGGCCAGGGCTTTGGAGTGCGTATTGACTGTGGGTAATACGGCCGTGGGTATTGACTGCGCATTGACTGTGGGTAATACAGTGTTAGATTTGTAGTGCGCATCAATTATAGGGAAAATCGTGTTAGATTTGGAGTGTGCATTGACTGTGGGTAGTACGGCGTTAGATTTGGAGTGCGCAATGACTGTGGGTAATACGGCCGTGGTTTTGGAGTACGCATTGACTGTGGGCAATACAGCGTTACATTTGGAGTGCACATTGTCTGTGGGTAATATGGTGTTAGATTTGGAGTGCGCATTGACTGTGGGTAATACGGCCGTGGATTTTGTGTGCGCATTGACTGTGGGTAAGACGGCAGTGGATATTGACTGCGCATTCACTGTGGGTAATACAGTTTTAAATTTGGAGAGCGCATCGATTGTGGGGAAAATGGTGTTAGATTTGGAGTGCTCATTGACTGTGGGCAATATGGCCGTGGATTTTGAGTGCACATTGACTGTTGGTAATACGGCCATGGATTTTGAGTGCGCATTTACTGTGGGTAATACGGCCGTGGATATTGACTGTGGGTAACACAGTGTTAGATTTAGAGTGCACATCGATTGTGGGGAATATGGTGTTAGATTTGGAGTGCGCATCGACTGTGGTAATGCGGCCGTGGATTTTAAGTGGGCATTGACTGTGGGTAATACGGTGTTAGATTTGGAGTGCGCATCGACTGTGGGTAATATGGTGTCAGATTTGGAGTACGCATTGACTGTGGGAAATACGGCCGTGGATTTGGAGAGTGCATTGACTGTGGGTAATACAGCCTTAGATTTTGAGTGAGCATTGACTGAGGGTAATACGGCCGTGGATATTGTCTTTGCATTGACTGTGGGTAATACATTGTTAGATTTGGAGTGCGCATCGACTGTGGGTAATATGGTGTCAGATTTGGAGTACGCATTGACTGTGGGTAATACAGCCGTGAATTTTGAGTGCTCGTTGACTGTGGGTAATACGGCATTAGATTTGGAGTGTGCATTGACTGCGAGTAATACGGCCATGGTTTTGGAGTGCGCATTGACTGTGGGTAATACAGCCGTGGATAATGACTGTGCATTGACTGTGGGTAATACAGTGTTAGATTTGGAGTGCGCATCGACTGTGGGTAATATGGTGTTAGATTTGGAGTGCGCATTGACTGTGGTTAATCCGGTCGTGGATTTTGAGTGCGCATTGACTGTGCGTAATACGATGTTAGATTTGGAGTGCGCATCGACTGTGGGTTATATGGTGTCAGATTTGGGGTATGCATTGACTGTGGGTAATACAGCTGTGGATTTGGAGTGCGCATTGACTGTGGGTAATACGGCCATGGATTTGGAGAGTGCATTGACTGTGGGTAATACAGTCTTAGATTTTGAGTGCGCATTGACTGTGGGTAATACGGCTGTGGATTTTGAGTGCGCATTGACTGTGTGTAATACTGCCGTGGATATTGACTGCACATTGACTGTGGGTAATACAGTGTTTGATTTGGAGTGCGCATCGATTGTGGGGAAAATGGTGTTAGATTTGGAGTGCTCATTGACTGTGGGTAATACGGCTGTGGATTTTGAGTGCGCATTGACTGTGTGTAATACTGCCGTGGATATTGACTGCACATTGACTGTGGGTAATACAGTGTTTGATTTGGAGTGCACATTGTCTGTGGGTAATACGGTGTTAGATTTGGAGTGTGCATCGATTGTGGTTAATACGGCCGTGGATTTTGAGTGCACATTTACTTTGGGTAATACGGCCGTGGATTTTGAGTGCACATTGACTGTGGGTAGTACGGTGTTAGATTTGGAGTGTGCAATGACTGTGGGTAATACGGTCGTGGTTTTGGAGTGAGCACTGACTGTGGGCAATACGGCGTTACATTTGGAGTACGCTTTGCCTGTGGGTAATACTGCCGTGGATTTTGAGTGCGCTTTGACTGTGGGTAAGATGGTCTTAGATTTGGAGTGCGCATTGACGTGGGCAACACAGCCATGGATTTTTAGTGCGCGTTGACTGTGGGTAATACGGCATTAGATTTGGAGTGTGCATTGACTGTGGGTATTACAGCCGTGGTTTTGGAGCGCACATTGACTGTGGGCAATACGGCGTTACATTTGGAGTGCACATTGTCTGTGTCTAATACGGTGTTAGATTTGGAGTTCGCATTGACTGTGGGTAATATGGTGTTAGATTTGGAGTGAGCAATGAATGTGGGCAATAAGTCGTTACATTTAGAGTGCGCATTGACTGTGGGTAATACTGACGTGGATTTTGAGTGCGCATTCTCTGTGTGCAATATGGTGATAGATTTGCAGTCGGCATTGACTGTGGGCAAGACGGCCGTGGATTTTGAGTGGGCATTGACTGTGGGTAATATGGTGATAGATTTGGAGTGGGCATTGAGTGTGGGCAATATGGCCAAGGGTTTTGAGTGCGCATTGACTGTGGGTAATACAGCCGTGGATTTTGAGTGCGCATTGACTGTGGGTAATACGGCATTAGATTTGGAGTACGCATTGACTGTGGGTAATGCGGCCGTGGATTTTGAGTGCGCATTTACTGTGGGTAATACGGCCGTGGATATTGACTGCGCATTGACTGTGGGTAATACAGTGTTACTTTTGGAGTGCGCATTCACTGTGGGTAATACAGTCTTAGATTTGGAGTGCGCATTGACTGCGAGTAATACGGCCATAGTTTTGGAGTGCGCATTGACTGTGGGTAATACGGCCATGGATATTGACTGTGCATTGACTGTGGGTAATAGAGTGTTAGATTTGGAGTGCGCATTGACTGTTGGTAATACGGCGTTAGATTTGGAGTGCACATTGTCTGTGGTAATACGGTGTTAGATTCGGAGTGCGCAACGACTGTGGGTAATACAGCCATGGTTTTGGAGTGCGCATTGACTGTGCTCAATACGGCGTTACATTTGGAGTGCACATTGACTGTGGGTTATACTGCCGTGGATTTTGAGTGCGCGTTGACTGTGGGTAATATGGTGTTAGATTTGGAGTGAGCATTGACTGTGTGAAGTACGGCGTTACATTTGGAGTGTGCATTGACCGTGGGTTATACTGCCGTGGATTTTGCGTGCGCGTTGACTGTGGGTAATATGGTGTTAGATTTGGAGTGAGCATCAACTGTGTGAAATACGGCGCTACATTTGGAGTGCGCATTGACTGTGGGTTATACTGCCGTGGATTTTGAGTGCGCTTTGACTGTGGTTAAGACGGTCTTAGATTTGGAGTGCGCATTGACCGTGGGTAATACAGTGTTAGATTTGGTGTGCGCATTGACTGTGGGCAATATGGTGCTAGGTTTGGAGGACGCATTGACTGTGTGTAATACAGCCGTGGATTTTTAGTGCCCGTTGACAGTGGGTAATACAACGTTAGATTTGGAGTGTGCATTGACTGTGGGTAATACGGTGTAAGATTTGGATTGAGCATTCACTGTGGGTAATACAGTTTTAGATTTGGAGTGCGCATTGACTGTGGGTAATACGGCCAGGGCTTTGGAGTGCGCATTGACTGTGGGTAAGACGGTCTTAGATTTGGAGTGCGCATTGACCGTGGGTAATACGGTGTTAGATTTGGTGTGCGCATTGACTGGGGGCAATATGGTGTTAGGTTTGGAGGACGCATTGACTGTGTGTAATACAGACGTGGATTTTTAGTGCCCGTTGACTGTGGGTAATACAGTTTTAGATTTGGAGTGCGCATTGACTGTGGGTAATACGGCCAGGGCTTTGGAGTGCGCATTGACTGTGGGTAATACGGCCGTGGGTATTGACTGCGCATTGACTGTGGGTAATATGGTGTTAGATTTGGAGTGAGCATTGACTGTGTGAAGTACGGCGTTACATTTGGAGTGCGCATTGACCGTGGGTTATACTGCCGTGGATTTTGCGTGCGCGTTGACTGTGGGTAATATGGTGTTAGATTTGGAGTGAGCATTGACTGTGTGAAATACGGCGTTACATTTGGAGTGCGCATTGACTGTGGGTTATACTGCCGTGGATTTTGAGTGCGCTTTGACTGTGGGTAAGACGGTCTTAGATTTGGAGTGCGCATTGACCGTGGGTAATACAGTGTTAGATTTGGTGTGCGCATTGACTGTGGGCAATATGGTGCTAGGTTTGGAGGACGCATTGACTGTGTGTAATACAGCCGTGGATTTTTAGTGCCCGTTGACTGTGGGTAATACAGTTTTAGATTTGGAGTGCGCATTGACTGTGGGTAATACGGCCAGGGCTTTGGAGTGCGCATTGACTGTGGGTAATACGGCCGTGGGTATTGACTGCGCATTGACTGTGGGTAATACAGTGTTAGATTTGGAGTGCGCATCAATTATAGGGAAAATGGTGTTAGATTTGGAGTGCGCAATGACTGTGGGTAATACGGCCGTGGTGTTGGAGTACGCATTGACTGTGGGCAATACAGCGTTACATTTGGAGTGCACATTGACTGTGGTTAATACGGCCGTGGATTTTGAGTGCACATTTACTTTGGGTAATACGGCCGTGGATTTTGAGTGCACATTGACTGTGGGTAGTACGGTGTTAGATTTGGAGTGTGCAATGACTGTGGGTAATACGGTCGTGGTTTTGGAGTGAGCACTGACTGTGGGTAATACGGCCGTGGATATTGACTGTGCATTGCCTGTGGGTAATAGAGTGTTAGATTTGGAGTGCGCATTGACTGTTGGTAATACGGCATTAGATTTGGAGTGCACATTGTCTGTGGTAATACGGTGTTAGATTCGGAGTGCGCAACTGCTGTGGGTAATACGGCCATGGTTTTGGAGTGCGCATTGACTGTGCTCAATACGGCGTTACATTTGGAGTGCACATTGACTGTGGGTTATACTGCCGTGGATTTTGAGTGCGCTTTGACTGTGGGTAAGACGGTCTTAGATTTGGAGTTCGCATTGACCGTGGGTAATACAGTGTTAGATTTGGTGTGCGCATTGACTGTGGGCAATATGGTGCTAGATTTGGAGGACGCATTGACTGTGTGTAATACAGCCGTGGATTTTTAGTGCCCGTTGACTGTGGGTAATACAACGTTAGATTTGGAGTGTGCATTGACTGTGGGTAATACGGTGTAAGATTTGGAGTGAGCATTCACTGTGGGTAATACAGTTTTAGATTTGGAGTGCGCATTGACTGCGGGTAATACGGCCAGGGCTTTGGAGTGCGCATTGACTGTGGGTAATACGGCCGTGGGTATTGACTGCGCATTGACTGTGGGTAATACAGTGTTAGATTTGGAGTGCGCATCAATTATAGGGAAAATGGTGTTAGATTTGGAGTGCGCAATGACTGTGGGTAATACAGCCGTGGTGTTGGAGTACGCATTGACTGTGGGCAATACAGCATTACATTTGGAGTGCACATTGTCTGTGGGTAATACGGTGTTAGATTTGGAGTGTGCATCGATTGTGGTTAATACGGCCGTGGATTTTGAGTGCACATTTACTTTGGGTAATACGGCCGTGGATTTTGAGTGCACATTGACTGTGGGTAGTACGGTGTTAGATTTGGAGTGTGCAATGACTGTGGGTAATACGGTCGTGGTTTTGGAGTGAGCACTGACTGTGGGCAATACGGCGTTACATTTGGAGTACGCTTTGCCTGTGGGTAATACTGCCGTGGATTTTGAGTGCGCTTTGACTGTGGGTAAGATGGTCTTAGATTTGGAGTGCGCATTGACGTGGGCAACACAGCCGTGGATTTTTAGTGCGCGTTGACTGTGGGTAATACGGCATTAGATTTGGAGTGTGCATTGACTGTGGGTATTACAGCCGTGGTTTTGGAGCGCACATTGACTGTGGGCAATACGGCGTTACATTTGGAGTGCACATTGTCTGTGTCTAATACGGTGTTAGATTTGGAGTTCGCATTGACTGTGGGTAATATGGTGTTAGATTTGGAGTGAGCAATGAATGTGGGCAATAAGTCGTTACATTTAGAGTGCGCATTGACTGTGGGTAATACTGACGTGGATTTTGAGTGCGCATTCTCTGTGTGCAATATGGTGATAGATTTGCAGTCGGCATTGACTGTGGGCAAGACGGCCGTGGATTTTGAGTGGGCATTGACTGTGGGTAATATGGTGATAGATTTGGAGTGGGCATTGACTGTGGGCAATATGGCCAAGGGTTTTGAGTGCGCATTGACTGTGGGTAATACAGCCGTGGATTTTGAGTGCGCATTGACTGTGGGTAATACAGTGTTACTTTTGGAGTGCGCATTCACTGTGGGTAATACAGTCTTAGATTTGGAGTGCGCATTGACTGCGAGTAATACGGCCATAGTTTTGGAGTGCGCATTGACTGTGGGTAATACGGCCATGGATATTGACTGTGCATTGACTGTGGGTAATAGAGTGTTAGATTTGGAGTGCGCATTGACTGTTGGTAATACGGCGTTAGATTTGGAGTGCACATTGTCTGTGGTAATACAGTGTTAGATTTGGAGTACGCATTGACTGTGGGTAATACGGCCGTGGATTTTGAGTGCGCATTTACTGTGGGTAATACGGCCGTGGATATTGACTGCGCATTGACTGTGGGTAATACAGTGTTACTTTTGGAGTGCGCATTCACTGTGGGTAATACAGTCTTAGATTTGGAGTGCGCATTGACTGCGAGTAATACGGCCATAGTTTTGGAGTGCGCATTGACTGTGGGTAATACGGCCATGGATATTGACTGTGCATTGACTGTGGGTAATAGAGTGTTAGATTTGGAGTGCGCATTGACTGTTGGTAATACGGCGTTAGATTTGGAGTGCACATTGTCTGTGGTAATACGGTGTTAGATTCGGAGTGCGCAACTGCTGTGGGTAATACGGCCATGGTTTTGGAGTGCGCATTGACTGTGCTCAATACGGCGTTACATTTGGAGTGCACATTGACTGTGGGTTATACTGCCGTGGATTTTGAGTGCGCGTTGACTGTGGGTAATATGGTGTTAGATTTGGAGTGAGCATTGACTGTGTGAAGTACGGCGTTACATTTGGAGTGCGCATTGACCGTGGGTTATACTGCCGTGGATTTTGCGTGCGCGTTGACTGTGGGTAATATGGTGTTAGATTTGGAGTGAGCATCGACTGTGTGAAATACGGCGCTACATTTGGAGTGCGCATTGACTGTGGGTTATACTGCCGTGGATTTTGAGTGCGCTTTGACTGTGGGTAAGACGGTCTTAGATTTGGAGTGCGCATTGACCGTGGGTAATACAGTGTTAGATTTGGTGTGCGCATTGACTGTGGGCAATATGGTGCTAGGTTTGGAGGACGCATTGACTGTGTGTAATACAGCCGTGGATTTTTAGTGCCCGTTGACTGTGGGTAATACAACGTTAGATTTGGAGTGTGCATTGACTGTGGGTAATACGGTGTAAGATTTGGAGTGAGCATTCACTGTGGGTAATACAGTTTTAGATTTGGAGTGCGCATTGACTGCGGGTAATACGGCCAGGGCTTTGGAGTGCGCATTGACTGTGGGTAATACGGCCGTGGGTATTGACTGCGCATTGACTGTGGGTAATACAGTGTTAGATTTGGAGTGCGCATCAATTATAGGGAAAATGGTGTTAGATTTGGAGTGCGCAATGACTGTGGGTAATACGGCCGTGGTGTTGGAGTACGCATTGACTGTGGGCAATACAGCGTTACATTTGGAGTGCACATTGACTGTGGTTAATACGGCCGTGGATTTTGAGTGCACATTTACTTTGGGTAATACGGCCGTGGATTTTGAGTGCACATTGACTGTGGGTAGTACGGTATTAGATTTGGAGTGTGCAATGACTGTGGGTAATACGGTCGTGGTTTTGGAGTGAGCACTGACTGTGGGTAATACGGCCGTGGATATTGACTGTGCATTGCCTGTGGGTAATAGAGTGTTAGATTTGGAGTGCGCATTGACTGTTGGTAATACGGCGTTAGATTTGGAGTGCACATTGTCTGTGGTAATACGGTGTTAGATTCGGAGTGCGCAACTGCTGTGGGTAATACGGCCATGGTTTTGGAGTGCGCATTGACTGTGCTCAATACGGCGTTACATTTGGAGTGCACATTGACTGTGGGTTATACTGCCGTGGATTTTGCGTGCGCATTGACTGTGGGTAATATGGTGTTAGATTTGGAGTGAGCATTGACTGTGTGAAATACGGCGTTACATTTGGAGTGCACATTGACTGTGGGTTATACTGCCGTGGATTTTGAGTGCGCTTTGACTGTGGGTAAGACGGTCTTAGATTTGGAGTTCGCATTGACCGTGGGTAATACAGTGTTAGATTTGGTGTGCGCATTGACTGTGGGCAATATGGTGCTAGATTTGGAGGACGCATTGACTGTGTGTAATACAGCCGTGGATTTTTAGTGCCCGTTGACTGTGGGTAATACAACGTTAGATTTGGAGTGTGCATTGACTGTGGGTAATACGGTGTAAGATTTGGAGTGAGCATTCACTGTGGGTAATACAGTTTTAGATTTGGAGTGCGCATTGACTGCGGGTAATACGGCCAGGGCTTTGGAGTGCGCATTGACTGTGGGTAATACGGCCGTGGGTATTGACTGCGCATTGACTGTGGGTAATACAGTGTTAGATTTGGAGTGCGCATCAATTATAGGGAAAATGGTGTTAGATTTGGAGTGCGCAATGACTGTGGGTAATACAGCCGTGGTGTTGGAGTACGCATTGACTGTGGGCAATACAGCATTACATTTGGAGTGCACATTGTCTGTGGGTAATACGGTGTTAGATTTGGAGTGTGCATCGATTGTGGTTAATACGGCCGTGGATTTTGAGTGCACATTTACTTTGGGTAATACGGCCGTGGATTTTGAGTGCACATTGACTGTGGGTAGTACGGTGTTAGATTTGGAGTGTGCAATGACTGTGGGTAATACGGTGTAAGATTTGGAGTGAGCATTCACTGTGGGTAATACAGTTTTAGATTTGGAGTGCGCATTGACTGCGGGTAATACGGCCAGGGCTTTGGAGTGCGCATTGACTGTGGGTAATACGGCCGTGGGTATTGACTGCGCATTGACTGTGGGTAATACAGTGTTAGATTTGGAGTGCGCATCAATTATAGGGAAAATGGTGTTAGATTTGGAGTGCGCAATGACTGTGGGTAATACGGCCGTGGTGTTGGAGTACGCATTGACTGTGGGCAATACAGCGTTACATTTGGAGTGCACATTGACTGTGGTTAATACGGCCGTGGATTTTGAGTGCACATTTACTTTGGGTAATACGGCCGTGGATTTTGAGTGCACATTGACTGTGGGTAGTACGGTATTAGATTTGGAGTGTGCAATGACTGTGGGTAATACGGTCGTGGTTTTGGAGTGAGCACTGACTGTGGGTAATACGGCCGTGGATATTGACTGTGCATTGCCTGTGGGTAATAGAGTGTTAGATTTGGAGTGCGCATTGACTGTTGGTAATACGGCGTTAGATTTGGAGTGCACATTGTCTGTGGTAATACGGTGTTAGATTCGGAGTGCGCAACTGCTGTGGGTAATACGGCCATGGTTTTGGAGTGCGCATTGACTGTGCTCAATACGGCGTTACATTTGGAGTGCACATTGACTGTGGGTTATACTGCCGTGGATTTTGCGTGCGCATTGACTGTGGGTAATATGGTGTTAGATTTGGAGTGAGCATTGACTGTGTGAAATACGGCGTTACATTTGGAGTGCACATTGACTGTGGGTTATACTGCCGTGGATTTTGAGTGCGCTTTGACTGTGGGTAAGACGGTCTTAGATTTGGAGTTCGCATTGACCGTGGGTAATACAGTGTTAGATTTGGTGTGCGCATTGACTGTGGGCAATATGGTGCTAGATTTGGAGGACGCATTGACTGTGTGTAATACAGCCGTGGATTTTTAGTGCCCGTTGACTGTGGGTAATACAACGTTAGATTTGGAGTGTGCATTGACTGTGGGTAATACGGTGTAAGATTTGGAGTGAGCATTCACTGTGGGTAATACAGTTTTAGATTTGGAGTGCGCATTGACTGCGGGTAATACGGCCAGGGCTTTGGAGTGCGCATTGACTGTGGGTAATACGGCCGTGGGTATTGACTGCGCATTGACTGTGGGTAATACAGTGTTAGATTTGGAGTGCGCATCAATTATAGGGAAAATGGTGTTAGATTTGGAGTGCGCAATGACTGTGGGTAATACAGCCGTGGTGTTGGAGTACGCATTGACTGTGGGCAATACAGCATTACATTTGGAGTGCACATTGTCTGTGGGTAATACGGTGTTAGATTTGGAGTGTGCATCGATTGTGGTTAATACGGCCGTGGATTTTGAGTGCACATTTACTTTGGGTAATACGGCCGTGGATTTTGAGTGCACATTGACTGTGGGTAGTACGGTGTTAGATTTGGAGTGTGCAATGACTGTGGGTAATACGGTCGTGGTTTTGGAGTGAGCACTGACTGTGGGCAATACGGCGTTACATTTGGAGTACGCTTTGCCTGTGGGTAATACTGCCGTGGATTTTGAGTGCGCTTTGACTGTGGGTAAGATGGTCTTAGATTTGGAGTGCGCATTGACGTGGGCAACACAGCCGTGGATTTTTAGTGCGCGTTGACTGTGGGTAATACGGCATTAGATTTGGAGTGTGCATTGACTGTGGGTATTACAGCCGTGGTTTTGGAGCGCACATTGACTGTGGGCAATACGGCGTTACATTTGGAGTGCACATTGTCTGTGTCTAATACGGTGTTAGATTTGGAGTTCGCATTGACTGTGGGTAATATGGTGTTAGATTTGGAGTGAGCAATGAATGTGGGCAATAAGTCGTTACATTTAGAGTGCGCATTGACTGTGGGTAATACTGACGTGGATTTTGAGTGCGCATTCTCTGTGTGCAATATGGTGATAGATTTGCAGTCGGCATTGACTGTGGGCAAGACGGCCGTGGATTTTGAGTGGGCATTGACTGTGGGTAATATGGTGATAGATTTGGAGTGGGCATTGACTGTGGGCAATATGGCCAAGGGTTTTGAGTGCGCATTGACTGTGGGTAATACAGCCGTGGATTTTGAGTGCGCATTGACTGTGGGTAATACAGTGTTACTTTTGGAGTGCGCATTCACTGTGGGTAATACAGTCTTAGATTTGGAGTGCGCATTGACTGCGAGTAATACGGCCATAGTTTTGGAGTGCGCATTGACTGTGGGTAATACGGCCATGGATATTGACTGTGCATTGACTGTGGGTAATAGAGTGTTAGATTTGGAGTGCGCATTGACTGTTGGTAATACGGCGTTAGATTTGGAGTGCACATTGTCTGTGGTAATACGGTGTTAGATTTGGAGTACGCATTGACTGTGGGTAATACGGCCGTGGATTTTGAGTGCGCATTTACTGTGGGTAATACGGCCGTGGATATTGACTGCGCATTGACTGTGGGTAATACAGTGTTACTTTTGGAGTGCGCATTCACTGTGGGTAATACAGTCTTAGATTTGGAGTGCGCATTGACTGCGAGTAATACGGCCATAGTTTTGGAGTGCGCATTGACTGTGGGTAATACGGCCATGGATATTGACTGTGCATTGACTGTGGGTAATAGAGTGTTAGATTTGGAGTGCGCATTGACTGTTGGTAATACGGCGTTAGATTTGGAGTGCACATTGTCTGTGGTAATACGGTGTTAGATTCGGAGTGCGCAACTGCTGTGGGTAATACGGCCATGGTTTTGGAGTGCGCATTGACTGTGCTCAATACGGCGTTACATTTGGAGTGCACATTGACTGTGGGTTATACTGCCGTGGATTTTGAGTGCGCGTTGACTGTGGGTAATATGGTGTTAGATTTGGAGTGAGCATTGACTGTGTGAAGTACGGCGTTACATTTGGAGTGCGCATTGACCGTGGGTTATACTGCCGTGGATTTTGCGTGCGCGTTGACTGTGGGTAATATGGTGTTAGATTTGGAGTGAGCATCGACTGTGTGAAATACGGCGCTACATTTGGAGTGCGCATTGACTGTGGGTTATACTGCCGTGGATTTTGAGTGCGCTTTGACTGTGGGTAAGACGGTCTTAGATTTGGAGTGCGCATTGACCGTGGGTAATACAGTGTTAGATTTGGTGTGCGCATTGACTGTGGGCAATATGGTGCTAGGTTTGGAGGACGCATTGACTGTGTGTAATACAGCCGTGGATTTTTAGTGCCCGTTGACTGTGGGTAATACAACGTTAGATTTGGAGTGTGCATTGACTGTGGGTAATACGGTGTAAGATTTGGATTGAGCATTCACTGTGGGTAATACAGTTTTAGATTTGGAGTGCGCATTGTCTGTGGGTAATACGGCCAGGGCTTTGGAGTGCGCATTGACTGTGGGTAAGACGGTCTTAGATTTGGAGTGCGCATTGACCGTGGGTAATACAGTGTTAGATTTGGTATGCGCATTGACTGTGGGCAATATGGTGCTAGGTTTGGAGGACGCATTGACTGTGTGTAATACAGCCGTGGATTTTTAGTGCCCGTTGACTGTGGGTAATACAACGTTAGATTTGGAGTGTGCATTGTCTGTGGGTAATACGGTGTAAGATTTGGATTGAGCATTCACTGTGGGTAATACAGTTTTAGATTTGGAGTGCGCATTGACTGTGGGTAATACGGCCAGGGCTTTGGAGTGCGCATTGACTGTGGGTAAGACGGTCTTAGATTTGGAGTGCGCATTGACCGTGGGTAATACGGTGTTAGATTTGGTGTGCGCATTGACTGGGGGCAATATGGTGTTAGGTTTGGAGGACGCATTGACTGTGTGTAATACAGACGTGGATTTTTAGTGCCCGTTGACTGTGGGTAATACAGTTTTAGATTTGGAGTGCGCATTGACTGTGGGTAATACGGCCAGGGCTTTGGAGTGCGCATTGACTGTGGGTAATACGGCCGTGGGTATTGACTGCGCATTGACTGTGGGTAATATGGTGTTAGATTTGGAGTGAGCATTGACTGTGTGAAGTACGGCGTTACATTTGGAGTGCGCATTGACCGTGGGTTATACTGCCGTGGATTTTGCGTGCGCGTTGACTGTGGGTAATATGGTGTTAGATTTGGAGTGAGCATTGACTGTGTGAAATACGGCGTTACATTTGGAGTGCGCATTGACTGTGGGTTATACTGCCGTGGATTTTGAGTGCGCTTTGACTGTGGGTAAGACGGTCTTAGATTTGGAGTGCGCATTGACCGTGGGTAATACAGTGTTAGATTTGGTGTGCGCATTGACTGTGGGCAATATGGTGCTAGGTTTGGAGGATGCATTGACTGTGTGTAATACAGCCGTGGATTTTTAGTGCCCGTTGACTGTGGGTAATACAGTTTTAGATTTGGAGTGCGCATTGACTGTGGGTAATACGGCCAGGGCTTTGGAGTGCGCATTGACTGTGGGTAATACGGCCGTGGGTATTGACTGCGCATTGACTGTGGGTAATACAGTGTTAGATTTGGAGTGCGCATCAATTATAGGGAAAATGGTGTTAGATTTGGAGTGCGCAATGACTGTGGGTAATACGGCCGTGGTGTTGGAGTACGCATTGACTGTGGGCAATACAGCGTTACATTTGGAGTGCACATTGACTGTGGTTAATACGGCCGTGGATTTTGAGTGCACATTTACTTTGGGTAATACGGCCGTGGATTTTGAGTGCACATTGACTGTGGGTAGTACGGTGTTAGATTTGGAGTGTGCAATGACTGTGGGTAATACGGTCGTGGTTTTGGAGTGAGCACTGACTGTGGGTAATACGGCCGTGGATATTGACTGTGCATTGCCTGTGGGTAATAGAGTGTTAGATTTGGAGTGCGCATTGACTGTTGGTAATACGGCGTTAGATTTGGAGTGCACATTGTCTGTGGTAATACGGTGTTAGATTCGGAGTGCGCAACTGCTGTGGGTAATACGGCCATGGTTTTGGAGTGCGCATTGACTGTGCTCAATACGGCGTTACATTTGGAGTGCACATTGACTGTGGGTTATACTGCCGTGGATTTTGCGTGCGCATTGACTGTGGGTAATATGGTGTTAGATTTGGAGTGAGCATTGACTGTGTGAAATACGGCGTTACATTTGGAGTGCACATTGACTGTGGGTTATACTGCCGTGGATTTTGAGTGCGCTTTGACTGTGGGTAAGACGGTCTTAGATTTGGAGTTCGCATTGACCGTGGGTAATACAGTGTTAGATTTGGTGTGCGCATTGACTGTGGGCAATATGGTGCTAGATTTGGAGGACGCATTGACTGTGTGTAATACAGCCGTGGATTTTTAGTGCCCGTTGACTGTGGGTAATACAACGTTAGATTTGGAGTGTGCATTGACTGTGGGTAATACGGTGTAAGATTTGGAGTGAGCATTCACTGTGGGTAATACAGTTTTAGATTTGGAGTGCGCATTGACTGCGGGTAATACGGCCAGGGCTTTGGAGTGCGCATTGACTGTGGGTAATACGGCCGTGGGTATTGACTGCGCATTGACTGTGGGTAATACAGTTTTAGATTTGGAGTGCGCATTGACTGTGGGTAATACGGCCAGGGCTTTGGAGTGCGCATTGACTGTGGGTAATACGGCCGTGGGTATTGACTGCGCATTGACTGTGGGTAATACAGTGTTAGATTTGGAGTGCGCATCAATTATAGGGAAAATGGTGTTAGATTTGGAGTGCGCAATGACTGTGGGTAATACGGCCGTGGTGTTGGAGTACGCATTGACTGTGGGCAATACAGCGTTACATTTGGAGTGCACATTGACTGTGGTTAATACGGCCGTGGATTTTGAGTGCACATTTACTTTGGGTAATACGGCCGTGGATTTTGAGTGCACATTGACTGTGGGTAGTACGGTATTAGATTTGGAGTGTGCAATGACTGTGGGTAATACGGTCGTGGTTTTGGAGTGAGCACTGACTGTGGGTAATACGGCCGTGGATATTGACTGTGCATTGCCTGTGGGTAATAGAGTGTTAGATTTGGAGTGCGCATTGACTGTTGGTAATACGGCGTTAGATTTGGAGTGCACATTGTCTGTGGTAATACGGTGTTAGATTCGGAGTGCGCAACTGCTGTGGGTAATACGGCCATGGTTTTGGAGTGCGCATTGACTGTGCTCAATACGGCGTTACATTTGGAGTGCACATTGACTGTGGGTTATACTGCCGTGGATTTTGCGTGCGCATTGACTGTGGGTAATATGGTGTTAGATTTGGAGTGAGCATTGACTGTGTGAAATACGGCGTTACATTTGGAGTGCACATTGACTGTGGGTTATACTGCCGTGGATTTTGAGTGCGCTTTGACTGTGGGTAAGACGGTCTTAGATTTGGAGTTCGCATTGACCGTGGGTAATACAGTGTTAGATTTGGTGTGCGCATTGACTGTGGGCAATATGGTGCTAGATTTGGAGGACGCATTGACTGTGTGTAATACAGCCGTGGATTTTTAGTGCCCGTTGACTGTGGGTAATACAACGTTAGATTTGGAGTGTGCATTGACTGTGGGTAATACGGTGTAAGATTTGGAGTGAGCATTCACTGTGGGTAATACAGTTTTAGATTTGGAGTGCGCATTGACTGCGGGTAATACGGCCAGGGCTTTGGAGTGCGTATTGACTGTGGGTAATACGGCCGTGGGTATTGACTGCGCATTGACTGTGGGTAATACAGTGTTAGATTTGGAGTGCGCATCAATTATAGGGAAAATGGTGTTAGATTTGGAGTGCGCAATGACTGTGGGTAATACAGCCGTGGTGTTGGAGTACGCATTGACTGTGGGCAATACAGCATTACATTTGGAGTGCACATTGTCTGTGGGTAATACGGTGTTAGATTTGGAGTGTGCAATGACTGTGGGTAATACGGTCGTGGTTTTGGAGTGAGCACTGACTGTGGGCAATACGGCGTTACATTTGGAGTACGCTTTGCCTGTGGGTAATACTGCCGTGGATTTTGAGTG